>NC_088239.1:89163449-89521750 GCF_036934945.1 Oncorhynchus masou masou
CCACAATACTAACCTGTCACACTGAAGACCTATAGGTTCACCACTATACTAACCTGTCACACACTGAAGACCTATGGTTCACCACTATACTAACCTGTCACACACTGAAGACCTATAGGTTCACCACTATACTAACCTGTCACATACTGAAGACCTATAGGTTCACCACTATACTAACCTGTCACATACTGAAGGTCTATAGGTTCACCACTATACTAACCTGTCACATACTGAAGGTCTGTTCACCACACGAAACTGTCAACAATGAAGACCTATAGGTTCACCACAATCTAACCTGTCACACACTGAAGACCTATAGGTTCACCACTATACTAACCTGTCACACAGTGAAGACCTATAGGTTCACCACTATACTAACCTGTCACACACTGAAGGTCCATAGGTTCACCACAATACTAACCTGTCACACACTGAAGACCTATAGGTTCACCACTATACTAACCTGTCACATACTGAAGACCTATAGGTTCACCACTATACTAACCTGTTACACACTGAAGACCTATAGGTTCACCACTATACTAACCTGTTACACACACTGAAGACCTATAGGTTCACCACTGAAGACCTATAGGTTCAACACTATTCTAACCTGTCACATACTGAAGGTCTATAGGTTCACCACAATACTAACCTGTCACACACTGAAGACCTATAGGTTCACCACTATACTAACCTGTCACACACTGAAGACCTATAGGTTCACCACTGAAGGTTCACCACTATACTAACCTGTCACACACTGAAGACCTATAGGTTCACCACTATACTAACCTGTCACATACTGAAGACCTATAGGTTCACCACTATACTAACCTGTCACATACTGAAGGTCTATAGGTTCACCACTATACTAACCTGTCACATACTGAAGGTCTAAAGGTTCACCACTATACGAAACTGTCACACAATGAAGACCTATAGGTTCACCACAATACTAACCTGTCACACACTGAAGGTCTATAGGTTCACCACAATACTAACCTGTCACACACTGAAGACCTATAGGTTCACCACTATACTAACCTGTCACAAACTGAGGTCTATAGGTTAACAACTGTATTAACATGTCACACAATGAAGACCAGGTTCACAAATGTACTAACCTGTCACACACTGAAGACCTATAGGTTCACCACTATACTAACCTGTCACACACTGAAGGTCTATAGGTTCACCACTATACTAACCTGTCACACACTGAAGACCTATAGGTTCACCACTATACTAACCTGTCACACACTGAAGGTCTATACACCTGTCACACACTGAAGACCTATAGGTTCACCACTATACTAACCTGTCACACACTGAAGGTCTATAGGTTCACCACTATTCTAACCTGTCACATACTGAAGGTCTATAGGTTCACCACAATACTAACCTGTCACACACTGAAGACCTATAGGTTCACCACTATACTAACCTGTCACACACTGAAGACCTATAGGTTCACCACTAACCTGTTACACACTGAAGACCTGTTCACCACTATACTAACCTGTCACACACTGAAGGTCTATAGGTTCACCACTATACTAACCTGTCACATACTGAAGGTCTATAGGTTCACCACTATTCTAACCTGTCACACACTGAAGACCTATAGGTTCACCACTATTCTAACCTGTCACATACTGAAGGTCTATAGGTTCACCACAATACTAACCTGTCACACACTGAAGACCTATAGGTTCACCACAATACTAACCTGTCACACACTGAAGACCTATAGGTTCACCACTATACTAACCTGTTACACACTGAAGACCTATAGGTTCACCACAATACTAACCTGTCACACACTGAAGGTCTATAGGTTCACAACTGAATTAACCTGTCACACACTGAAGACCTGTAGGTTCACCAATATACTAACCTGTTACACACTGAAGGTCCATAGGTTAACCACTATACTAACCTGTTACACACTGAAGACCTATAGGTTCACCACACTATAGGTTCACCAATATACTAACCTGTTACACACTGAAGGTCCATAGGTTAACCACTATACTAACCTGTCACACACTGAAGGTCTATAGGTTCACCACTATACTAACCTGTCACACACTGAAGGTCTATAGGTTCACCACTGTACTAACCTGTTACACACTGAAGGTCTATAGGATCACCAATATACTAACCTGTTACACACTGAAGGTCCATAGGTTAACCACTATACCAATCTGTTACACACTGAAGACCGATAGGTTCACCACTGAAGGTCTATAGCTTCACCACTGTACTAACCTGTCACATACTGAAGATCTATAGGTTCACCAATGTACTAACCTGTCACATACTGAAGACCTATAGGTTCACCACTGAAGGTCTATAGCTTCACCACTGTACTAACCTGTCACATACTGAAGATCTATAGGTTCACCAATGTACTAACCTGTTACACACTGAAGACCTATAGGTTCACCACTATACTAACCTGTCACATACTGAAGACCTATAGGTTCACCACTATACTAACCTGTTACACACTGAAGACCTATAGGTTCACCACTATACTAACCTGTCACAAACTGAAGGTCTATTGGTTAACAACTGTACTAACCTGTCACACACACTGAAGACCTATAGGTTCACCACTATACTAACCTGTCACACACTGAAGACCTATAGGTTCACCACTATACTAACCTGTCACACACTGAAGACCTATAGGTTCACCACTATACTAACCTGTCACACACTGAAGACCTATAGGTTCACCACTATACTAACCTGTCACACACTGAAGACCTATAGGTTCACACTATTCTAACCTGTACTGAAGACCTATAGGTCTAACCTGTCACACAGTGAAGACCTATAGGTTCACCACTATACTAACCTGTCACACACTGAAGGTCCATAGGTTCACCACAATACTAACCTGTCACACACTGAAGACCTATAGGTTCACCACTATACTAACCTGTCACATACTGAAGACCTATAGGTTCACCACTATACTAACCTGTTACACACTGAAGACCTATAGGTTCACCACTATACTAACCTGTTACACACACTGAAGACCTATAGGTTCACCACTGAAGACCTATAGGTTCAACACTATTCTAACCTGTCACATACTGAAGGTCTATAGGTTCACCACAATACTAACCTGTCACACACTGAAGACCTATAGGTTCACCACTATACTAACCTGTCACACACTGAAGACCTATAGGTTCACCACTGAATGTCTATAGGTTCACCACTATACTAACCTGTCACACACTGAAGACCTATAGGTTCACCACTATACTAACCTGTCACATACTGAAGACCTATAGGTTCACCACTATACTAACCTGTCACATACTGAAGGTCTATAGGTTCACCACTATACTAACCTGTCACATACTGAAGGTCTAAAGGTTCACCACTATACGAAACTGTCACACAATGAAGACCTATAGGTTCACCACAATACTAACCTGTCACACACTGAAGGTCTATAGGTTCACCACAATACTAACCTGTCACACACTGAAGACCTATAGGTTCACCACTATACTAACCTGTCACAAACTGAAGGTCTATAGGTTAACAACTGTATTAACATGTCACACAATGAAGACCTATAGGTTCACAAATGTACTAACCTGTCACACACTGACGACCTATAGGTTCACCACTATACTAACCTGTCACACACTGAAGGTCTATAGGTTCACCACTATACTAACCTGTCACACACTGAAGACCTATAGGTTCACCACTATACTAACTTGTCACACACTGAAGGTCTATAGGTTCACCACTATTCTAACCTGTCACACACTGAAGACCTATAGGTTCACCACTATACTAACCTGTTACACACTGAAGGTCTATAGGTTCACCACTATTCTAACCTGTCACATACTGAAGGTCTATAGGTTCACCACAATACTAACCTGTCACACACTGAAGACCTATAGGTTCACCACAATACTAACCTGTCACACACTGAAGACCTATAGGTTCACCACTATACTAACCTGTTACACACTGAAGACCTATAGGTTCACCACTATACTAACCTGTCACACACTGAAGGTCTATAGGTTCACCACTATACTAACCTGTTACACACTGAAGACCTATAGGTTCACCACAATACTAACCTGTCACACACTGAAGGTCTATAGGTTCACAACTGAATTAACCTGTCACACACTGAAGACCTGTAGGTTCACCAATATACTAACCTGTTACACACTGAAGGTCCATAGGTTAACCACTATACTAACCTGTTACACACTGAAGACCTATAGGTTCACCACTGAAGGTCTATAGGTTCACCAATATACTAACCTGTTACACACTGAAGGTCCATAGGTTAACCACTATACTAACCTGTCACACACTGAAGGTCTATAGGTTCACCACTATACTAACCTGTCACACACTGAAGGTCTATAGGTTCACCACTGTACTAACCTGTTACACACTGAAGGTCTATAGGATCACCAATATACTAACCTGTTACACACTGAAGGTCCATAGGTTAACCACTATACCAATCTGTTACACACTGAAGACCGATAGGTTCACCACTGAAGGTCTATAGCTTCACCACTGTACTAACCTGTCACATACTGAAGATCTATAGGTTCACCAATGTACTAACCTGTCACATACTGAAGACCTATAGGTTCACCACTGAAGGTCTATAGCTTCACCACTGTACTAACCTGTCACATACTGAAGATCTATAGGTTCACCAATGTACTAACCTGTTACACACTGAAGACCTATAGGTTCACCACTATACTAACCTGTCACATACTGAAGACCTATAGGTTCACCACTATACTAACCTGTTACACACTGAAGACCTATAGGTTCACCACTATACTAACCTGTCACAAACTGAAGGTCTATTGGTTAACAACTGTACTAACCTGTCACACACTGAAGACCTATAGGTTCACCACTATACTAACCTGTCACACACTGAAGACCTATAGGTTCACCACTATACTAACCTGTCACACACTGAAGACCTATAGGTTCACCACTATACTAACCTGTCACACACTGAAGACCTAAAGGTTCACCACTATACTAACCTGTTACACACTGAAGACCTATAGGTTCACCACTATACTAACCTGTCACACACTGAAGACCTAAAGGTTCACCACTATACTAACCTGTCACACACTGAAGACCTATAGGTTCACCACTATACTAACCTGTTCACCACACACTGTCACACACTGAAGGTCTATAGGTTCACCACAATACTAACCTGTCACACACTGAAGACCTATAGGTTCACCACTATACTAACCTGTCACATACTGAAGGTCTATAGGTTCACCACTATACTAACCTGTCACACACTGAAGACCTATAGGTTCACCACTATACTAACCTGTCACACACTGAAGGGCTATAGGTTCACCACAATACTAACCTGTTACACACTGAAGACCTATAGGTTCACCACTATACTAACCTGTCACATACTGAAGACCTATAGGTTCACCACTATACTAACCTGTCACACACTGAAGACCTATAGGTTCACCACTATACTAACCTGTCACACACTGAAGACCTATAGGTTCACCACTATTCTAACCTGTCACACACTGAAGACCTATAGGTTCACCACTATACTAACCTGTCACACACTGAAGGGCTATAGGTTCACCACAATACTAACCTGTTACACACTGAAGACCTATAGGTTCACCACTATACTAACCTGTCACATACTGAAGACCTATAGGTTCACCACTATACTAACCTGTTACACACTGAAGACCTATAGGTTCACCACTATTCTAACCTGTTACACACTGAAGGTCTATAGGTTCACCACTATACTAACCTGTCACACACTGAAGACCTATAGGTTCACCACTATACTAACCTGTCACACACTGAAGACCTATAGGTTCACCACTATACTAACCTGACACACACTGAAGGGCTATAGGTTCACCACAATACTAACCTGTCACACACTGAAGACCTATAGGTTCACCACTATACTAACCTGTCACAAACTGAAGGTCTATAGGTTAACAACTGTATTAACATGTCACACAATGAAGACCTATAGGTTCACAAATGTACTAACCTGTCACAAACTGAAGACCTATAGGTTCACCACTGTTACACACTGAAGGTCTATAGGTTCACCACTGTACTAACCTGTTACACACTGAAGACCTATAGGTTCACCACTATACTAACCTGTCACAAACTGAAGGTCTATAGGTTCACCACAATACTAACCTGTCACACACTGAAGACCTATAGGTTCACCACTGTACTAACCTGTCACACACTGAAGACCTATAGGTTCACCACTGTCACACACTGAAGACCTATAGGTTCACCACTATACTAACCTGTCACACACTGAAGACCTATAGGTTCACCACTATACTAACCTGTCACACACTGAAGACCTATAGGTTCACCACTATACTAACCTGTTACACACTGAAGACCTATAGGTTCACCACAATACTAACCTGTCACACACTGAAGGTCTATAGGTTCACAACTGAATTAACCTGTCACACACTGAAGACCTATAGGTTCACCAATATACTAACCTGTTACACACTGAAGGTCCATAGGTTCACCACTATACTAACCTGTCACACACTGAAGACCTATAGGTTCACCACTATACTAACCTGTCACACACTGAAGGTCCTATAGGTTCACCAATATACTAACCTGTTACACACTGAAGGTCCATAGGTTAACCACTATACTAACCTGTCACACACTGAAGGTCTATAGTTTCACCAATATACTAACCTGTTACACACTGAAGGTCCATAGGTTAACCACTATACTAACCTGTCACACACTGAAGGTCTATAGGTTCACCAATATACTAACCTGTTACACACTGAAGGTCCATAGGTTAACCACTATACTAACCTGTTACACACTGAAGACCTATAGGTTCACCATTGAAGGTTCACCACTGTACTAACCTGTCACATACTGAAGACCTGAAAGGTTCACCACTACAAACCTGTACTGAAACCTGTTCACCACTATACTAACCTGTCACTGAAGACCTATAGGTTCACCACCTGAACTGAAGACCTATAGGTTCACCACTATACTAACCTGTCACACACTGAAGACCTAAGGTTCAC
The DNA here is from genome assembly GCF_036934945.1 of Oncorhynchus masou masou. NCBI lineage: Eukaryota > Metazoa > Chordata > Actinopteri > Salmoniformes > Salmonidae > Oncorhynchus > Oncorhynchus masou. The sequence continues at coordinate 89,170,598 of NC_088239.1, forward strand.
TATTCTAACCTGTCACACACTGAAGGTCTATAGGTTCACCACTGTACTAACCTGTTACACACTGAAGACCTATAGGTTCACCACTATACTAACCTGTCACACACTGAAGACCTATAGGTTCACCACTATACTAACCTGTCACATACTGAAGACCTATAGGTTCACCACCTATTGGTTCACCATACTAAAGGTTCAACCTGTCACACACTGAAGACCTAAAGGTTCACCACTGAAGGGTCTATAGTTTGACCACTGAAGGTCCATAGGTCCACCAATGTACTAACCTGTCACACACTGAAGACCTATAGGTTCACCACTATACTAACCTGTCACATACTGAAGACCTATAGGTTCACCACTATACTAACCTGTCACATACTGAAGACCTATAGGTTCACCACTATACTAACCTGTCACACACTGAAGACCTATAGGTTCACCACTATACTAACCTGTTACACACTGAAGACCTATAGGTTCACCACAATACTAACCTGTCACACACTGAAGGTCTATAGGTTCACCACTATACTAACCTGTTACACACTGAAGGTCCATAGGTTAACCACTATACTAACCTGTTACACACTGAAGACCTATAGGTTCACCACTGAAGGTCTATAGGTTCACCAATATACTAACCTGTTACACACTGAAGGTCCATAGGTTAACCACTATACTAACCTGTTACACACTGAAGACCTATAGGTTCACCACTGAAGGTCTATAGGTTCACCAATATACTAACCTGTTACACACTGAAGGTCCATAGGTTAACCACTATACTAACCTGTTACATACTGAAGACCTATAGGTTCACCACTGAAGGTCTATACTTCACCAACTAACCTGTCACATACTGAAGATCTATAGGTTCACCAAATACTAACCTGTTACACACTGAAGACCTATAGGTTCACCACTATACTAACCTGTCACACACTGACTGAAGACCTATAGGTTCACCACAATACTAACCTGTCACACACTGAAGACCTATAGGTTCACCTGAACTATACTAACCTGTCACACACTGAAGACCTATAGGTTCACCACAATACTAACCTGTCACACACTGAAGACCTATAGGTTCACCACTATTCTAACCTGTCACACACTGAAGACCTATAGGTTCACCACTATTCTAACCTGTCACATACTGAAGGTCTATAGGTTCACCACAATACTAACCTGTCACACACTGAAGACCTATAGGTTCACCACTATTCTAACCTGTCACACACTGAAGACCTATAGGTTCACCACTATTCTAACCTGTCACATACTGAAGGTCTATAGGTTCACCACAATACTAACCTGTCACACACTGAAGACCTATAGGTTCACCACTATACTAACCTGTCACACACTGAAGACCTATAGGTTCACCACTATTCTAACCTGTCACATACTGAAGGTCTATAGGTTCACCACTATTCTAACCTGTTACACACTGAAGGTCTATAGGTTCACCACTATACTAACCTGTCACACACTGAAGACCTATAGGTTCACCACTATACTAACCTGTCACACACTGAAGACCTATAGGTTCACCACTATACTAACCTGACACACACTGAAGGGCTATAGGTTCACCACAATACTAACCTGTCACACACTGAAGACCTATAGGTTCACCACAATACTAACCTGTCACACACTGAAGACCTATAGGTTCACCACTATACTAACCTGTCACACACTGAAGACCTATAGGTTCACCACAATACTAACCTGTCACACACTGAAGACCTATAGGTTCACCACTATACTAACCTGTCACACACTGAAGACCTATAGGTTCACCACTGTTACACACTGAAGACCTATAGGTTCACCACTGTACTAACCTGTTACACACTGAAGACCTATAGGTTCACCACTATACTAACCTGTCACAAACTGAAGGTCTATAGGTTCACCACTATACTAACCTGTCACACACTGAAGACCTATAGGTTCACCACTATACTAACCTGTTACACACTGAAGACCTATAGGTTCACCACAATACTAACCTGTCACACACTGAAGGTCTATAGGTTCACCAATATACTAACCTGTTACACACTGAAGGTCCATAGGTTAACCACTATACTAACCTGTTACACACTGAAGACCTATAGGTTCACCACTGAAGGTCTATAGGTTCACCACTGTACTAACCTGTTACACACTGAAGGTCTATAGTTTCACCAATATACTAACCTGTTACACACTGAAGGTCCATAGGTTAACCACTATACTAATCTGTTACACACTGAAGACGTATAGGTTCACCACTGAAGGTCTATAGCTTCACCACTGTACTAACCTGTCACATACTGAAGATCTATAGGTTCACCAATGTACTAACCTGTTACACACTGAAGGTCCATAGGTTAACCACTATACTAACCTGTTACACACTGAAGACCTATAGGTTCACAACTGAATTAACCTGTCACACACTGAAGACCTATAGGTTCACCAATATACTAACCTGTTACACACTGAAGGTCCATAGGTTAACCACTATACTAACCTGTTACACACTGAAGACCTATAGGTTCACCACTGAAGGTCTATAGGTTCACCAATATACTAACCTGTTACACACTGAAGACCTATAGGTTCACCACTGTACTTACCTGTCACATTCTGAAGGTCCATAGGTTCACCACTATACTAACCTGTCACATTCTGAAGACCTAAAGGTTCACCACTGAAGACCAATCGGTTCACCACTGAAGGGTCTATAGTTTCACCAATATGCCAACCTGTTACACACTGACGGTCTATAGGTTCACCAATATACTAACCTGTCACACACTGAAGGTCTATAGGTTCACCAATATACTAACCTGTCACACACTGAATGTCTATAGGTTCACCACTATACTAACCTGTCACACACTGAAGGTCTATAGGTTCACCACTGAAGGTCTATAGGTTCACCACTATACTGACCTGTCACATACTGAAGGTCCATAGGTTCACCATTGTACTAACCTGTCACACACTGAAGACCTATCGGTTCACCACTGTAATAACCTGTCACACACTGAAGACCTATAGGTTCAACACTATACTAACCTGTCACACACTGAAGACCTATAGGTTCACCACTGTACTAACCTGTCACACACTGAAGACCTATAGGTTCACCACTATACTAACCTGTCACATACTGAAGACCTATAGGTTCACCACTATACTAACCTGTCACATACTGAAGGTCTATAGGTTCACCACTGTACTAACCTGTCACACACTGAAGACCTATCGGTTCACCACTGTACTAACCTGTCACATACTGAAGGTCCATAGGTTCACCACTATACTAACCTGTCACACACTGAAGACCTGATGAAGGTTCACCACTGAAGACCAATCGTTTCACCACTGAAGGGTCTATGAAGGTTCACCACTATACTAACCTGTCACACACTGAAGACCCATAGGTTCACCACTGTACTAACCTGTCACATACTGAAGACCTATAGGTTCACCACTATACTAACCTGTCACGTACTGAAGGGGGCTAACCTGTCACGTACTGAAGGGCTATAGGTTCACCACTATACTAACCTGTTACACACTGAAGACCTATAGGTTCACCACTATACTAACCTGTCACACACTGAAGACCCATAGGTTCACCACTGTACTAACCTGTCACATACTGAAGACCCATAGGTTCACCACTGTACTAACCTGTCACATACTGAAGACCTATAGGTTCACCACTGAAGGTCTATAGGTTCACCACTGCAATAACTTGTCACACACTGAAGACCTATAGGTTCACCACTGTACTATTCTGTCACATACTGAAGACCTAAAGGTTCACCACTGAATGTTCTATAGGTTCACCACTGAAGGGTCTATAGGTTCACCACTGAATGTCTATAGGTTCACCACTGTACTAACCTGTCACACACTGAAGACCTATAGGTTCACCACTATACTAACCTGTCACAAACTGAAGGTCTATAGGTTCACCACTGAAGGTCTATAGTTTCACCACTGTACTAACCTGTCACATACTGAAGGTCTATAGGTTCACCACTATACTAACCTGTCACAGAATGAAGACCTATAGGTTCACCACTCTACTAACCTGTCACACACTGAAGACCTATCGGTTCACCACTGTACTAACCTGTCACACACTGAAGATGTGATGAACACTATATATCAGTCTGGATGGAGACTACAGCTGATGACCAGTGTATATCAGTCTGATGGAGACTACAGCTGATGACCAGTATATATCAGTCTGGATGGAGACTACAGCTGATGACCAGTATATATCAGTCTGGATGGAGACTACAGCTGATGAACAGTATATATCAGTCTGGATGGAGACTACAGCTGATGACCAGTATATATCAGTCTGGATGGAGACTACAGCTGATGACCAGTATATATCAGTCTGGATGGAGACTACAGCTGATGACCAGTATATATCAGTCTGGATGGAGACTACAGCTGATGAACAGTATATATCAGTCTGGATGGAGACTACAGCTGATGAACAGTATATATCAGTCTGGATGGAGACTACAGCTGATGAACAGTATACATCAGTCTGGATGGAGACTACAGCTGATGAACAGTATATATCAGTCTGGATGGAGACTACAGCTGATGACCAGTATACATCAATCTGGATGGAACTACAGCTGATGAACAGTATATATCAGTCTGGATGGAGACTACAGCTGATGACCAGTATATATCAGTCTGGATGGAGACTACAGCTGATGAACAGTATATATCAGTCTGATGGAGACTACAGCTGATGACCAGTATATATCAGTCTGGATGGAGACTACAGCTGATGACCAGTATATATCAGTCTGGATGGAGACTACAGCTGATGAACAGTATATATCAGTCTGGATGGAGACTACAGCTGATGACCAGTATATATCAGTCTGGATGGAGACTACAGCTGATGAACAGTATATATCAGTCTGGATGGAGACTACAGCTGATGAACAGTATATATCAGTCTGGATGGAGACTATCAGCTGATGGAGACTACAGCTGACAGTCAGTATATATAGCTGACATCAGTCTGGATGGAGACTACAGCTGATGACCAGTATATATCAGTCTGGATGGAGACTACAGCTGATGACAGTATATATCAGTATATATCAGTATATATCAGTCTGGATGGAGACTACAGCTGATGAACAGTATATATCAGTCTGGATGGAGACTACAGCTGATGACCAGTATATATCAGTCTGGATGGAGACTACAGCTGATGACCAGTATATATCAGTCTGGATGGAGACTACAGCTGATGAACAGTATATATCAGTCTGGATGGAGACTACAGCTGATGAACAGTATATATCAGTCTGGATGGAGACTACAGCTGATGAACAGTATATATCAGTCTGGATGGAGACTACAGCTGATGAACAGTATATATCAGTCTGGATGGAGACTACAGCTGATGACCAGTATATATCAGTCTGGATGGAGACTACAGCTGATGACCAGTATATATCAGTCTGGATGGAGACTACAGCTGATGAACAGTATATATCAGTCTGGATGGAGACTACAGCTGATGAACAGTATATATCAGTCTGGATGGAGACTACAGCTGATGAACAGTATATATCAGTCTGGATGGAGACTACAGCTGATGAACAGTATATATCAGTCTGGATGGAGACTACAGCTGATGAACAGTATATATCAGTCTGGATGGAGACTACAGCTGATGGACCAGTATAGTATATATCAGTCTGGATGGAGACTACAGCTGATGAACAGTATATATCAGTCTGGATGGAGACTACAGCTGATACAGTATATATCATTCTGATGACTACAGTATATATCAGTCTGGATGGAGACTACAGCTGATGACCAGTATATATCAGTCTGGATGGAGACTACAGCTGATGACCAGTATATATCAGTCTGGATGGAGACTACAGCTGATGAACAGTATATATCAGTCTGGATGGAGACTACAGCTGATGAACAGTATATATCAGTCTGGATGGAGACTACAGCTGATGACCAGTATATATCAGTCTGGATGGAGACTACAGCTGATGACCAGTATATATCAGTCTGGATGGAGACTACAGCTGATGAACAGTATATATCAGTCTGGATGGAGACTACAGCTGATGACCAGTATATATCAGTCTGATGGACACTACAGCTGATGAACAGTATATATCAGTCTGGATGGTAGACTACAGCTGATGAACAGTATATATCAGTCTGGATGGAGACTACAGCTGATGATCAGTATATATCAGTCTGGATGGAGACTACAGCTGATGAACAGTATATATCAGTCTGGATGGAGACTACAGCTGATGACCAGTATATATCAGTCTGGATGGAGACTACAGCTGATGAACAGTATATATCAGTCTGGATGGAGACTACAGCTGATGACCAGTATATATCAGTCTGGATGGAGACTACAGCTGATGAACAGTATATATCAATCTGGATGGAGACTACAGCTGATGACCAGTATATATCATTCTGGATGGAGACTACAGCTGATGACCAGTATATATCAGTCTGGATGGAGACTACAGCTGATGATCAGTATATATCAGTCTGGATGGAGACTACAGCTGATGAACAGTATATATCAGTCTGGATGGAGACTACAGCTGATGAACAGTATATATCAGTCTGGAGATGGAGACTATCAGCTGATGAACAGTATATATCAGTCTGGATGGAGACTACAGCTGATGACCAGTATATATCAGTCTGGATGGAGACTACAGCTGATGAACAGTATATATCAGTCTGGATGGAGACTACAGCTGATGACCAGTATATATCAGTCTGGATGGAGACTACAGCTGATGACCAGTATATATCAGTCTGGATGGTGACTACAGCTGATGATCAGTTTATATCAGTCTGGATGGAGACTACAGCTGATGAACAGTATATATCAGTCTGGATGGAGTCTACAGCTGATGATCAGTATATATCAGTCTGGATGGAGACTACAGCTGATGATCAGTATATATCAGTCTGGATGGTAGACTACAGCTGATGAACAGTATATATCAGTCTGGATGGAGACTACAGCTGATGACCAGTATATATCAGTCTGGATGGAGACTACAGCTGATGAACAGTATACATCAATCTGGATGGAGACTACAGCTGATGATCAGTATATATCAGTCTGGATGGTAGACTACAGCTGATGAACAGTATATATCAGTCTGGATGGAGACTACAGCTGATGACCAGTATATATCAGTCTGGATGGAGACTACAGCTGATGAACTGGATGGTATAGCTGATCAATCTGGATGGAGACTACAGCTGATGACCAGTATATATCAGTCTGGATGGAGACTACAGCTGATGACCAGTATATATCAATCTGGATGGAGACTACAGCTGATGAACAGTATATATCAGTCTGGATGGAGACTACAGCTGATGAACAGTATATATCAGTCTGGATGGAGACTACAGCTGATGAACAGTATATATCAGTCTGGATGGAGACTACAGCTGATGAACAGTATATATCAGTCTGGATGGAGACTACAGCTGATGAACAGTATACATCAGTCTGGATGGAGACTACAGCTGATGACCAGTATATATCAGTCTGGATGGAGACTACAGCTGATGACCAGTATATATCAGTCTGGATGGAGACTACAGCTGATGAACAGTATATATCAGTCTGGATGGAGACTACAGCTGATGACCAGTATATATCAGTCTGGATGGAGACTACAGCTGATGAACAGTATATATCAGTCTGGATGGAGACTACAGCTGATGAACAGTATATATCAGTCTGGATGGAGACTACAGCTGATGACCAGTATATATCAGTCTGGATGGAGACTACAGCTGATGACCAGTATATATCAGTCTGGATGGAGACTACAGCTGATGAACAGTATATATCAGTCTGGATGGAGACTACAGCTGATGACCAGTATATATCAGTCTGGATGGAGACTACAGCTGATGAACAGTATATATCAGTCTGGATGGAGACTACAGCTGATGACCAGTATACATCAGTCTGGATGGTAGACTACAGTATCCTTCTACATAAAACCAGGAGCTTTGATAGAATGGCCTGTCAGCCCAAGAGGAGAGGAGAGCTGCAGTCTGTTCAATAAACACATAACCCCCATAATTCCTTAGTAGTGTCTAAGTTACACTCCGCACCGCTGAAGCCCAGCAGTAAAAGTTACTCAGAGGAGGAAGGAGACCCAAGCCAATTCAGCTAACTAACCAAATAAAACAAGTGTTCAGAGATTGAACAGATCCTCAGCAGATGTATAGTGTATAACAAAGTGAACCAAATCATTCTGTAACATCCTACCATGAAACACAACAGTAGAGAAAACAAATGTCTTAATATAATTCATGAGTAAGGTTTTTTCCAACCATATGAAATCTGCTTTCTACAAAAGGAATATCACACAGCCTTATCCCCCTTTCTACAGAAGGAATATCACATGGCCTTATCCCCCTTTCTACATAAGGAATATCACACGGCCTTATCCCCCTTTCTACATAAGGAATATCACATGGCCTTATCCCCCTTTCTACATAAGGAATATCACATGGCCTTATCCCCCTTTCTACATAAGGAATATCACATGGCCTTATCCCCCTTTCTACAGAAGGAATATCACACGGCCTTATCCCCCTTTCTACAGAAGGAATATCACACGGCCTTATCCCCCTTTCTACAGAAGGAATATCACATGGCCTTATCCCCCTTTCTACATAAGGAATATCACATGGCCTTATCCCCCTTTCTACAGAAGGAATATCACACGGCCTTATCCCCCTTTCTACAGAAGGAATATCACATGGCCTTATCCCCCTTTCTACAGAAGGACTATCACACGACCTTATCCCCCTTTCTACAGAAGGACTATCACACGGCCTTATCCCCCTTTCTACAGAAGGAATATCACACGGCCTTATCCCCCTTTCTACAGAAGGACTATCACACGGCGTTATCCCCCTTTATACAGAAGGACTATCACACAGCGTTATCCCCCTTTATACAGAAAGAATATCACACGGCCCTATCCCCCTTTCTACAAAAGGAATATCACACGGCCTTATCCCCCTTTCTACAGAAGGACTATCACACGGCGTTATCCCCCTTTATACAGAAGGACTATCACACGGCGTTATCCCCCTTTATACAGAAGGACTATCACACGGCCTTATCCCCCTTTCTACAGAAGGAATATCACACGGCCTTATCCCCCTTTCTACAGAAGGAATATCACGGCCTTATCCCCTTATCACACGGCCTTATCCCCCTTTCTACAGAAGGACTATCACACGGCGTTATCCCCCTTTTTATACAGAAGGACTATCACACGGCCTTATCCCCCTTTATACAGAAGGAATATCACACGGCCTTATCCCCCTTTATACAGAAGGAATATCACACGGCCTTATCCCCCTTTATACAGAAGGAATATCACACGGCCTTATCCCCCTTTCTACAGAAGGAATATCACACGGCCTTATCCCCCTTTATACAGAAGGAATATCACACGGCCTTATCCCCCTTTCTACAGAAGGAATATCACACGGCCTTATCCCCCTTTATACAGAAGGAATATCACACGGCCTTATCCCCCTTTATACAGAAGGAATATCACACGGCCTTATCCCCCTTTATACAGAAAGAATATCACACGGCCCTATCCCCCTTTCTACAGAAGGAATATCACACGGCCTTATCCCCCTTTCTACAGAAGGAATATCACACGGCCTTATCCCCCTTTCTACAGAAGGAATATCACACGGCGTTATCCCCCTTTATACAGAAAGAATATCATGGCCTTATCCCCCTTTCACACGGCCAGAAGGAATTATCCCCCTTTATACAGAAGGAATATCACACGGCCTTATCCCCTTTATACAGAAAGAATATCACACGGCCCTATCCCCTTTCTACAGAAAGGAATATCACACGGCCTTATCCCCCTTTATACAGAAAGAATATCACACGGCCTTATCCCCTTTAGACATTACATCTGAAGGTAAAATATGACTTACATTCTGATATCTTGCCTTATACAGAAAGAATATCCCATAGCCTATCCCATTTTATACAGAAGGAATATCACATGGCCTTATCCCCCTTTCTACAGAAGGAATATCACACGGCCTTATCCCCTTTCTACAGAAGGAATCAGCTAAACCAATGTGTGGTATGCAATGTACCGTGCTTGGCAATGCAAAGCAATTTGTGAATGCAATTCCTTCAGGAATTATTCACACCCCTTGTCTTTTTCCACATGTTGTCTTGTTACAAACTGAATTTAAAATGGATTAAGTTTAGATTTGTTTGTCACTAGCCTACGAACAGTAGCCCATAATGTCAAAGTGGATATATGTTTTTAGACATTTTTACAAATGAATCAATGAATTGTCTTTAGTCAATAAGTTTTCAACTCTGTTGTTAAGGCAAAAGCCTAAATAAGTTCAGGAGTAACAATGTACTTCACAAGTCACATAAGTTGCATTGACTCACTCTTTGTGCAATAATAGTGTTTCCTGAATGACGACCTGTCAGAAGGTGAGTGTAGCTGGTGCATGAAGTCAGGCGCAGGAGAGCAAAATGAGTGAGCAACATACTTTACTAAAAAAATAAAGTTACAAGGTAAACAAATACAGGTAAACAAATACAACAAATATAGACCAATAACCAACGGTAAATATAACGCACGGGTGAACACAGCAGCCGTAGAAAAACCAGCCATCATGAACCGAACTGAACATAGAAACAATCAAGCAAAACAAACATGGGGGAAACAGAGGGTTAAATACATGAACATGTAATTGGATAATGAAAACCAGGTGTGTAGAAAATAAAGACAAAACCAATGGAAAATGAAAGATGGATCAGCGATGGCTAGAAGACCGGTGATGTCGACCGCCAAACGCCGCCAGTACAAGGAGACCCCGGCGGAAGTCGCAAATGTTGCACAATCCAGGTCTGCAAGCTCTTAGAGACTTACCCAGAAAGACTCACAGCTCTTAGAGACTTACCCAGAAAGACTCACAGCTTTAATCACAAGGTGCTTCTACAAAGTATTCACTCAGGGATGTGAAAACTTTTGTAAATGAGATATATCTGTATTTCATTTTCAAGAAATTAGCAAACATTTCTGAAAACATGTTTTCACTGTCAAAGAAATACTCACACACACGCTAGGTCACACACACAGGTGTGAGCTAACTCACACACACGCTAACTCACACACATGCTAACTCACACACACGCTAACTGACACACACGCTAGCTCACACACACAGGTAAAGTCAGGCTAATTCACACATATGCTAGCTCACACACACACGCTAGCTCACACACAGGTAACGACAGGCTAACTCACACACATGCTAGCTCACACACACACACACTAGCTCACACACACACGCTAGCTCTCACACACCCGCTAGCGCACACACAGGTAACGACAGGCTAACTCACACACATGCTAGCTCACACACACACGCTAGCTCACACACACACGCTAGCTCACACACACACGCTAGCTCACACACACAAGCTTGCTCACACACACACAAGCTCACACACACAGGTAAAGACAGGCTAACTCACACACACACACGCTAGCTCACAAACACAAGTACAGACACGCTAGCATACACACACGCAACTCACACACACACAAACTCACACACACAGGTAAAGACAGGCTGACTCACACACACACTAGCTCACACACACAGGTACAGATACGCTAGCTCACACACACGCAACACACACACACACGCTAGCTCACACACACGCTAGCTCACACGCACAGGTACAGACATGCTAGCTCACACAGACGCTAGATAACACACACAGGTACAGACACGCTAGCTCACACACACACTAGCTCACACACACGCTAGCTCACACATACAGGTAAAGACACGCTAGCTCAAACAAACACGAGCTCACACAAACAGGTACAGACATGCTAGCTCACACACACGCTAGCTAACACACACAGGTACACACAAGTTAGCTCACACACTCCACACACACGTACATTGTGATATTGTTGTATGGTGGTATTATTCATGTTGTATTGTAGATATGTAGTGGTGTAATAATGTGTTGTATTGTAGATATGTGTTCTAGATATGTAGTGGTAGAGTAGTGGTGTAATACTGTGTTGTATTGTAGTGGTGGTATTATACATGTTGTATTGTAGATATGTAGTGGTGTAATAATGTGTTGTATTGTAGATATGTGTTGTAGATATGTAGTTGTGTAATAATGTGTTGTATTGTAGATATGTGTTGTAGATATGTAGTGGTAGAGTAGTGGTGTAATACTGTGTTGTATTGTAGTGGTGGTATTATACATGTTGTATTGTAGATATGTAGTGGTGTAGTAATGTGTTGAATTGTAGATATGTAGTGGTGTAATGATGTGTTGTATTGTAGATATGTAGTGGTGTAATAATGTGTTGTATTGTAGATATGTGTTGTAGATATGTAGTGGTAGAGTAGTGGTGTAATACTGTGTTGTATTGTAGATATGTAGTGGTGTAATACTGTGTTGTATTGTAGATATGTAGTGGTGTAATAATGTGTTGTATTGTAGTGAGTGGTGTAATAATGTTATACTATGTACTGTTTATGTTCTCTTTAATATGTAATGTAAGTATAGGTGTTTGTTATAACTAGGCCCTATTGTAGGGTTACTATTTATGAAACTATCTTTAACAAATAGGACAAACATTTATGCACTCCTGCCGAATCTGAGTTCATGACAAGGGAACATAAAACTCCATAAATCCAGAACTTGAGAAAACCACAATAAAGCTTCACAGCAGGTTTTCTTGGCAAACCCTTCTTCACACCCACAACTTACTAATTCATAGAAAGCCTCTTTATGTAACGCCAGGTGTTGAGAGAGAGAGAGAGAAAGAGAGAGAGAGGAGATTAGAGAGAGCAAGAGAGAGAGAGAGAGAGAGAGAGAGAGAGGAGATTAGAGAGAGCAAGAGAGAGAGAGAGAGAGAGAGAGAGAGAGAGAGAGAGAGAGGGAGAGTTTACATATTCACTTTATATATTATCTACCTCACTTGCTTTGGCAATGTTAACACATGTTTCCCATGCCAATAAAGCCCTTGAATTGAATTGAATTAAGAGAGAGAGAGAGAGAGAGAATAGAGAGAGAGAGAGAGTGATAGAAAGAAAGAAAGAGAGAGAGAGAGAGGGTTTCACATGCCAAAAAAGCCCTTAAATTGAATTGAATTGAATTGAGAGAGAGAGAGAGAGAGAGATGGAGGATGAGCGATAGAGAGGGAGAGAGTGATAGAAAGAAAGAGAGAGAGAGAGAAAGAGAAAGAGAGTGATAAAAAGAAAAGAGAGAGAGAGAGAGAGAGACAGAGAGAGAGAGAGAGAGAGAGAGAGAGAGTGATAGAACGAAAGAAAGAGAGAGTTTCACTTTATATATTATATACCTTACTTGCTTTGGCAATGTTAACACATGTTTCCCATGCCAATAAAGCCCCTTGAATTGAATTGAATTGACAGAGAGAGAGAGAGACAGAGACAGAAAGAGAGAGAGAGAGAGAGAGAGAGAGAGTTTCCCATGCCAAAAAAGCCCTTAAATTGAATTGAATTGAATTGAGAGAGAGAGAGAGAGAGAGATGGAGGATGAGCGATAGAGAGGGAGAGAGTGATAGAAAGAAAGAGAGAGAGAGAGAAAGAGAGAGAGAGAGAGAGAGAGTGATAAAAAGAAAAGAGAGAGAGAGAGAGACAGAGACAGAGAGAGAGAGAGAGAGAGAGAGAGACAGAGAGAGACAGAGAGAGAGAGAGAGAGAGAGAGAGAGAGAGACAGAGAGAGAGACAGAGAGAGAGAGAAAAGAGTTTGATGCCAGTTTCCTATTCAGATGATGATTAAAAAGCATGGTGTTTTTATAGCTGCTTGATGTCGAGGAGAGGAGGCAATCTTGCTGCAGTCACAGCCTTCCAGCCTTTTCAACAGAAAATTAATTTGACAGGTTTGCATTAAGGCAGCTGATCAATATCCACTTAGAGCAGTGAGGGCTAAGAGAAGAAACAGAACTGACCGCTGGGTTACGAGATGAGAAAAAATGAATCTTGGAGCTTTTTCCCCTGGTCTCAATGTCTCTAAGCTCTGTGCTACATCAGTGCTCTGACCTCCAGCCATTGATCGGCTGCAGTTAACATGACAAAAGGCCTGGAAGTTATACCACGATGTAGCTACCAGGGAACAATCAACCCACCTGCACTAAATATTTGATGGACTGACTAGCATTTCTTGGCTTATGTACAAGAAAGGAGAAAAAAAAACATATTTTCTCTCTTCTGGAAATGAAATAGAGTGGCAGAGTTCTGACAGGACCTCTCTGCTCATGCATCTTAACATGAGAGGAGAGGGGAAGAGAACAGAGAAGGAGAGGAGGAAGAGGAGAAGAGGTGGAGAGAAAGAGAGGAGACAGGTACGAGAGGAGGAGAGGAGGTGTAGCAGAGAGAAGGAGAGCAGAGGGAAGAAGAAGAGAGGAGGAGGGAGGATAGAAAGGAGATGATGAGGGGAGGACACATGGATGAAAGGAGAAGAGGAAGAGGAGAGGACTGGAGGAGGAGAAGAGGAGGAGAACAGAAGAAGGAGGAGGAAAGGAGGACGAGTGGATGAGAGAGAGAGAGAGAGAGAGAGAGAGAGCTAGAGGGGGAGAGGGGGAGAGAAGGTGGGGATGAGAGGAGGAGAGGACGAGATTAGGCGAGGTGGAGAAGGGAGGCGAGGAGGAAAGGAAAGGAGATGAGAGCAGAGGCCCACACTAGGAAAACACATGCATGCCACCATTGGACCAGAGCTCAGAGCTGTCAGAGGCTATTTAATTTCTAAATTCAATGTTTCAATATGACTTGATTCCATGTTTCAATATGACTTGATCCAATGTTTCAATATGACTTGATCCAATGTTTCAATATGACTTGATCCGTTTGTTTCAATATGACTTGATCCAATATGACTTGATCCAATGTTTCAATCTGACTTGATCCAATGTTTCAATCTGACTTGATCCATTGTTTCAATCTGACTTGATCCAATGTTTCAATATGACTTGATCCATTGTTTCAATATGACTTTATCCAATGTTTCAATATGACTTGATCCAATGTTTCAATCTGACCTGATCCAATGTTTCAATATGACTTGATCTAATGTATCAAAATGACTTGATCCATTGTTTCAATATGACTTGATCCATTGTTTCAGTCTGACTTGATACAATGTTTCAATATGACTCGATCCAATGTTTCTATAAGCTTGGTTCAATGTTTCCATATGATTTGAACCATTCTTTCAAGAAGACTTGATCCAATATGACTTGATCTAAGGTTTCAATATGACTTGATCCATTGTTTCAATATGACTTGATCCACTGTTTCAATCTGACTTGATCCAATGTTTCAATATGACTTAATCCAATGTTTCAACATGACTTGATCCAAGGTTTTAATCGGACTTGATCCAATGTTTCAATCTGACTTGATACATTGTTTCAATATGACTTGATCAACTGTTTCAATTTGACTTGATCCAATGTTTCAATATGATTTGATCCATTGTTTCAATATGACTTGATCCAATGTTTCAAGATGACGTGATCCAATGTTTCAATATGACTTGATCCATTGTTTCAATATGACTTGATCAACTGTTTCAATTTTATTTGATCCAATGTTTCAATATGATTTGATCCATTGTTTCAATATGACTTGATCCAATGTTTCAAGATGACGTGATCCAATGTTTCACTATGACTTGATCCATTGTTTCAATACGACTAGATCCATTGTTTCATTATGCCTTGATCCAATGTTTCAATATGATTTGATCCATTGTTTCAATAAGACTTGATCCAATCTGACTTGATCCAATGTTTCAACATGATTTGATCCAATGTTTCACCATGACTTGATCCAATGTTTCAATCTGACTTGATCCAATGTTTCAATATGACTTCGTCCATTGTTTCAATATGACTTGATCCAATGTTTCAATCTGACTTGATCCAATGTTTCAATATAACTTGATCCAATGTTTCAATCTGACTTAATCCATTGTTTCAATATGACTTGATCCAATGTTTCAATATTACCTGATCCAATGTTTCAATATGACTTGATCCATTGTTTCAATACGACTTGATCTACTGTTTCAATCTGATTTGATCCAATGTTTCAATATGATGTAATCCATTGTTTCAAGATGACTTGATCCAATATGACTTGATCCAATGTTTCAATATGATTTGATCCAATGTTTCAATATGACTTGATCCATTGTTTCAATACGACTTGATCTACTGTTTCAATCTGACTTTATCCAATGTTTCAATCTGACTTGATCCATTGTTTCAATATGACTTGATCCAATGTTTCAATCTGACTTGATCCAATGTTTCAATATGACTTGATCCAATGTTTCAATATGGCCTGATCCAATGTTTCAATATTACTTGATCCAATATGACTTGATCCAATGTTTCAATATGATTTGATCCAATGTTTCAATATGACTTGATCCAATGTTTCAATATGACTTGATTCATTGTTTCAATATGACTTGATCCAATGTTTCAATATGACCTGATCCAATGTTTCAATATGACCTGATCCAATGTTTCAATATGACTTGATCCAATGTTTCAATATGACTTGATCCATTGTTTCAAAATGACTTGATCTACTGTTTCAATTTGACTTGATCCAATGTTTCAAACTGACTTGATCCATTGTTTCAATCTGACTTGATCCAAATGTTTCAATATGATTTGATCCAATGTTTCAATCTGACTTGATCCAATGTTTCAATATGATTTGATCTATTGTTTCAATAAGACTTGATCCAATATGACTTGATCCATTGTTTCAATATGACTTGATCCACTGTTTCAATCTGACTTGATCCAATGTTTCAATATGATTTGATCCAATGTTTCAATATGATTTGATCCAATGTTTCAATCTGACTTGATCCAATGTTTCAATATGACTTGATCAATGTTTCAATCTGACTTGATCCAATTGTTTCAATATGACTTGATCCAATGTTTCAATATGACTTGATCCAATGTTTCAATATGACTTGATCCAATGTTTCAATATGACTTGATCCAATGTTTCAATATGACTTGATCCAATGTTTCAATATGACTTGATCCAATGTTTCAATATGACTTGATCAATGTTTCAATATGACTTGATCAATGTTTCAATATGTTGATCAATGTTTCAATATGACTTGATCAATATGACTTGATCCATTGTTTCAATATGACTTGATCCAATGTTTCAATATGACTTGATCCAATGTTTCAATATGATTTGATGTTTCATATGACTTGATCCAATGTTTCAATATGATTTGATCAATATGACTTGATGCAATGTTTCAATATGATTTGATCCAATGTTTCAATATGATTTGATCCAATGTTTCAATATGACTTGATCCAATGTTTCAATATGACTTGATCCAATGTTTCAATATGACTTGATCCAATGTTTCAATATGACTTGATCCAATGTTTCAATCTGACTTGATCCAATGTTTCAATATGATTTGATCAGTTGTTTCAATATGACTTGATCCAATGTTTCAATATGACTTGATCCAATGTTTCAATATGACTTGATCCAATGTTTCAATCTGACTTGATCCAATGTTTCAATATGATTTGATCCAATGACTTGATCCAATGTTTCAATATGACTTGATCCAATGTTTCAATATGACTTGATCCAATGTTTCAATATGACTTGATCCAATGTTTCAATATGACTTGATCAATGTTTCAATATGATTTGATCCAATGTTTCAATCTGACTTGATCCAATGTTTCAATATGATTTGATCTGTTGTTTCAATATGACTTGATCCAATATGACTTGATCCAATGTTTCAATATGATTTGATCCAATGTTTCAATCTGACTTGATCCAATGTTTCAATATGACTTGATCCATTGTTTCAAAATTACTTAATCTACTGTTTCAATATGACTTGATCCAATGTTTCAATATGATTTGATCAGTTGTTTCAATATGACTTGATCCAATATGACTTGATCTACTGTTTCAACATGACTTGATCCAATGTTTCAATATGACTTGATCCAATGTTTCAATATGACTTGATCCAATGTTTCAATAGGACTTGATCCAATGTTTCAATATGATTTGATGTTTCCTTGATCCAATGTTTCAATATGACTTGATCCAATGTTTCAATATGACTTGATCCAATGTTTCAATATGATTTGATCCAATGTTTCAATATGACTTGATCCAATGTTTCAATATGACTTGATCCAATGTTTCAATATGACTTGATCAATATGTTTCAATATGACTTGATCCAATGTTTCAATATGACTTGATCCAATGTTTCAATGATCTTGATCCAATGTTTCAATATGACTTGAATGTTTCAAAATTACAATGTTTCAATATGACTTGATCCAATGTTTCAATATGATTTGATCAGTTGTTTCAATATGACTTGATGCAATGTTTCAATGTGATTTGATCCAATGTTTCAATATGACTTGATCCAATGTTTCAATATGACTTGATCAATGTTTCAATGTTTATGACTTGATCAATGTTTCAATATGACTTGATCCAATGTTTCAATATGACTTGATCCAATGTTTCAATATGATTTGATCCATTGTTTCAATATGACTTGATCCAATGTTTCAATATGACTTGATCCAATGTTTCAATATGACTTGATCCAATGTTTCAATCAATGACTTGATCCAATGTTTCAATATGACTTGATCCAATGTTTCAATATGACTTGATTCAATGTTTCAATATGACGTGATCCAATGTTTCAATATGACGTGATCCAATGTTTCAATATGACTTGATCCATTGTTTCAATATGACTTGATCCATTGTTTCAATATCACTTGATCCAATGTTTCAATATGATTTCAAATGTTTCAATGACTTGATCAATGTTTCAATATGATTTGATGTTTCAATATGACTTGATCCAATGTTTCAATATGATTTGATCCAATGTTTCAATATGACTTGATCCAATGTTTCAATATGACTTGATCCAATATGTTGATCAATGTTTCAATATGACTTGATCCAATGTTTCAATATGACTTGATCAATATGACTTGAATGTTTCAATATGACTTGATCCAATGTTTCAATATGACTTGATCCAATGTTTCAATATGACTTGATCCAATGTTTCAATATGACTTGATCCAATGTTTCAATATGATTTGATCAGTTGTTTCAATATGACTTGATCCAATGTTTCAATGACTTGATCCAATGTTTCAATATGATTTGATCCAATGTTTCAATATGACTTGATCCAATGTTTCAAATGTTTCAATCAATGACTTGATCCAATGTTTCAATATGACTTGATCCAATGTTTCAATATGACTTGATCCAATGTTTCAATGATGACCAATGTTTCAATATGACTTGTTGTTTCAATATGACTTGATCCAATGTTTCAATATGACTTGATCCAATGTTTCAATATGACTTGATCCAATGTTTCAATATGACTTGATCCAATGTTTCAATATGACTTGATCCAATGTTTCAATATGACTTGATCCAATGTTTCAATATGACTTGATCCAATGTTTCAATATGACTTGATCCAATGTTTCAATATGACTTGATCCAATGTTTCAATATGACTTGATCCAATGTTTCAATATGACTTGATCCAATGTTTCAATATGACTTGATCCAATGTTTCAATATGACTTGATCCAATGTTTCAATATGATTTGATCCAATGTTTCAATATGACTTGATCCAATGTTTCAATATGACTTGATCCAATGTTTCAATATGACTTGATCCAATGTTTCAATATGACTTGATCCAATGTTTCAATATGACTTGATCCAATGTTTCAATATGACTTGATCCAATGTTTCAATATGACTTGATCCAATGTTTCAATATGACTTGATCCAATGTTTCAATATGACTTGATCCAATGTTTCAATATGACTTGATCCAATGTTTCAATATGACTTGATCAATGTTTCAATATGACTTGATCCAATGTTTCAATATGATTTGATCAATGTTTCAATATGACTTGATCCAATATGACTTGATGCAATGTTTCAATATGATTTGATCCAATGTTTCAATATGACTTGATCCAATGTTTCAATATGATTTGATCCAATGTTTCAATATGACTTGATCCAATGTTTCAATGACTTGATCCAATGTTTCAATATGACTTGATCCAATGTTTCAATATGACTTGATCCAATGTTTCAATATGACTTGATCAATATGACTTGATCCAATGTTTCAATATGATTTGATCATCCAATGTTTCAATATGACTTGATCCAATGTTTCAATATGACTTGATCCAATGTTTCAATATGATTTGATCAATGTTTCATATGTTGATCCATTGTTTCAATATGACTTGATCCAATGTTTCAATTGACTTGATCCAATGTTTCAATATGACTTGATCCTTGATCCAATGTTTCAATATGACTTGATCCAATGTTTCAATACTTGACAATGATCCAATGTTTCAATATGACTTGATCCTTGTTTCAATATGTTTCAATATGACTTGATCCAATGTTTCAATATGATTTGATCAATGTTTCAATATGACTTGATCCAATGTTTCAATATGATTTGATTCAATATGACTTGATGTTTCAATGTTTCAATATGACAATGTTTCAATATGATTTGATCCAATGTTTCAATATGATTTGATCCATATGTTTCAATTGTTTCAATATGACTTGATCCAATGTTTCAATCTGACTCGATCCAATGTTTCAATATGACTTGATCCAATGTTTCAATATGACTTGATCCATTGTTTCAATATGACTTGATCCAATGTTTCAATATGACTTGATCCAATGTTTCAATATGACTTGATCCAATGTTTCAATCTGACTTGATCCAATGTTTCAATATGACTTGATCCAATGTTTCAATATGACTTGATCCATTGTTTCAAAATTACTTAATCTACTGTTTCAATATGACTTGATCCAATGTTTCAATATGATTTGATCAGTTGTTTCAATATGACTTGATCCAATATGACTTGATGCAATGTTTCAATGTGATTTGATCCATTGTTTCAATATGACTTGATCCAATGTTTCAATATGAATGTTTCAATCTGACTTGATCCAATGTTTCAATCTGACTTGATCTGTTGATCCAATGTTTCAATATGACTTGACTTGATCCAATGTTTCAATCTGACTGATCCAATGTTTCAATATGACTTCAATGTTTCAATATGACTTGATCCATTGTTTCAATATGACTTGATCCAATGTTTCAATATGACTTGATCCAATGTTTCAATATGACTTGATCCAATGTTTCAATATGACTTGATCCAATGTTTCAATATGACTTGATCCAATGTTTCATGACTTGATCCAATGTTTCAATATGACTTGATCCAATGTTTCAATATGACTTGATCCAATGTTTCAATATGACTTGATCCAATGTTTCAATATGACTTGATCCAATGTTTCAATCTGACTTGATCCAATGTTTCAATATGACTTGATCCAATGTTTTCAATCCAATGTTTCAATATGACTTGATCCAATGTTTCAATATGACTTGATCCAATGTTTCAATATGACTTGATCCAATGTTTCAATATGACTTGATCCAATGTTTCAATATGACTTGATCCAATGTTTCAATATGTTTCAATATGATTTGATCCAATGTTTCAATATGACTTGATCAATGTTTCAATATGACTTTCAATATGACTTGATCCAATGTTTCAATCTGACTTGATCAATGTTTCAATCTGACTTGATCAATTTTTCAATTTTTCAATAGGACTTGATCCAATGTTTCAATATGACTTGATCCAATGTTTCAATATGATTTGATCCAATGTTTCAATATGACTTGATCCAATGTTTCAATCTGACTTGATCCAATGTTTCAATATGACTTGATCAATGTTTCAATATGACTTGATCAATGTTTCAATATGTTGATCAATATGACTTGATCCAATGTTTCAATATGACTTGATCCAATGTTTCAATATGACTTGATCCAATGTTTCAATATGACTTGACTTGATCCAATGTTTCAATATGACTTGATCAATGTTTCAATATGACTTGATCCAATGTTTCAATATGACTTGATCCAATGTTTCAATATGACTTGATCCAATGTTTCAATGTGACTTGATCAAATGTTTCAATATGACTTGATCCAATGTTTCAATATGACTTGATCCAATGTTTCAATATGACTTGATCCATTGTTTCAAAATACTTAATCTACTGTTTCAATATGACTTGATCCAATGTTTCAATATGATTTGAAGTTGTTTCAATATGACTTGATCCAATATGTTTCAATGTTTCAATATGATTTGATCCAATGTTTCAATATGACTTGATCCAATGTTTCAATATGACTTGATCCAATGTTTCAATATGACTTGATCAATGTTTCAATATGACTTGATCCAATGTTTTGACTTGATCCAATGTTTCAATATGACTTGATCCAATGTTTCAATATGACTTGATCCAATGTTTCAATATGACTTGATCCAATGTTTCAATATGACTTGATCCAATGTTTCAATATGACTTGATCCAATGTTTCAATATGACTTGATCCAATGTTTCAATGACTTGACTTGATCAATGTTTCAATATGACTTGATCCAATGTTTCAATATGACTTGATCCAATGTTTCAATATGACTTGATCCAATGTTTCAATCTGACTTGATCAATGTTTCAATCTGACTTGATCCAATGTTTCAATATGACTTGATCCAATGTTTCAATATGACTTGATCCAATGTTTCAATATGACTTGATCCAATGTTTCAATATGACTTGATCCAATGTTTCAATATGACTTGATTGTTTCAATCTGACTTGATCCAATGTTTCAATATGATTTGATCCAATGTTTCAATATGACTTGATCCAATGTTTCAATATGACTTTATCCATTGTTTCAATATGATTTGATCCAATGTTTCAATATGACTTGATCCAATGTTTCAATATGACTTGATCCAATGTTTCAATATGACTTGATTCATTGTTTCAATATGACGTGATCCAATGCTTCAACATGACCTGATCCAATGTTTCAATATGACTTGATCCAATGTTTCAATATGACTTGATCCATTGTTTCAATATCACTTGATCCGATGTTTCAATATGATTTGATCCAATATGACTTGATGCAATGTTTCAACATGATTTGATCCAATATGACTTGATGCAATGTTTCAATATGATTTGATCCAATGTTTCAATATGACTTGATCCAATGTTTCAATATGATTTGATCCATTGTTTCAATATGACTTGATCCAATGTTTCAATCTGACTCGATCCAATGTTTCAATTTTGACTTGATACAATGTTTAGATATGACTTGATCCATTGTTTCAATATGACTTGATCCAATGTTTCAATCTGACTTGATCCAATGTTTCAATCTGACTTGATCCAGTGTTTCAATCTGACTTGATCAAATGTTTCAATCTGACTTGATCCAATTTTTCAATATGACTTGATCCAATATGACTTGATCCAATGTTTCAATATGATTTGATCCAATGTTTCAATATCACTTGATCCAATGTTTTAATATGACCTTATCCAATGTTTCAATATGACCTGATCCAAATTTTCAATATGACACTATCCAATGTTTCAATATGACTTGATCCATTGTTTCAATATGACTTGATCCAATATGACTTGATGCAATGTTTCAATGTGATTTGATCCAATGTTTCAATATGACTTGATCCAATGTTTCAATATGACTTGATCCAATGTTTCAATATGACTTGATCCAATGTTTCAATATGACTTGATCCAATGTTTCAATATGATTTGATCCAATGTTTCAAAATGACTTGATCTACTGTTTCAATATGACTTGATCCAATGTTTCAATATGACTTGATTCATTGTTTCAATCTGACTTGATCCAATGTTTCAATATGACTTGATCCAATGTTTCAATATGATTTGATCAGTTGATCAATATGTTGATCAATATGACTTGATGCAATGTTTCAATGTGATTTGATCCAATGTTTCAATATGACTTGATCCAGTGTTTCAATCTGACTTGATCCAATGTTTCAATATGACTTGATCCAATGTTTCAATCTGACTTTACATTACATTACATTTAAGTCATTTGGCAGACGCTCTTATCCAGACTTGATCCAATGTTTCAATATGATTTGATCCAATGTTTCAATATGACTTGATCCAATGTTTCAATATGACTTGATTCATTGTTTCAATATGACTTTATCCATTGTTTCAATATGACTTGATCCAATGTTTCAATCTGACTTGATCCAATGTTTCAATATGACTTGATCCAATGTTTCAATCTGACTTGATCCAATGTTTCAATATGACTTGATCCAATGTTTCAATATGACTTGATCCAATGTTTCAATATGATTTGATCCAATGTTTCAATATGATTTGAATGTTTCCATTGTTTCAATATGACTTGATCCAATGTTTCAATATGACTTGATCCAATGTTTCAATATGACCTGATCCAATGTTTCAATATGACTTGATCCAATGTTTCAATATGACTTGATCCAATGTTTCAATCTGACTTGATCCAATGTTTCAATCTGACTTGATCCAATTTTTCAATATGACTTGATCCAATGTTTCAATATGACTTGATCCAATGTTTCAATATGACTTGATCCAATGTTTCAATATGACTTGATCCATTGTTTCAATATCTCTTGATCCGATGTTTCAATATGATTTGATCCAATATGACTTGATGCAATGTTTCAATATGATTTGATCCAATATGACTTGATGCAATGTTTCAATATGACTTGATCCAATGTTTCAATATGACTTGATCCAATGTTTCAATATGACTTGATCCAATGTTTCAATATGACTTGATCCAATGTTTCAATATGACTTGATCCAATGTTTCAATATGACTTGATCCAATGTTTCAATATGACTTGATCCATTGTTTCAATCTGACTTGATCCAATGTTTCAATATGACTTGATCCATTGTTTCAATATGACTTGATCCAATGTTTCAATATGACTTGATCCAATGTTTCAAAATGACTTGATCTACTGTTTCAACATGACTTGATCCAATGTTTCAATATGACTTGATTCATTGTTTCAATCTGACTTGATCCAATGTTTCAATAGGACTTGATCCAATGTTTCAATATGATTTGATCAGTTGTTTCAATATGACTTGATCCAATATGACTTGATGCAATGTTTCAATATGATTTGATCCAATGTTTCAATATGACTTGATCCAATGTTTCAATATGACTTGATCCAATGTTTCAATCTGACTTGATCCAATGTTTCAATATGATTTGATCCAATGTTTCAATATGACTTGATCCAATGTTTCAATATGACTTGATCCAGTGTTTCAATCTGACTTGATCAAATGTTTCAATATGACTTGATCCAATGTTTCAATATGACTTGATCCAATGTTTCAATATGATTTGATCCAATGTTTCAATATGACTTGATCCAATGTTTCAATATGACTTGATCCAATGTTTCAATATGACTTGATCCAATGTTTCAATATAACACTATCCAATGTTTCAATATGACTTGATCCATTGTTTCAAAATTACTTAATCTACTGTTTCAATATGACTTGATCCAATGTTTCAATATGATTTGATCAGTTGTTTCAATATGACTTGATCCAATATGACTTGATGCAATGTTTCAATATGACTTGATCCAATGTTTCAATATGACTTGATCCAATGTTTCAAAATGACTTGATCTAATGTTTCAATATGACTTGATCCAATGTTTCAATATCCAATGATTTGATCCAATGTTTCAATATGACTTGATCCAATGTTTCAATATGACTTGATCCAATGTTTCAATCTGACTTGATCCAATGTTTCAATATGACTTGATCCAATGTTTCAAATGACTTGACTTGATCCATTGTTTCAATATGACTTGATCCAATGTTTCAATATGACTTGATCCAATGTTTCAAAATGTTGATCACTGTTTCAATATGACTTGATCCAATGTTTCAATATGACTTGATCCAATATGACTTGATCCAATGTTTCAATAGGACTTGATCCAATGTTTCAATATGATTTGATCAGTTGTTTCAATATGACTTGATCCAATATGACTTGATGCAATGTTTCAATATGATTTGATCCAATGTTTCAATATGACTTGATCCAATGTTTCAATATGACTTGATCCAATGTTTCAATCTGACTTGATCCAATGTTTCAATATGATTTGATCCAATGTTTCAATATGACTTGATCCAATGTTTCAATCTGACTTGATCCAATGTTTCAATCTGACTTGATCAAATGTTTCAATCTGACTTGATCCAATGTTTCAATATGACTTGATCCAATGTTTCAATATGACTTGATCCAATGTTTCAATATGATTTGATCCATTGTTTCAATATGACTTGATCCAATGTTTCAATATGTTGATCAATGTTTCAATATGACTTGATCCAATGTTTCAATATGACTTGATCCAATGTTTCAATATGATCCAATGTTTCAATTGATCCAATGTTTCAATATGACTTGATCCAATGTTTCAATATGACTTGATCCAATGTTTCAATATGACTTGATCCAATGTTTCAATATGATTTGATCAGTTGTTTCAATATGACTTGATCCAATATGACTTGATGCAATGTTTCAATGTGATTTGATCCAATGTTTCAATATGACTTGATCCAATGTTTCAATATGACTTGATCCAATGTTTCAATATGACTTGATCCAATGTTTCAATATGACTTGATCCAATGTTTCAATATGACTTGATCCAATGTTTCAATATGACTTGATCCAATGTTTCAATATGACTTGATTCATTGTTTCAATATGACTTTATCCATTGTTTCAATATGATTTGATCCAATGTTTCAATATGACTTGATCCAATGTTTCAATATGACTTGATTCATTGTTTCAATATGACGTGATCCAATGTTTCAATATGACGTGATCCAATGTTTCAATATGACTTGATCCAATGTTTCAATATGACTTGATCCATTGTTTCAATATCACTTGATCCGATGTTTCAATATGATTTGATCCAATATGACTTGATGCAATGTTTCAATATGATTTGATCCAATATGATTTGATCCAATGTTTCAATATGACTTGATCCAATGTTTCAATATGACTTGATCCAATGTTTCAATATGACTTGATCCAATGTTTCAATATGACTTGATCCAATGTTTCAAATGACTTGATCCAATGTTTCAATATGACTTGATCCAATGTTTCAATATGACTTGATCCAATGTTTCAATATGACTTGATCCAATGTTTCAATATGACAATGTTTCAATATGATCCAATGTTTCAATATTGATCCAATGTTTCAATATGATTTGATCTGTTGTTTCAATATGACTTGATCCAATATGACTTGATCCAATGTTTCAATATGATTTGATCCAATGTTTCAATATGACTTGATCCAATGTTTCAATATGACTTGATCCAATGTTTCAATATGACTTGATCCAATGTTTCAATATGACTTGATCCAATGTTTCAATATGATTTGATCCAATGTTTCAATATGACTTGATCCAATGTTTCAATATGACTTGATTCATTGTTTCAATATGACTTTATCCATTGTTTCAATATGATTTGATCCAATGTTTCAATATGACTTGATCCAATGTTTCAATATGACTTGATTCATTGTTTCAATATGACTTGATCCAATATGACTTGATGCAATGTTTCAATGTGATTTGATCCAATGTTTCAATATCACTTGATCCATTGTTTCAATATGACTTGATCAATGTTTCAATATGATTTGATCCAATATGACTTGATGCAATGTTTCAATATGATTTGATCCAATATGACTTGATGCAATGTTTCAATATGATTTGATCCAATGTTTCAATATGACTTGATCCAATGTTTCAATATGATTTGATCCATTGTTTCAATATGACTTGATCCAATGTTTCAATATGACTTGATCCAATGTTTCAATATGACTTGATCCAATGTTTCAATATGACTTGATCCAATGTTTCAATATGACTTGATCCAATGTTTCAATCCGAAATGATCCAATGTTTCAATCTGACTTGATCCAGTGTTTCAATCTGACTTGATCAAATGTTTCAATCTGACTTGATCCAATTTTTTCAATATGACTTGATCCAATATGACTTGATCCAATGTTTCAATATGATTTGATCCAATGTTTCAATATGACTTGATCCAATGTTTCAATATGACCTGATCCAATGTTTCAATATGACCTGATCCAATGTTTCAAAATTACTTAATCTACTGTTTCAATATGACTTGATCCAATGTTTCAATATGATTTGATCAGTTGTTTCAATATGACTTGATCCAATATGTTGATCAATGTTTCAATGTGATTTGATCCAATGTTTCAATATGACTTGATCCAATGTTTCAATATGACTTGATCCAATGTTTCAATATGACTTGATCCAATGTTTCAATATGACTTGATCCAATGTTTCAATATGACTTGATCCAATGTTTCAATATGATTTGATCCAATGTTTCAATATGACTTGATCCAATGTTTCAATATGACTTGATGATCAATGTTTCAATATGACTTGATCCAATGTTTCAATATGACTTGATCAATGTTTCAATATGACTTGATCCAATGTTTCAATATGACTTGATCCAATGTTTCAATATGACTTGATCAATGTTTCAAAATGACTTGATCCAATGTTTCAATATGATTTGATCCATGTTTCAATATGACTTGATCCAATGTTTCAATATGACTTGATCCAATGTTTCAATATGACTTGATCCAATGTTTCAATATGACTTGATCCAATGTTTCAATATGATTTGATCAGTTGTTTCAATATGACTTGATCCAATATGACTTGATGCAATGTTTCAATATGATTTGATCCAATGTTTCAATATGACTTGATCCAATGTTTCAATATGACTTGATCCAATGTTTCAATATGACTTGATCCAATGTTTCAATATGACTTGATCCAATGTTTCAATATGACTTGATCCAATGTTTCATGATATGACTTGATCCAATGTTTCAATATGACTTGATCAATGTTTCAATGTTTCAATATGACTTGATCCAATGTTTCAATATGACTTGATCCAATGTTTCAATATGACTTGATCCAATGTTTCAATATGACTTGATCCAATGTTTCAATATGATTTGATCCATTGTTTCAATATGACTTGATCCAATATGACTTGATGCAATGTTTCAATATGATTTGATCCAATGTTTCAATATGACTTGATCAATGTTTCAATATGACTTGATCCAATGTTTCAATATGACTTGATCCATTGTTTTTGTTTCAAATGACTTGATCCAATGTTTCAATATGACTTGATCCAATGTTTCAATATGACTTGATCCAATGTTTCAATATGACTTGATCCAATGTTTCAATATGACTTGATGCAATGTTTCAATATGATTTGATCCAAATGACCAATGTTTCAATATGATTTGATCCAATGTTTCAAATGACTTGATGATCCAATGTTTCAATATGACTTGATCCAATGTTTCAATATGACTTGATCATTGTTTCAATATGACTTGATCCAATGTTTCAATATGATTTGATCCAATGTTTCAATATGACTTGATCCAATGTTTCAATATGACTTGATCAATGTTTCAATATGACTTGATCCAATGTTTCAATATGACTTGATCCAATGTTTCAATATGACTTGATCATTGTTTCAATATGACTTGATCCAATGTTTCATGACTTGATCCAATGTTTCAATATGACTTGATCCAATGTTTCAATATGACTTGATCCAATGTTTCAATATGACTTGATCCAATGTTTCAATCTGACTTGATCCAATGTTTCAATATGACTTGATCCAATGTTTCAATATGACTTGATCCAATGTTTCAATATGATTTGATCTATTGTTTCAATATGACTTGATCCAATATGACTTGATCCAATGTTTCAATATGATTTGATCCAATGTTTCAATATGACTTGATCCAATGTTTCAATATGACTTGATTCATTGTTTCAATATGACGTGATCCAATGTTTCAATATGACTTATCCAATGTTTCAATATGACTTGATCCATTGTTTCAAAATACTTAATCTACTGTTTCAATATGACTTGATCCAATGTTTCAATATGATTTGATCAGTTGTTTCAATATGACTTGATCCAATATGACTTGATGCAATGTTTCAATGATTTGATCCAATGTTTCAATATGACTTGATCCAATGTTTCAATATGACTTGATCCAATGTTTCAATATGACTTGATCCAATGTTTCAATATGACTTGATATGTTTCAATTGATGATCCAATGTTTCAATATGACTGATCCAATGTTTCAATATGACAATGTTTTGATCCAATGTTTCAATATGACTTGATCCAATGTTTCAATATGACTTGATCCAATGTTTCAATATGACTTGATCCAATGTTTCAATATGACTTGATCCATGACTTGATCCAATGTTTCAATATGACTTGATCCAATGTTTCAATATGACTTGATCCAATGTTTCAATATGACTTGATCCAATGTTTCAATATGACTTGATCCAATGTTTCAATATGACTTGATCCAATGTTTCAATATGACTTGATCAATGTTTCAATATGACTTGATCCAATGTTTCAATATGACTTGATCCAATGTTTCAATATGACTTGATCCAATGTTTCAATATGACTTGATCCAATGTTTCAATATGACTTGATCCAATGTTTCAATATGACTTGATCCAATGTTTCAATATGACTTGATCCAATGTTTCAATCAATATGATTTGACTTGATCCAATGTTTCAATATGACTTGATCCAATGTTTCAATATGACTTGATCCAATGTTTCAATATGACTTGATCCAATGTTTCAATATGACTTGATCCATTGTTTCAATCTGACTTGATCAAATGTTTCAATCTGACTTGATCCAATTTTTCAATATGACTTGATCCAATGTTTCAATATGACTTGATCCAATGTTTCAATATGATTTGATCCATTGTTTCAATATGACTTGATCCAATATGACTTGATCCAATGTTTCAATATGACTTGATCCAATGTTTCAATATGACTTGATCCAATGTTTCAATATGACTTGATCCAATGTTTCAATATGACTTGATCCAATGTTTCAATATGACTTGATCCAATGTTTCAATATGACTTGATCCAATGTTTCAATATGATTTGATCCAATGTTTCAATATGACTTGATCCAATGTTTCAATCTCTCTTGATCCAATGTTTCAATATGACTTGATCCAATGTTTCAATATGATTTGATCCAATATGACTTGATC
The DNA here is from genome assembly GCF_036934945.1 of Oncorhynchus masou masou. Lineage (NCBI taxonomy): Eukaryota > Metazoa > Chordata > Actinopteri > Salmoniformes > Salmonidae > Oncorhynchus > Oncorhynchus masou. The sequence goes on from NC_088239.1 coordinate 89,202,162, forward strand.
CAATGTTTCAATATGATTTGATCCAATGTTTCAATATGACTTGATCCAATGTTTCAATATGACATTGATCCAATGTTTCAATATGACTTGATCCAATGTTTCAATATGACTTGATCCAATTCAAGATATGACTTGATCCAATTGTTTCAATATGACTTGATCCAATGTTTCAATACTTGATCCAATGTTTCAATCTGACTTGATCCAATGTTTCAATATGACTTGATCCAATGTTTCAATATGACTTGATCCAATGTTTCAATATGACTTGATCCATTGTTTCAAAATTACTTAATCTACTGTTTCAATATGACTTGATCCAATGTTTCAATATGATTTGATCAGTTGTTTTGTTTCAATATGACTTGATCCAATATGACTTGATGCAATGTTTCAATGTGATTTGATCCAATGTTTCAATATGACTTGATCCAATGTTTCAATATGACTTGATCCAATGTTTCAATCTGACTTGATCCAATGTTTCAATGACTTGACTTGATGACTTGATCCAATGTTTCAATATGATTTGATCCAATGTTTCAATATGACTTGATCCAATGTTTCAATATGACTTGATCCATTGTTTCAATATGACTTGACCCAATGTTTCAATATGACTTGATCCAATGTTTCAATACGACTTGATCCAATGTTTCAATATGATTTGATCCAATGTTTCAATATGACTTGATCCAATGTTTCAATATGTTTGATCCAATGTTTCAATATGACTTGATCCAATGTTTCAATATGACTTGATCCAATGTTTCAATATGACTTGATCAATGTTTCAATATGACTTGATCCAATGTTTCAATATGACTTGATCCAATGTTTCAATATGACTTGATCCAATGTTTCAATATGACTTGATCCAATGTTTCAATATGACTTGATCCAATGTTTCAATATGACTTGATCCAATGTTTCAATATGACTTGATCCAATGTTTCAATATGACTTGATCCAATGTTTCAATATGACTTGATCCAATGTTTCAATATGATTTGATCAATGTTTCAATATGTTGATCAATGTTTCAATCTGACTTGATCCAATGTTTCAATATGACTTGATCCAATGTTTCAATCTGACTTGATCCAATTGTTTCAATATGACTTGATCCAATGTTTCAATATGACTTGATCCAATGTTTCAATATGATTTGATCCAATGTTTCAATATGATCCAATGTTTCAATATGATCCAATGTTTCAATATGACTTGATCCAATGTTTCAATATGACTTGATCAATGTTTCAATATGACTTGATCAATGTTTCAATCCAATATGACTTGATCCAATGTTTCAATATGACTTGATCCAATGTTTCAATATGATTTGATCCAATGTTTCAATATGACTTGATCCAATGTTTCAATATGACTTGATCCAATGTTTCAATATGACTTGATACAATGTTTCAATATGACTTGATCCAATGTTTCAATATGACTTGATCCAATGTTTCAATATGACTTGATCCAGTGTTTCAATGACTTGATCAATGTTTCAATATGACTTGATCCAATTTTTCAATATGACTTGATCCAATGTTTCAATATGACTTGATCCATTGTTTCAAAATTACTTAATCTACTGTTTCAATATGACTTGATCCAATGTTTCAATATGATTTGATCAGTTGTTTCAATATGACTTGATCCAATATGACTTGATGCAATGTTTCAATGTTTCAATATGATTTGATCCAATGTTTCAATATGACTTGATCCAATGTTTCAATATGACTTGATCCAATGTTTCAATATGACTTGATCCAATGTTTCAATATGACTTGATCTGTTGTTTCAATATGACTTGATCCAATGTTTTCAATGTTTCAATATGATTTGATCCAATGTTTCAATATGACTTGATGTTTCAATATGACTTGATCAATGTTTCAATATGACTTGATCCAATGTTTCAATATGACATCCAATGTTTCAATATGACTTGATCCAATGTTTCAATATGACTTGATCCAATGTTTCAATATGACTTGATCAATGTTTCAATATGATTTGATCCAATGTTTCAATATGACTTGATGATCCAATGTTTCAATATGACTTGATCCAATGTTTCAATTCATTGTTTCAATATGACTTGATCCAATGTTTCAATATGACTTGATCCAATGTTTCAATATGACTTGATCCAATGTTTCAATATGACTTGATCCATTGTTTCAATATGACTTGATCCAATGTTTCAATATGAATATGACTTGATCCAATGTTTCAAATTGATCCAATATGACTTGATGCAATGTTTCAATATGACTTGATCCAATGTTTCAATATGACTTGATCCAATGTTTCAATATGATTTGTTTCAATCTGACAATGTTTTCAATCAAATGATCTGACTTGATCCAATGTTTCAAATGACTTGATCAATGTTTCAATATGACTTGATCCAATGTTTCAATATGACTTGATCCAATGTTTCAATATGACTTGATCCAATGTTTCAATATGACTTGATCCAATGTTTCAATATGACCAATGTTTCAATATGATCCAAATTTTCAATATGATTTATCCAATGTTTCAATATGACTTGATTGATCCATTGTTTCAATATGACTTGATCCAATATGACTTTGCAATGTTTCAATGTGATTTGATCCAATGTTTCAATATGACTTGATCCAATGTTTCAATATGACTTGATCCAATGTTTCAATATGACTTGATCCAATGTTTCAATATGACTTGATCCAATGTTTCAATATGATTTGATCCAATGTTTCAATATGACTTGATCCAATGTTTCAATATGACTTGATCCAATGATGACTTGATCCAATGTTTCAATATGACTTGATCCAATTGTTTCAATATGACTTGATCCAATGTTTCAATATGACTTGATCCAATGTTTCAATATGATTTGATCAGTTGTTTCAATATGACTTGATCCAATATGACTTGATGCAATGTTTCAAATGATTTGATCCAATGTTTCAATATGACTTGATCCAATGTTTCAATCTGACTTGATCCAATGTTTCAATATGACTTGATCCAATGTTTCAAATGACTTTACATTACATTGACATTTAAGTCATTTCAATATGACTTGATCAATGTTTCTTATCAATGTTTCATGACTTGATCCAATGTTTCAATATGACTTGATCCAATGTTTCAATATGACTTGATCCAATGTTTCAATATGACTTGATTCAATGTTTCAATATGACTTGATCCATTGTTTCAATATGACTTGATCCAATGTTTCAATATGACTTGATCCAATGTTTCAATATGATTTGATCCAATGTTTCAATATGACTTGATCCAATGTTTCAATATGACTTGATCCAATGTTTCAATATGACTTGATCAATGTTTCAATATGACTTGATCCAATGTTTCAATATGACTTGATCCAATGTTTCAATATGACTTGATCCAATGTTTCAATATGACTTGATCCTTGATTGTTTCAATATGATTTGATCCAAATGTTGATCAATATGACTTGATCCAATGTTTCAATATGACTTGATCCAATGTTTCAATATGACTTGATCCAATGTTTCAATATGACTTGATCCAATGTTTCAATATGACTTGATGATTTGATCAATGTTTCAATATGACTTGATCCAATGTTTCAATATGACTTGAATGTTTCAATATGATTTGATCCAATGTTTCAATATGACTTGATCAATGTTTCAATATGACTTGATCCAATGTTTCAATATGACTTGATCCAATGTTTCAATATGACTTGATCCAATGTTTCAATATGACTTGATCCAATGTTTCAATATGACTTGATCCAATGTTTCAATATGACTTGATCCAATGTTTCAATATGACTTGATCCAATGTTTCAATATGATGATTGATCCAATATGACTTGATCAATGTTTCAATATGACTTGATCTTGATCCAATGTTTCAATATGACTTGATCCAATGTTTCAATATGACTTGATCCAATGTTTCAATATGATTTGATCCAATGTTTCAATATGACTTGATCCAATGACTTGATCCAATGTTTCCAATGTTTCAATATGACTTGATCCAATGTTTCAATATGACTTGATCCAATGTTTCAATATGACTTGATCCAATGTTTCAATATGACTTGATCCAATGTTTCAATATGACTTGATCCAATGTTTCAATATGACTTGATCCAATGTTTCAATATGACTTGATCCAATGTTTCAATATGATTTGATCAGTTGTTTCAATATGACTTGATCCAATATGACTTGATGCAATGTTTCAATGTTTCAACATGACTTGATCCAATGTTTCAATATGACTTGATCCAATGTTTCAATATGACTTGATCCAATGTTTCAATATGACTTGATCCAATGTTTCAATATGACTTGATCCAATGTTTCAATATGACTTGATCCAATGTTTCAATATGACTTGATCCAATGTTTCAATATGACTTGATCAATGTTTCAATATGACTTGATGCAATGTTTCAATATGATTTGATCCAATGTTTCAATATGACTTGATCCAATGTTTCAATATGTTTCAATATGACTTGATCCAATGTTTCAATATGACTTGATCCAATGTTTCAATATGACTTGATCCAATGTTTCAATATGACTTGATCCAATGTTTCAATTTTGATTCAATGTTTCAATATGACTTGATCCAATGTTTCAATATGACTTGATCCAATGTTTCAATATGACTTGATCCAATGTTTCAATATGACTTGATCCAATGTTTCAAATGACTTGATCCAATGTTTCAATATGACTTGATCCATGTTGTTTCAATATGACTTGATCCAATGTTTCAATATGACTTGATGTTTCAATCTGACTTGATCCAATGTTTCAATATGATTTGATCCAATGTTTCAATATGACTTGATCCAATGTTTCAATATGACTTGATCCAATGTTTCAATATGACTTGATCCAATGTTTCAATATGACTTGATCCATTGTTTCAAAATTACTTAATCTACTGTTTCAATATGACTTGATCCAATGTTTCAATATGATTTGATCAGTTGTTTCAATATGACTTGATCCAATATGACTTGATGCAATGTTTCAATGTGATTTGATCCAATGTTTCAATATGACTTGATCCAATGTTTCAATATGACTTGATCCAATGTTTCAATATGACTTGATCCAATGTTTCAATATGACTTGATCCAATGTTTCAATATGACTTGATCCAATGTTTCAATATGACTTGATTCATTGTTTCAATATGACTTGATCCATTGTTTCAATATGATTTGATCCTTGTTTCAATATGACTTGATCCAATGTTTCAATATGACTTGATCAATGTTTCAATATGACTTGATCCAATGTTTCAATATGACTTGATCCAATGTTTCAATATGACTTGATCCAATGTTTCAATATGACTTGATCCAATGTTTCAATCTGACTTGATCCAATGTTTCAATATGATTTGATCTGTTGTTTCAATATGACTTGATCAATGTTTCAATATGATTTGATCCAATATGACTTGATCAATGTTTCAATATGACTTGATCCAATGTTTCAATATGACTTGATCCAATGTTTCAATATGATTTGATCCATTGTTTCAATATGACTTGATCCAATGTTTCAATATGACTTGATCCAATGTTTCAATCTGACTTGATCCAATGTTTCAATATGATTTGATCCAATGTTTCAATATGACTTGATCCAATGTTTCAATATGACTTGATCCAATGTTTCAATATGACTTGATCCATTGTTTCAAAATGACTTGATCCAATGTTTCAATCTGACTTGATCCAAAGTTTCAATATTATTTGATCAGTTGTTTCAATATGACTTGATCCAATATGACTTGATGCAATGTTTCAATGTGATTTGATCCAATGTTTCAATATGACTTGATCCAATGTTTCAATATGACTTGATCCAATGTTTCAATATGACTTGATCCAATGTTTCAATATGACTTGATCCAATGTTTCAATATGACTTGATCCAATGTTTCAATATGACTTGATCCAATGTTTCAATATGACTTGATCCAATGTTTCAATATGACTTGATCCAATATGACTTGATCCAATGTTTCAATATGACTTGATCCAATGTTTCAATATGACTTGATCCATTGTTTCAATATGACTTGATCCAATGTTTCAATATGACTTGATCCAATGTTTCAATACGACTTGATCCAATGTTTCAATATGACTTGATCCAATGTTTCAATATGACTTGATCAGATGTTTCAATATGACTTGATCCAATATGACTTGATGCAATGTTTCAATATGACTTGATCCAAATGTTTGCAATGTTTCAATATGATTTGATCCAATGTTTCAATATGACTTGATCCAATGTTTCAATATGACTTGATCCAATGTTTCAATATGACTTGATCCAATGTTTCAATATGACTTGATCCAATGTTTCAATATGACTTGATCCAATGTTTCAATATGACTTGATCCAATGTTTCAATATGACTTGATCCAATGTTTCAATATGACTTGATCCAATGTTTCAATATGACTTGATCCATTGTTTCAAAATTACTAATCTACTGTTTCAATATGACTTGATCCAATGTTTCAATATGATTTGATCAGTTGTTTCAATATGACTTGATGATGCAATGTTTCAATATGACTTGATCCAATGTTTCAATATGACTTGATCCAATGTTTCAATATGACTTGATCCAATGTTTCAATATGACTTGATCCAATGTTTCAATATGACTTGATCCAATGTTTCAATATGACTTGATCCAATGTTTCAATATGACTTGATCCAATGTTTCAATATGACTTGATCCAATGTTTCAATATGACTTGATCCAATGTTTCAATATGACTTGATCCAATGTTTCAATATGATTTGATCCAATGTTTCAATATGACTTGTTTCAATATGACTTGATCAATGTTTCAATATGACTTGATCCAATGTTTCAATATGACTTGATCCAATGTTTCAATATGACTTGATCAATGTTTCAATATGACTTGATCCAATGTTTCAATATGACTTGATCCAATGTTTCAATATGACTTGATCCAATGTTTCAATATGACTTGATCCAATGTTTCAATATGACTTGATCCAATGTTTCAATATGACTTGATCCAATGTTTCAATATGACTTGATCCAATGTTTCAATATGACTTGATCAATGTTTCAATATGACTTGATCCAATGTTTCAATATGACTTGATCCAATGTTTCAATATGACTTGATCAATGTTTCAATATGACTTGATCCAATGTTTCAATATGACTTGATCCAATGTTTCAATATGACTTGATCCAATGTTTCAATATGACTTGATCCAATGTTTCAATATGACTTGATCCAATGTTTCAATATGACTTGATCCAATGTTTCAATATGACTTGATCCAATGTTTCAATATGACTTGATCCAATGTTTCAATATGACTTGATCAATGTTTCAATATGACTTGATCCAATGTTTCAATATGACTTGATCAATGTTTCAATGTTTCAATGACTTGATCCAATGTTTCAATATGACTTGATCCAATGTTTCAATATGACTTGATCCAATGTTTCAATGTTTCAATATGACTTGATCCAATGTTTCAATATGACTTGATCCATATGTTTCAATATGACTTGATCCAATGTTTCAATATGACTTGATCCAATGTTTCAATATGACTTGATCCAATGTTTCAATATGACTTGATCCAATGTTTCAATATGACTTGATCCAATGTTTCAATATGACTTGATCCAATGTTTCAATATGACTTGATCCAATGTTTCAATATGATTTGATCCAATGTTTCAATATGACTTGATCCAATATGACTTGATCCAATTGTTTCAATATGACTTGATCTACTGTTTCAATATGACTTGATCCAATGTTTCAATATGATTTGATCAGTTGTTTCAATATGACTTGATCCAATATGACTTGATGCAATGTTTCAATGTGATTTGATCCAATGTTTCAATATGACTTGATCCAATGTTTCAATATGACTTGATCCAATGTTTCAATATGACTTGATCCAATGTTTCAATATGACTTGATCCAATGTTTCAATATGACTTGATCCAATGTTTCAATATGACTTTGATCCAATGTTTCAATATGACTTGATCCAATGTTTCAATATGACTTGATCCAATGTTTCAATATGACTTGATCCAATGTTTCAATATGACTTGATCCAATGTTTCAATATGATGATGTTTCTATGATCCAATGTTTTATGACTTGATCCAATGTTTCAATATGACTTGATCCAATGTTTCAATCTGACTTGATCCAATGTTTCAATATGATTTGATCCAATGTTTCAATATGACTTGATCCAATATGACTTGATCCAATGTTTCAATATGATTTGATCCAATGTTTCAATATGACTTGATCCAATGTTTCAATATGATTTGATCCATTGTTTCAATATGACTTGATCCAATGACTTGATCCAATGTTTCAATGACTTGATCAATGTTTCAATATGACTTGATCCAATGTTTCAATATGACTTGATCCAATGTTTCAATATGACTTGATCCAATGTTTCAATATGACTTGATCCAATGTTTCAATATGACTTGATCCAATGTTTCAATATGACTTGATCAATGTTTCAATATGACTTGATCAATGTTTCAATATGACTTGATCCAATGTTTCAATATGACTTGATTCAATGATCCAATGTTTCAATATGACTTGATCCAATGTTTCAATGATGATCCAATGTTTCAATATGACACTATCCAATGTTTCAATATGACTTGATCCAATGTTTCAAAATGACTTGATCTACTGTTTCAATATGACTTGATCCAATGTTTCAATATGATTTGATCAGTTGTTTCAATATGACTTGATCCAATATGACTTGATGCAATGTTTCAATGATTTGATCCAATGTTTCAATATGACTTGATCCAATGTTTCAATATGACTTGATGTTTCAATATGACTTGATCAATGTTTCAATATGACTTGATCCAATGTTTCAATATGACTTGATCCAATGTTTCAATATGACTTGATCCAATGTTTCAATATGACTTGATCCAATGTTTCAATATGACTTGATCCAATGTTTCAATATGACTTGATCCAATGTTTCAATATGATATGACTTGATCCAATGTTTCAATATGACTTGATCCAATGTTTCAATATGACTTGATCCAATGTTTCAATCCAATATGACTTGATCCAATGTTTCAATATGACTTGATCCAATGTTTCAATATGACTTGATCCAATGTTTCAATATGACTTGATCCAATGTTTCAATATGACTTGATCCAATGTTTCAATATGATTTGATCCAATGTTTCAATATGACTTGATCCAATATGACTTGATGCAATGTTTCAATATGATTTGATCCAATGTTTGAAAATGACTTGATCTAATGTTTCAACATGACTTGATCCAATGTTTCAATATGACTTGATCCAATGTTTCAATATGATTTGATCCAATGTTTCAATATGACTTGATCCAATCTGACTTGATCCAGTGTTTCAATCTGACTTGATCAATGTTTCAATCTGACTTGATCCAATGTTTCAATATGACTTGATCCAATGTTTCAATATGACTTGATCAATGTTTCAATATGACTTGATCCATTGTTTCAATATCAATGTTTGATCCAATGTTTCAATATGACTTGATCCAATGTTTCAATATGACTTGATCAATGTTTCAATATGACTTGATCCAATGTTTCAATATGACTTGATCAATGTTTCAATATGACTTGATCCAATGTTTCAATATGACTTGATCCAATGTTTCAATATGACTTGATCCAATGTTTCAATATGACTTGATCCAATGATCCATCCAATGTTTCAATATGACTTGATCCATTGTTTCAAAATTACTTAATCTACTGTTTCAATATGACTTGATCCAATGTTTCAATATGATTTGATCAGTTGTTTCAATATGACTTGATCCAATATGACTTGATCCAATGTTTCAATATGATTTGATCCAATGTTTCAATATGACTTGATCCAATGTTTCAATATGACAATGATCCAATGTTTCAATATGACCTGATCCAATGTTTCAATATAACACTATCCAATGTTTCAATATGACTTGATCCATTGTTTCAAAATTACTTAATCTACTGTTTCAATATGACTTGATCCAATGTTTCAATATGATTTGATCAGTTGTTTCAATATGACTTGATCCAATGTTTCAATATGACTTGATCCAATGTTTCAATATGACTTGATCCAATGTTTCAATATGACTTGATCCAATGTTTCAATATGACTTGATCCAATGTTTCAATATGACTTGATCCAATGTTTCAATATGACTTGACTTGATCCAATGTTTCAATATGACTTGATTCATTGTTTCAATTGACTTGATCCAATGTTTCAATATGACTTGATCCAATGTTTCAATATGACTTGATCCAATGTTTCAATATGACTTGATCCAATGTTTCAATATGACTTGATCCATATGTTTCAATATGACTTGATCCAATGTTTCAATTATGAATCAATATGACTTGATCCAATGTTTCAATATGACTTGATCCAATGTTTCAATATGACTTGATCCAATGTTTCAATATGACTTGATCCAATGTTTCAATATGACTTGATCCAATGTTTCAATGACTTGATCCAATGTTTCAATATGACTTGATACAATGTTTCAATATGACTTGATCCAATGTTTCAATATGACTTGATCCAATGTTTCAATCCTTGATCCAATGTTTCAATATGACTTGATCCAATGTTTCAATATGACTTGATCCAATGTTTCAATATGACTTGATCCAATGTTTCAATATGATTTGATCAGTTGTTTCAATATGACTTGATCCAATATGACTTGATGCAATGTTTCAATGTGATTTGATCCAATGTTTCAATATGACTTGATCCAATGTTTCAATATGACTTGATCCAATGTTTCAATATGACTTGATCCAATGTTTCAATATGACTTGATCCAATGTTTCAATATGACTTGATCCAATGTTTCAATATGATTTGATCCAATGTTTCAATATGACTTGATCCAATGTTTCAATATGACTTGATCCAATGTTTCAATATGACTTGATCCAATGTTTCAATATGACTTGATCCAATGTTTCAATATGACTTGATCCAATGTTTCAATATGACTTGATCCAATGTTTCAATATGACTTGATCCATTGTTTCAAAATTGACTGATAATCTATGTTTCAATATGACTTGATCCAATGTTTCAATATGATTTGATCAGTTGTTTCAATATGACTTGATCCAATATGACTTGATGCAATGTTTCAATGTGATTTGATCCAATGTTTCAATATGACTTGATCCAATGTTTCAATATGACTTGATCCAATGTTTCAATATGACTTGATCCAATGTTTCAATATGACTTGATCATTGTTTCAATATGTTGATCAATATGACTTGATCCAATGTTTCAATATGACTTGATCCAATGTTTCAATATGACTTGATCCAATGTTTCAATATGACTTGATCCAATGTTTCAATATGACTTGATCCAATGTTTCAATATGACTTGATCCATTGTTTCAATATCACTTGATCCGATGTTTCAATATGATTTGATCCAATATGACTTGATGCAATGTTTCAATATGATTTGATCCAATATGACTTGATGCAATGTTTCAATATGATTTGATCCATTGTTTCAATATGACTTGATCCAATATGACTTGATGCAATGTTTCAATATGACTTGATCCATTGTTTCAATATCACTTGATCCAATGATCCAATGTTTCAATATGACTTGATCCAATGTTTCAATATGACTTGATCCAATGTTTCAATATGACTTGATCCAATGTTTCAATATGACTTGATCCTTGTTTCAAAATGACTTAAATGTTTCAATATGACTTGATCCAATGTTTCAATATGACTTGATCAATGTTTCAATATGACTTGATCAATGTTTCAATGATTTCCAATGTTTCAATATGACTTGATCCAATGTTTCAATATGACTTGATCCAATGTTTCAATATGACTTGATCCAATGTTTCAATATGATGTTTCAATATGACTTGATCCAATGTTTCAATATGACTTGATCCAATGTTTCAATATGACTTGATTCATTGTTTCAATATGACGTGATCCAATGTTTCAATATGACGTGATCCAATGTTTCAATATGACTTGATCCAATGTTTCAATATGACTTGATCCATTGTTTCAATATCACTTGATCCGATGTTTCAATATGATTTGATCCAATATGACTTGATGCAATGTTTCAATATGATTTGATCCAATATGACTTGATGCAATGTTTCAATATGATTTGATCCAATGTTTCAATATGACTTGATCCAATGTTTCAATATGATTTGATCCATTGTTTCAATATGACTTGATCCAATGTTTCAATCTGACTCGATCCAATGTTTCAATTTTGACTTGATACAATGTTTAGATATGACTTGATCCATTGTTTCAATATGACTTGATCCAATGTTTCAATCTGACTTGATCCATTGTTTCAATATGACTTGATCCATTGTTTCAAAATTACTTAATCTACTGTTTCAATATGACTTGATCCAATGTTTCAATATGATTTGATCAGTTGTTTCAATATGACTTGATCCAATATGACTTGATGCAATGTTTCAATGTGATTTGATCCAATGTTTCAATATCACTTGATCCAGTGTTTCAATCTGACTTGATCAAATGTTTCAATCTGACTTGATCCAATTTTTAAATATGACTTGATCCAATGTTTCAATATGACTTGATAAAATGTTTCAATATGATTTGATCCATTGTTTCAATATGACTTGATCCAATATGACTTGATCCAATGTTTCAATATGATTTGATCCAATGTTTCAATATGACTTGATCCAATGTTTCAATATGACCTGATCCAATGTTTCAATATGACCTGATCCAATGTTTCAATATGACACTATCCAATGTTTCAATATGACTTGATCCATTGTTTCAAAATTACTTAATCTACTGTTTCAATATGACTTGATCCAATGTTTCAATATGATTTGATCAGTTGTTTCAATATGACTTGATCCAATATGACTTGATGCAATGTTTCAATGTGATTTGATCCAATGTTTCAATATGACTTGATCCAATGTTTCAATATGACTTGATCCAATGTTTCAATATGACTTGATCCAATGTTTCAATATGACTTGATCCAATGTTTCAATATGACTTGATCCAATGTTTCAATATGATTTGATCCAATGTTTCAATATGACTTGATCAATGTTTCAATATGACTTGATCCAATGTTTCAATATGACTTGATCCAATGTTTCAATATGACTTGATCCAATGTTTCAATATGACTTGATCCAATGTTTCAATATGACTTGATCCAATGTTTCAATATGACTTGATCCAATGTTTCAAAATGACTTGATCTACTGTTTCAATATGACTTGATCCAATGTTTCAATATGACTTGATCCAATGTTTCAATATGACTTGATTCATTGTTTCAATCTGACTTGATCCAATGTTTCAATAGGACTTGATCCAATGTTTCAATATGATTTGATCAGTTGTTTCAATATGACTTGATCCAATATGACTTGATGCAATGTTTCAATATGATTTGATCCAATGTTTCAATATGACTTGATCCAATGTTTCAATATGACTTGATCCAATGTTTCAATATGACTTGATCCAATGTTTCAATATGATTTGATCCAATGTTTCAATATGACTTGATCCAATGTTTCAATCTGACTTGATCCAGTGTTTCAATCTGACTTGATCAAATGTTTCAATCTGACTTGATCCAATTTTTCAATATGACTTGATCCAATGTTTCAATATGACTTGATCCAATGTTTCAATATGATTTGATCCATTGTTTCAATATGACTTGATCCAATGTTTCAATATGACTTGATCCAATGTTTCAATCTGACTTGATCCAATGTTTCAATATGATTTGATCCAATGTTTCAATATGACTTGATCCAATGTTTCAATATGATTTGATCCAATGTTTCAATATGACTTGATCCAATGTTTCAATATGACCTGATCCAATGTTTCAATATGACCTGATCCAATGTTTCAATATGACACTATCCAATGTTTCAATATGACTTGATCCATTGTTTCAATATGACTTGATCCAATATGACTTGATCCAATGTTTCAATATGACTTGATCAATGTTTCAATATGATTTGACATTGTTTTGATCCAATATGACTTGATCCAATGTTTCAATATGATTTGATCCAATGTTTCAATATGACTTGATCCAATGTTTCAATATGACAATGATCCAATGTTTCAATATGACCTGATCCAATGTTTCAATATAACACTATCCAATGTTTCAATATGACTTGATCCATTGTTTCAAAATACTTAATCTATGTTTCAATATGACTTGATCCAATGTTTCAATATGATTTGATCAGTTGTTTCAATATGACTTGATCAATATGACTTGATCAATGTTTCAATGATTTGATCCAATGTTTCAATATGACTTGATCCAATGTTTCAATATGACTTGATCCAATGTTTCAATATGACTTGATCCAATGTTTCAATACTTGATGTTTGATCCAATGTTTCAATATGACTTGATCCAATGTTTCAATATGACTTGATCAGTTGTTTCAATATGACTTGATCAATATGACTTGATGCAATGTTTCAATATGATTTGATCAATGTTTCAATATGACTTGATCCAATGTTTCAATATGACTTGATCCAATGTTTCAATATGACTTGATCCAATGTTTCAATATGACTTGATCCAATGTTTCAATATGACTTGATGACTTGATGCAATGTTTCAATATGATTTGATCCAATGTTTCAATATGACTTGATCAATGTTTCAATATGACTTGATCAATGTTTCAATGACTTGATCCAATGTTTCAATATGACTTGATCCAATGTTTCAATATGACTTGATCCAATGTTTCAATTGATGATCCAATGTTTCAATGTGATTTGATCCAATGTTTCAATATGACTTGATCCAATGTTTCAATATGACTTGATCCAATGTTTCAATCTGACTTGATCCAATGTTTCAATATGATTTGATCCAATGTTTCAATATGACTTGATCCAATGTTTCAATATGACTTGATCCAATGTTTCAATATGACTTGATCCAATGTTTCAATATGACTTGATCCATTGTTTCAATATGACTTGATCCAATGTTTCAATCTGACTTGATCCAATGTTTCAATATGACTTGATCCATTGTTTCAAAATTACTTAATCTACTGTTTCAATATGACTTGATCCAATGTTTCAATATGATTTGATCAGTTGTTTCAATATGACTTGATCCAATATGACTTGATGCAATGTTTCAATGTGATTTGATCCAATGTTTCAATACTTGATCCAGTGTTTCAATCTGACTTCCAATGTTTCAATATGACTTGATCCAATGTTTCAATATGACTTGATCCAATGTTTCAATATGACTTGATCCAATGTTTCAATATGATTTGATCCATTGTTTCAATATGACTTGATCCAATATGACTTGATCCAATGTTTCAATATGATTTGATCCAATGTTTCAATATGACCTGATCCAATGTTTCAATATAACACTATCCAATGTTTCAATATGACTTGATCCAATGTTTCAATATGACACTATCCAATGTTTCAATATGACTTGATCCATTGTTTCAAAATTACTTAATCTACTGTTTCAATATGACTTGATCCAATGTTTCAATATGATTTGATCAGTTGTTTCAATATGACTTGATCCAATATGACTTGATGCAATGTTTCAATATGATTTGATCCAATGTTTCAAAATGACTTGATCTACTGTTTCAACATGACTTGATCCAATGTTTCAATATGACTTGATCCAATGTTTCAATATGACTTGATCCAATGTTTCAATATGACTTGATCCAATGTTTCAATATGACTTGATCCAATGTTTCAATATGACTTGATCCAATGTTTCAATATGACTTGATCCAATGTTTCAATATGACTTGATCCAATGTTTCAATTCTTGATCCAATGTTTCAATATGACTTGATCCAATGTTTCAATATGACTTGATCCAATGTTTCAATATGACAATGTTTTGACTTGATCAATGTTTCAAATGACTTGATCCAATGTTTCAATATGATTTGATCAGTTGTTTCAATATGACTTGATCCAATATGACTTGATCCAATGTTTCAATATGACTTGATCCAATGTTTCAATATGATTTGATCAGTTGTTTCAATATGACTTGATCCAATATGACTTGATGCAATGTTTCAATATGATTTGATCAGTTGTTTCAATATGACTTGATCCAATATGACTTGATCCAATGTTTCAATAGGACTTGATCCAATGTTTCAATATGATTTGATCCAATGTTTCAATATGACTTGATCCAATGTTTCAATATGACTTGATCCAATGTTTCAATATGACTTGATCAATGTTTCAATATGATTTGATCCAATGATTCAATATGACTTAATCCAATGTTTCAATATGACTTGATACAATGTTTAGATATGACTTGATGCAATGTTTCAATATGATTTGATCCAATGTTTCAATATGACTTGATCCAATGTTTCAATATGACTTGATAAAATGTTTCAATATGATTTGATCCAATGTTTCAATATGACTTGATCAATGTTTCAATGTTTCAATATGATTTGATCCAATGTTTCAATATGACTTGATCCAATGTTTCAATATGACTTGATCCAATGTTTCAATATTGATCCAATGTTTCAATATGACACTATCCAATGTTTCAATATGACTTGATCCATTGTTTCAAAATGACTTGATCTACTGTTTCAATATGACTTGATCCAATGTTTCAATATGATTTGATCAGTTGTTTCAATATTCAATATGACTTGATCCAATGTTTCAATATGATTTGATCCAATGTTTCAATATGACTTGATCCAATGTTTCAATATGACTTGATCCAATGTTTCAATATGACTTGATCCAATGTTTCAATATGACTTGATCCAATGTTTCAATATGACTTGATCCATTGTTTCAAAATGACTTAATCTATGTTTCAATATGACTTGATCCAATGTTTCAATATGATTTGATCAGTTGTTTCAATATGACTTGATTCAATATGACTTGATGCAATGTTTCAATGTGATTTGATCCAATGTTTGAATATGACTTGATCCAATGTTTCAATATGACTTGATCCAATGTTTCAATCTGACTTGATCCAATGTTTCAATATGACTTGATCCAATGTTTCAATATGACTTGATCCAATGTTTCAATATGATTTGATCAGTTGTTTCAATATGACTTGATCCAATATGACTTGATCCAATGTTTCAATATGACTTGATCAATGTTTCAATGTTTCAAATGTTGATCAATATGACTTGATCCAATGTTTCAATATGACTTGATCCAATGTTTCAATATGATTTGATCTTGTTTCAATATGACTTGATCAATATGACTTGATCCAATGTTTCAATATGACTTGATCCAATGTTTCAATATGACTTGATCCAATGTTGATCAATATGACTTGATCCAATGTTTCAATATGATTTGATCCAATGTTTCAATATGACTTGATCCAATGTTTCAATATGACTTGATCCAATGTTTCAATATGACTTGATCAAATGTTTCAATCTGACTTGATCCAATTGTTTCAATATGACTTGATCCAATGTTTCAATATGACTTGATCCAATGTTTCAATATGATTTGATCCAATGTTTCAATATGACTTGATCCAATGTTTCAATATGACTTGATCAATGTTTCAATGTTTCAATGACTTGATCAAATGTTTCAATATGATTTGATCCAATGTTTCAATATGACTTGATCCAATGTTTCAATATGATTTGATCCTATGTTTCAATATGACTTGATCCAATGTTTCAATATGACAATGATCCAATGTTTCAATATGACCTGATCCAATGTTTCAAAATTACTTAATCTACTGTTTCAATATGACTTGATCCAATGTTTCAATATGATTTGATCAGTTGTTTCAATATGACTTGATCCAATATGACTTGATGCAATGTTTCAATGTGATTTGATCCAATGTTTCAATATGACTTGATCCAATGTTTCAATATGACTTGATCCAATGTTTCAATCTGACTTGATCCAATCGATTTGATCCAATGTTTCAATATGACTTGATCCAATGTTTCAATATGACTTGATTCATTGTTTCAATATGACTTTATCCATTGTTTCAATATGATTTGATCCAATGTTTCAATATGACTTGATCCAATGTTTCAATATGACTTGATCCAATGTTTCAATATGACTTGATCGATGTTTCAATATGATTTGATCAATATGACTTGATGCAATGTTTCAATATGATTTGATCCAATATGACTTGATGCAATGTTTCAATATGATTTGATCCAATGTTTCAATATGACTTGATCCAATGTTTCAATATGATTTGATCCATTGTTTCAATATGTTTCAATGTTTCAATATGACTTGATCCAATGTTTCAATATGACTTGATCCAATGTTTCAATATGACTTGATCCAATGTTTCAATATGACTTGATCCAATGTTTCAATATGACTTGATCCAATGTTTCAATATGACTTGATCCATTGTTTCAATTGTTTCAATAATTACTTAATCTACTGTTTCAATATGACTTGATCCAATGTTTCAATATGATTTGATCAGTTGTTTCAATATGACTTGATCCAATATGACTTGATGCAATGTTTCAATATGATTTGATCAATGTTTCAATATGACTTGATCCAATGTTTCAATGACTTGATCCAATGTTTCAATCTGACTTGATCCAATTTTAAATATGACTTGATCCAATGTTTCAATATGACTTGATCCAATGTTTCAATATGACTTGATCCAATGTTTCAATATGACTTGATCCAATGTTTATGACTTGATCCAATGTTTCAATATGATTTGATCCAATGTTTCAATATGACTTGATCCAATGTTTCAATATGACTTGATCCAATGTTTCAATATGACTTGATCCAATGTTTCAATATGACTTGATCCATTGTTTCAATATCAATATGACTTGATCCAATGTTTCAATATGATTTGATCCAATATGACTTGATGCAATGTTTCAATATGATTTGATCCAATATGACTTGATCCAATGTTTCAATATGACTTGATCCAATGTTTCAATATGATTTGATCCAATGTTTCAATATGACTTGATCAATGTTTCAATATGACTTGATCCAATGTTTCAATATGACTTGATCCAATGTTTCAATATGATTTGATCCAATGTTTCAAAATGACTTGATCTAATGTTTCAATATGACTTGATCCAATGTTTCAATATGACTTGATCCAATGTTTCAATATGACTTGATCCATTGTTTCAATATGACTTGATCCAATGTTTCAATATGACTTGATCCAATGTTTCAATATGATTTGATCAGTTGTTTCAATATGACTTGATCCAATATGACTTGATGCAATGTTTCAATGTGATTTGATCCAATGTTTCAATATGACTTGATCCAATGTTTCAATCTGACTTGATCCAATGTGACTTGATCAATGTTTCAATCTGACTTGATCTGTTGTTTCAATATGACTTGATCCAATGTTTCAATCTGACTTGATCCAATGTTTCAATATGACTTGATCCAATGTTTCAATATGACTTGACTTGATCAATGTTTCAATATGACTTGATCCAATGTTTCAATATGATGTTTTGATCAATATGACTTGATCCAATGTTTCAATATGTTTCAATATGACTTGATCAATGTTTCAATATGACTTGATCCAATGTTTCAATATGACTTGATCCAATGTTTCAATATGACTTGATCCAATGTTTCAATGACTTGACTTGATCCAATGTTTCAATATGACTTGATCCAATGTTTCAATATGACTTGATCCAATGTTTCAATTGACTTGATCCAATGTTTCAATATGACTTGATCCAATGTTTCAATATGACTTGATCCAATGTTTCAATATGACTTGATCCAATGTTTCAATATGACTTGATCCAATGTTTCAATATGACTTGATCCAATGTTTCAATATGACTTGATCCAATGTTTCAATATGACTTGATCCAATGTTTCAATATGACTTGAACCAATGTTTCAATCTGACTAGATCCAATGTTTCAATATGACTTGATCCAATGTTTCAATATGACTTGATCCATTGTTTTGACTTGATCCAATGTTTCAATATGACTTGATCCAATGTTTCAATATGACTTGATCCAATGTTTCAATATGACTTGATCCAATGTTTCAATATGACTTGATCAAATGTTTCAATATGACTTGATCCAATGTTTCAATATGACCTGATCCAATGTTTCAATCTGACTTGATCCAATGTTTCAATCTGACTTGATCAAATGTTTCAATCTGACTTGATCCAATGTTTCAATATGACTTGATCCAATGTTTCAATATGACTTGATCCATTGTTTCAATATGACTTGATCCAATGTTTCAACATGACTTAATCCAATGTTTCAATATGACTTGATCCAATATTTCAATATGACTTGATCCAATGTTTCAATATGACTTGATCCAATGTTTCAATCTGACTTGATCCATTGTTTCAATATGACTTGATCCATTGTTTCAATATGACTTGATCCATTGTTTCAATCTCAAGGTCAGATTTCAGGTCTCCACTCCCACTCTCCCTCTCCTCCATCAATGTGGTTCATATGGATATAGAATCTTCTATTAATGCATGTGGTAAATATGGATGTATTGTATTTTGAGCTTATTTTGAATCCCCATTAGCTGCTGCCAAGTCATGTATCTGTGCTTATGTTTGTGATATAACACAGTCCCGCTATTCAATAAGGTGTTTTTTAAAATCTAATTTTACTGCTTGCATGAATTACTTGATGTATATAGTCTATTCCTCTCTTCTGTTGAGTATATATAATATTATTCTCTACTGTTTATTATATAGCATTTTTTATTTACATTTTTTATTTCATCATCATTTAACCAGGTAAGCTAGTTGAGAACAAGTTCTCATTTACAACTGCGGCCTGGCCAAGATAAAGCAATGGGTGCGACACAAACAAGAGTTACACGAGGAATAAAGAAACGTACAGTCAATAACACAATAGAAAAGTCTATATACAGTGTGTGAAAATGTAGTAAGATTAGGGAGGTAAGGCAATAAACAGGCCATAGTTGCGAAATAATTACAATTTTGCGAATAAACCCTGGAGTGATATATATGTGCAGAAGACAAATGTGCAAGTAGAGATACTGGGGTGCAAAGGAGCAAAAATATATAAATAAATAAAATGAATAACAATATGGAGATGAGGTAGTTGGATGGGCTATTTACAGGTGGACTATGTACAGGTGCAAGCTGCTCTGACAGCTGATGCTTAAAGTTAGTGAGGGAGATATGAGTCTCCACCTTCATTGATCTTTGCAATTCGTTCCAGTCATTGGCAGCAGAGAACTGGAACAAAATGTGGCCAAAGGAGGTGTTGACTTTGGGGGTGACCAGTGAAATATACCTGCTGGAGCGCATGCTATTAGTGGGTGCTGCTATGGTGACCAGTGAGCTGAGATAAGGCGGGGCTTTCCCTTTCAAAGACTTATAGATGACCTGGAGCCAGTGGGTCTGGTGACGAATATGAAGCGAGGGCCAGCCAACGAGAGCATAGAGGTCGTAGTGATGGGTAGTATATGGGGCTTTGGTGACGAAATGGATGGCATTGTGATAGACTACATCCAATTTGCTAAGTGGAGTGTTGGAGGCTATTAGTGCATTTAGTGCATTTAGTTTTACCTGCATTTAGGAGCAGTTGGAGGCCACGGAAGGAGTGTTGTACAGCATTTAAGCTCGTCTGGAGGTTTGTTAACAGTGTCAAAGGAAGGGCCAGAAGAGTACAGAATGGTGTCGCATGCGTAGAGGTGGATCAGAGAATCACCAGTCGCAAGAGCAACATCATTGATGTAAACAGAGAAAACAATCGGCCTGAGAATTGAACCCTGTAGCTCCCTGGTACTGCCAGAGGTCCGAACAACAGGCCCTCCGATTTGACACACTGAACTCTGTCTGAGAAGTAGTTGGTGAAACAGGCGAGGCAGTCATTTGAGAAGCCAAGGCTATTGAGTCTGTCAATAAGAATACGGTGATTGACAAAGATGAAAGCCTTGGCCAGGTCAATGAAGACGGCTGCACAATATTGTCTTTTATCGATGGTGGTTAAGATATCATTTAGAACCTTGAGCGTGGCTGAAGTGCACCCATGACCAGCTCGGACACCAGATTGCATAGCGGAAAAGTGGGATTCGAAATGGTCGGTGATCTGTTTGTTCAATTGGCTTTCGAAGACCTTAGAAAGGCAGGGTAGGATAGATACAGGTCTGTAACAGTTTGGGTCGAGAGTGTCGCCCCCTTCGAAGAGGGGGATGACTGTGGCAGCTTTCCAATCTTTGGGGATCTCAGATGATACGAAAGAGAGTTTGAACAGGCTAGTAATAGGGGTTGCAACAATTGCTGTGGATAATTTTTGAAAGAGTGGGTTTTTGTGCTGGTCAAGGGCAGTCAGGTCTGGAATGAACCAAGGGATATATCTGTTCCTGGTTATACATTTTTTGAATGTGGCATGCTTAGTTAAGATGGTGAGGAAAGCACTTTTAATAAAGAATAACCAGCCATCTTCTACTGATGGAATGAGGTCAATATCTTTCCAGGATACCCAGGCCAGGTCGATTAGGAAGGCCTGCTCGCTGAAGTGTTTTAGGGAGCATTTGACTGTGATGAAGGGTCGTCGTTTGACCGCAGACCCATTACGGATGCAGGCAATGAGGCAGTGATCACTCAGATCCTGGTTGAAGACAGCAGAGGTGTTGTTAGAGGGCAGGTTGGTCAGGATGATATCTATGAGGGTGTCTGAGTTTAGAGATTTGGGGTTGTACCCGATAGGTTCCATGGTCATTTGGGTGAGATTGAGGACATCTTGCATAGATTGTAGGACGGACGGGGTGTTAAGCATATCCCAGTTTAGGTCACCTAACAGTACAAACTCTGAAGATAAATGGGGGCAATTAATTCACATATGGTGTCCAGAGCGCAGCTGGGGGCTGAGGGGGATCTGTAACAAGCGGCAACAGTGAGAGACTTATTTCTGGAAAGGTGGATTTTTAAAAGTAGATGCTCAAATTGTTTGGGCACAGACCTGCATAGCATGACAGAACTCTGCAGGCTATATCTGCAGTAGATTGCAACTCCACCCCCTTTGGCAGTTTGTAAGTCGCTCTGGATAAGAGCGTCTGCTAAATGACTTAAATGTAAATGTAAATGTATCTTGGCGGAAAATGTTATAGTTGGGGATGGAAACTTCAGAATTGTTGGTGGTCTTCCTAAGCCAGGATTCAGACACGGCTAGGACATCAGGGTTGGCAGAGTGTGCTAAAGCAGTGAATAATAACAACCTTAGGGAGGAGGCTTCTGATGTTAATAACATGCATGAAACCAAGGCTTTTACGGTTTCAGAAGTCAACAAATGATAGCGCCTGGGGAATAGGAGTGGACCTGGGGGCTTCAGGGCCTGGGTTAACCTCCACATCACCAGATGAATAGAGGAGGAGTAGGATGAGGGTACGGCTAAAGACTATAAGAACTGGTTGTTTAGTGCGGAGGGGACAGAGAATTTCTGGGTGTAGAAGAATTGATTCAAGGCATAATGAACAGACATGGGTATGGTAGGATGTGTGTACAGTGGAAAGAAAAACCTATGCGTTTAGTCTCTGGAAGCCTCAATTAAAGGTGAGGTCTCCTCGTGTGTGGGGTGGGACGAAATAGCTTTCTAAAGCAATTTGAGTGGGACTGAGGACTCTACAGGGGAAAAAGCAATATAAACTAGCCAAGACAGCAGAAGACAAAGATCAGGCCCTACACCCAAACAAGGGCACTGCGTTCATCCACCTCTGGCCTGCTCGCCTCCCTACCACTGAGGAAGTACAGCTCCCGCTCAGCCCAGTCAAAACTGTTCGCTGCTCTGGCCCCCCAATGGTGGAACAAACTCCCTCACGACGCCAGGACAGCGGAGTCAATCACCACCTTCCGGAGACACCTGAAACCCCACCTCTTCAAGGAATACCTAGGATAGGATAAGTAATCCTTCTCACCCCCCCTTAAATGATTTAGATACACTATTGTAAAGTGGCTGTTCCACTGGATGTCAGAAGGTGAATTCACCAATTTGTAAGTCGCTCTGGATAAGAGCGTAAATGTAAATGTAAATGTAAGACAAGGCATATTGACATTAGAAGAGGCATAAAGCAATCCAAGTTGTTGATCGGGAGAGCTAAGACAGGTAAATGGTGAACAGGTAAATGGTGAAGAATGGGCAGAGTGGGTCAGTTAGGAACATACAGTTCGAGACTGGGGCCTACAGGTAAACAAAATGAGGTATTGTGTTAATGAAACAGTCCAGGGGGCACAGCTGTGTAGCCGAGTGATCATAGGGTCAAAAGAGCATTAATAGGTGAGTCAGGGTGCTGTACAGTACTCACCACTACATTGGGCGAGCAGGGGACACAGCATTCAGAAAAATCGAACGGGCCGGGGTTAGTAGATGGTTCTGCGGCGACATCGTAACAGAATAGCCTGTTGAGACCACATCGGTCGATCACGTCGGCAGTCCAGTCGTAATGGATCGGCGGGGCTCCATGTCACCAATCAAGGGTCCAGGGCAATTGGCAAAGGAGGTAATTGTAGCCCTAGAATTAGTTGGTATATGGGCCTGCTCGAGGCTTGCTGGTGCTTGCTTCGGGACAGAGGCGTTAGCTTACAGTATCCACTCGTTTGCAGCTAGCTAGGCGTGATGATCCAGAGCGGCAGGAATCCAGTGATATGGTAGAGAGAAGCAGTCCGAAATGTTCTGGGTTGATATCAAGCTGTGCAGACTGGCAGGTGATTGTTCGAGCTAAGGCAGGCTGATTCCAGGGCTAAAAGGTGAGGAGAGTTGGCCGTTAGCTAGTTAGCCGGCCAACTCCTGATGGAAGATTCAGCGGTAAGGAATAAAAAGAGCAGATCCTCATTGGGTGACGCAGGTTGCAGGAAAGAATATTTAGTTCGTTGCTAGAAAGTGAAATGAAGATATAAACCAAAAAAGACTGTGTATTTACAAGGGATAAGACACGTGATTAGACAAAGACAGATGTACGTACACATCCTAATGCGCCACCAGAATAATCCTCTCTTCTGTTTAGTGTATAGTCCATTCATCTCGTCTGTTTAGTATATAGTCTATGCATCTCTTCTGTGTAGTATATAGTCCATTCCTCTCTTGTAAAGTGTCTGTTTGTAGCTGGTGAGATGAGTCAGGCGCAGGACAGCAGATATGAGTAATGAAAGCAATTTTACTCAACAACATCACAATTCACTTTATAATAATACAAGGCCACAAATACGGACCGCAATACAATAAACAATTACTCACAAACAAACATGGGGGAACAGAGGGTTAGATAATGACAAGGACAAAACAAACGGAAAATGAAAAGTGGATCTGAAATGGACAGAAGGCCGGTGACATCGACCACCGAACGCTGCCCGAACAAGGAGAGGGACCGACTTCGGCTGAAGTTGTGACAGTACCCCCCCCCTTGACGCGCGGCTCAGGGGTGAAAACCTGAGGTGAGGCTGCCCGAGACCCCCAGACGTTCCATGAACTCTCTCCAGACCCTGGACGTGAACTGGGGACCCCGATCAGAGACTGATACAGAGAAAACTGATACACAACAACCAGGATCGTGGTGTTGCCCTGTGAAGATCCGTCAGGAAGTCCACCGACAGGTGCGATCACGGCCGTTGTGGAATGGGTATTGGTTGTAACTTCCCTCTGGACAGGTGCCTGGGAGCCTTGCATTGGGCACACACCGAGCAGGAGGAAACATAAACCCTCACCTCCTTGGGCAAGGTGGACCACCAGTACTTCCCACTAAGTCAAGGCACCATCCAACCGATGCCCGGATGACCAGAGGAGGGTGACCTGTGGGCCCAATAGATCAAACGGTCGCGGACAGCAGACGGAACAGGCGCCCAGCTGGACACTGGGGTGGAGTGGGCTCTGTGTGTAACGCCCACTCGATGTCCGCGTCCAGCTCCCACACCACCGGTGCCAACAGGCAAGAGGCCCAAAGTATGGGAGTGTGATCCATGGACCGCTCCTCTGTGTCATACATCCGGGACAATGCATTTGATTTGGAGTTCTGGGAACCTGGTCTGTAGGACAGAGGGAAAACAAAACGGGTAAAGAACAGTCTCCTCGCCACCCGGATGTACTCCAGATTGCAGTGGTCAGTCCAGATGAACAAAGGGTGTTTAGCCCCCTCAAACTAATGTCTCCACGCCTTCAGAGCCTTGATAACAGCCAACATCTCCCGGTCCCCCACATCATAGTTTGCTCCGCTGGGTTGAGCTTCTTTGAAAAGAAAGCAAAGGGGCCGAACGCTGAGAGAGCACAGCTCCTATCCCTGCCTCGGACGTGTCCACCTCCACTATGAACGCCTAAGAAGGATCTGGATGAGCCAGCATGGGAGCCGAGGTAAACAGAGCCTTCAGGTGACCAAAAGCCCTGTCTGCCTCAGCTGGCCACTGCAGCCGCACCGCTTCCCCCTTCAGCAGTGAGGTAATGGAAGATGCTACCTGACCAATACTCCGGGTAAACCTCTGGTAGCAGTTGGCAAACCCTACGAACAGCTGTACTTCCTTTACCGTGGTTGGAGTCGGCCAATTACACACAGCTGAAATGCGGTCACTCTCTGTCTCCACCCCTGAAGTGGAAATGCGGTACCCTAGGAAGGAGACAGACTGTTGGAAGAACAGACATTTCTCATCCTTGGCTCCAACAGTTGACACCCTGTTCACCAGGGACAATGTCTCCACTGTCTTCAGAGCGGAGTATATCAGAATGTCGTCGATATACACCACTACACCCTGCCCATGCTGCTCCCGGAAAATCTCATCAACAAAGGCCTCGAAGACTGATGGAGCATTCATCATCCCGTACAGCATGACAAGGTAGTCATAGTTGTCAGGACCCGGTTACGAACCCGGGTCTCCGGAGTGAGAAACAGTCACTTAACCAACTGAGCCACGAATAGTCAGCAGAACCCAGAAGATGAGGCAGACACAGCAGTACTTGAGACGGTGTATTTAATGAAGTAAAAAGTGAAGTCCTTCAGGAAAACATGTAACTCCACAACCTCAAAAGGAATTCCACAAGAACAAGGTAATCCACAAGGTAATCCTCCAAGACAAAAAGGTAAATCCACAAGGTGGTAGGTAAAGCATAAAAAGCCTCAAAAGATACTCAAAAATAAATAAACAAGAACAAAAAACAGAATTCCACAAGAGCGTCCACCGGGATCAACAAGAGTACACAGAATACTAGGGCTGGGTGCTAACATACAAACACAGAGCAAAGAACTGAGGGAAACTAAGGGTTTAAATACAATCAGGGGAAACGAGGCACAGGTGCAAATAATAATGGGGATCAAGGGAAAGCAAAAGGTCAAAAAGCACAATGGGGGCATCTAGTGACCAAAAACCGGAACAACCCTGGCCAAATCCTGACAATAGTGCCCTGAGGTGGTACTAAATGCTGCCTCCCGGATACGCACCAGGTTGTAAGCGCTCCTGAGATCCAATTTTGTGAAGAAGTGCGCCCCGTGCATTGACTCGATCGCACTGGCGATCACTGAGCACTCTCGTGACCACCCCTTGAGAACCCTCTGTTGCCACGAAATAGTGGGGTCATGACAGGCCAACCAGGGTAGGCCCAGCACCAGTGGAAACACAGGAGAATCAATAAATAATATTGACTGATTCTCTCCTTGTGACTCTCGTGCATAACCATATCTAGTGGAGCGGTGGCCTCCCTAATCATTCCTGACCCTAATCTCCGGCGTGCTCAGGGTAGGGCATATCCACAGGAACAAGGGGGATCCATAAACTATGGGCAAATGAATGGTCAATAAATTTCCCAGCTGCGCCTGAATCTACGAGCGCCTTATGCTAGGAATGCGGGGAAAACTCAGGAAATTTAATAAACACATACATGTGAGCAACAGGGGGCCCTGGTTGAGCCTGGTGCCGACTCACCTGGGGTGACACGATAGTGCCCTACCTGCTGCCTCGACTCCCTGAGGAACCCCCCCAGCACCGACCAGCAGTGTGCCCTCTGTGGACACAGATGGTGTAGGGAATGGCCCCTCCTCCGGTCGCCCTAAGTTCAGCACCGCCCAGCTCCATCGGCGTTGGAACGGAGGTGCTGGGGGATGGAACTGACAGGCCCCGATCCGGACGTCCGCGGGTGGCCAGCAGGGTGTCCAGCCGGATGGACAGGTCCACCAGTTGGTCCAAAGTGAGGGTGGTGTATCTGCAGGCCAACTCCCGACGGACGACCTCGTGCAGACTGCACCGGTAGTGTTCGATCAGGGTCCTGTCGTTCCGTCCTGACGGCCAGGGTCCGGAAGTCCAAAGCGAATTCCTGCCCACTCCTCGTCCCCTTCCTCAGGTGGAACAGACATTCACCTGCTGCTCGACCCTCAGGCGGGTGGTCGAAAACTGCCTGAAAGCGGCGCGTGAACTCTGCGTAATGGTCCAATGCCGCGTTTCCCTCACTCCATACGGTGTTGGCCCACTCCAGGGCTTTGCCTGAGAGGCAGGAGACAAGGGTGGACACGCTCTCATGTCCCGAAGGAGCCGGTTGGACAGTCGCCAGGTAGAGCTCCAGCTGGAGTAGGAACCACTGGCATCCGTCCAATCATACTCCCTCGGGAGTCCGAGCCGAATCCCACTGGGACCGGGTGAAGGAGGTGTGGACAGTGGAGCCTGCTGTAGTGGGCCTGGTGGAGGCGTTGGAAGACCTCCTTCTCTCTCCCATCTATCCATCGTCTGCAGCAATCCATTGCAGTGCCCAGACATGGTAACATGGTCGCGTGCTGCTGGACGCGCTCTTCGACCGCCAAAGGGGGGTCGTCTGTTCCTGCTGACTCCATCTCGGGTGGTTAATTCTGTAAAGCGTCTGTGTGTAGCTGGTAAGATGAGTCTGGCGCAGGACAGCAGATATGAGTTATGAAAGCAATTTTACTCAATAATATCACAATACACATTGTAATAATACAAGGCCACAAATACGGACCGCAAAACAATAAACAATTACTGACAAACAAACATGGGGGAACAGAGGGTTAAATGATGAACAAGTAATTGGGGGATTGAAACCAGGTGTGTAAGACAAAGACAAATCAAATGGAAAATGAAAAGTGGATCGGCGATGGCTAGAAGGCCGGTGACGTTGACCGCCGAACGCCGCCCGAACATCTCTCCTCTTTAGTATATAGACTATTCATCTCTTCTGTTTAGTCTATAGTCTGTATCTCTCTTGTGTTTAGTTTATGGTCTATTAATCTAGACTGTTTAGTATATAGACTATTCCTCTCTACTCTTTAGTATATAGTCTATTCATCTCTTCTGTTTAGTATATAGTCTATTAATATCTTCTGTTTAGTATATAGACTATTCCTCCACCTGTTTATTATACAGTCTATTCATCTCTACCGTTTAGTACAGTTGAAGTCTGAAGTTTACATACAGCTTAGACAAATACATTTAAACTCAGTTTTTCACAATTCTTGACATTTAATCCTAGTAAAAATTATTCTTTATTTTAAGAATGAGAAATGTCAGAATTATAGTGGAGAGAATTATTTATTTAGACTTTTATTTCTTTCATCACATTTCTAGTCGGTCAGAAGTTTACATACACTCAATTAGTATTTCGAAGCATTGCCTTTAAATTGTATTAAATTGAGTGAAATGTTTTGGGTAGCCTTCCACAAGCTTCCCACAATACGTTGGGTGAATTTTTGGCCCATTCCTCCTGACAGAACTCAGGTTTGTCGGCCTCCTTGCTCGAGCACTCATTTTCAGTTCTGCCCAAAAATGTTCTATCGGATTGAGGTCAGGCCTTTGTGATGGCCACTCCAGTACCTTGACGTTGTTGTCCTTAAGCCATTTTGCCACAACTTTGGAAGAATGCTTAGGGTCATTGTGCATTTGGAAGACCCATTTGCAACCAAGCTTTAACTTCCTGACTGATGTCTTGAGATTGTTGCTTCAATATATCCACATAATTTTCCTCCCTCGTGATATCATCTATTTTATGAAGTGCACCAGTCCATCCGGCAGCAATGCACCACCACAATATGATGCTGCCACCCCCGTGTTTCACGGTTGGGATGGTGATTTTTGGCTTGCAAGCCTCCCCCTTTTCCCCCAAACACAATGATGGTCATTACGGCCAATCAGTTCTATTTTTGTTTCAGCAGACCAGAGGACATTTCTCCAATAAGTATGACCTTTGTCCCCATCTGCAGTTGCAAACCTTAGTCTGGCTTCTTTTATGGCGGCTTTGGAGCAGTGGCTTTCAGGTTATGGTTTTGCTGAGCGGCCTTTCAGGTTATGTCGATAAAGGACTCGTTTTCCTGTGGATATTGATACAAACAAAGCTAGCAAGATAGCCAATCAGCACCAATCTGGGTCAAACAAAGCTAGCTAGATAGCCAATCAGCACCAATTTGGGTCAAACAAAGCTAGCTAGATAGCCAATCAGCACCAATCTGGGTCAAACAAAGCTAGCTAGAAAGCCAATCAGCACCAATCTGGGTCAAACAAAGCTAGCTAGATAGCCAATCAGCACCAATCTGGGTCAAACAAAGCTAGCTAGAAAGCCAATCAGCACCAATCTGGGTCAAACAAAGCTAGCTAGATAGCCAATCAGCACCAATCGGGGTCAAACAAAGCTAGCTAGAAAGCCAATCAGTACCAATCTGGGTCAAACAAAGCTAGCTAGATAGCCAATCAGCACCAATCTGGGTCAAACAAAGCTAGCTAGAAAGCCAATCAGCACCAATCTGGGTCAAACAAAGCTAGCTAGATAGCCAATCAGCACCAATCGGGGTCAAACAGATAGCTAGATAGCCAATCAGCACCAATCTGGGTCAAACAAAGCTAGCTAAATAGCCAATCAGCAGGACTTTATGCAGAAACCCCGTATCTGTCGCTAACCT
This sequence comes from Oncorhynchus masou masou, assembly GCF_036934945.1. Taxonomy (NCBI): domain Eukaryota; kingdom Metazoa; phylum Chordata; class Actinopteri; order Salmoniformes; family Salmonidae; genus Oncorhynchus; species Oncorhynchus masou. Next base: position 89,233,355 of record NC_088239.1, read on the forward strand.
TGTGTGACAGCAAGCCTTTTCCTTTTGGACAAAATTTACAAGAACATAGAGAGAAAATACAGGGTGTTTTGCAAATGTTGAACTTACAATATGGCTACAATATGGCCGTGCTGCTGCTCCAGTTTCAACTGTACTGCCTTATTATTATTCGACCATGCTGGTCATTTATGAACATTTGAACATCTTGGCCATGTTCTGTTATAATCTCTACCCGGCACAGCCAGAAGAGGACTGGCCACCCCACATAGCCTGGTTCCTCTCTAGATTTCTTCCTAGGTTTTGGCCTTTCTATGGAGTTTTTCCTACACCTGCATTGCTTGCTGTTTGGGGTTTTAGGCTGGGTTTCTGTACAGCACTTTGAGATATTAGCTGATGTACGAAGGGCTATATAAATACATTTGATTTGATTTTGATTTGATATGGTTGCTAATACTGGAAAAGCTAAATCAAAGTCCAAGTACACAGAAATAACGTATTATTGCAGAAAATGTCATGTAAATGTAAATGTGTCCTTCACGATTTTCCCAAATGTGCCTGGGTGACTTCACACTAAATGTCATGTAGCTTGCTCATACGTCAAGTCATCAGTCTGAAACTTGAGACGTTTCTGTTGCTTTTCAAAGATGGTGGTAGAAAGAAAATACAAAAAATGGCTGTTTTTGTCTTTGTATTTTCTTCTACCAGATCTATTGTGTTATATTCTCCTACATTCCATTCACATTTCCACAAACTTCAAAGTGTTTCCTTTAAAAAGGTACCATGAATATACATGTCCTTGCTTCAGGTCCTGAGCTACAAGCAGTTAGATTTGAGTACGTCATTTTTGGTGAAAATCTAAAAAATGGGGGCTATCCCTAAGATTTAAAAGGAAACTTAGTGTATGTAAACTTCTGACCAACTGGAATTGTGATACAATGAATTATAAGTGAAATAATCTGTCTATAAACAATTGTCTTGTGTCATGCACCAAGAAGATTGTCCATGACAAAACTATAGTTTGTTAACAAGAAATTTGTGGAGTGGTTGAAAAATGAGTTTTAGTGACTCCAACCTAAGTGTATGTAAACTTCCGACATCAACTGTCTATAGTCTATTCCTCTGATGTCTCTTTCCATACACAGCCTCTGACCTCTCCTGTTCACATGTTTCCATTTACAGCCTCTGGCATCTCCTGTTCAGGTCTTTCTGTATACGGCCTCTAACCTCTCCTGTTCAAATCAACCCCACTGAGTCTATTAACCAGGCAATGTGAATGGGTACACATGGAGAACAGGCACAGTGGACCTCCTCATAGCAGATGTAGATTAGAACAGACATCAATAAATAATTACGGGTCCTGAGACGTTTAAGTAGGAATCTATACGATGTGAAACAGCCTTTAATCGAGTAACTCCTGACACGGGATCCATAAAAAGCTGCTAACATCGACAGAAGATGAAGTTCCTTTTGTTCTTGTATTGCCTGTTTTACCTTCTGTGTTTCATGGAGCATCAGGATACACTTACCTTCATCATTGGACCTTGTATTTATCAAGCAAGACTCTGAAACCTCTCTGAAACCAGTTCTGAAACCAGTTCTGAAACCTCTCTGAAACCTCTCTGAAACCAGTTCTGAAACCTCTCTGAAACCTCTCTGAAACCAGTTCTGAAACCTCTCTGCAGTCAGACTTTTAAAGCTACATTTAAAATAAGAAACCTACTTATTTCAGGTAAACAGAAAGATATACAGGGAAGCACGGCTGGCCCTTAAATGTAGATGGAGAGCTAACAATAATATGCATGTCAATCTCTCATGGCTCAAAGTGGAGGAGGGACTGACTTCATCACTACTTGCTTTTCAATAAGTTTTGAACAGCTGAATGCACAGAGCTGTCTGTTTAAAATACTAGCACACAGCTTAGACACCCACTATAGGTCTCGTCCCAGTCCCAAAGACCAGAACACACTATGGGAGGCGCACAGTACTACATAGAGCCATGACTACATGGAAATCAATTCCATATCAGGTAACTGTTGCAAGCAGCAGAATCAGATTTAAAAAACTGTTAAAAAATGAATGTTATTGAACAGAGTGGACTGTGAAGAGGTAACACAGACACAGAAACTAACACAAAAACTCTACACACAGGTACACTGCAATGTTGTAATATTGTTGCATGTGGAATTATACATGTTGTATTGTAGATATGTAGTGGTAGAGTAGTGGTGTAACAATGTGTTGTATTGTAGATATGTAGTGGTAGAGTAGTGGTGTAACAATGTGTTGTATTGTAGATATGTAGTGGTGTAATAATGTTTTGTATTGTAGATATGTAGTGTTGTAATGATGTGTTTTATTATAGATATGTAGTGGTGTAATAATGTGTTGTATTGTAGATATGTAGTGGTAGATATGGGGGCGGCAGGGGCGGCAGCCTAGTGGTTAGAGCGTTGGACCAGTAACCGCAAGGTTGCAAGTTCAAACTCCCAAGCTGACAAGGTACAAATCTGTCGTTCTGCCCCTGAACAGGCAGTTAACCAATTGTTCCCAGGCCGTCATTGAAAATAAGAATTTGTTCTTAAATGACTTGCCTGGTTAAATAAAGGTAAAATAAAAATAAAATAAAATAAAGATATGTAGTGGTAGAGTAGTGGTGTAATAATGTGTTGTATTGTAGATATGTAGTGGTACATATGTGGTGGTAGAGTAGTGGTGTAATAATGTGTTGTATTGTAGAAATGTAGTGGTGTCATAATGTGTTGTATTGTAAATATGTAGTGGTGTACTAATGTGTTGTGTTGTAGATATGTAGTGGTAGAGTAGTTGTGTAATAATGTGTTGTATTGTAGATATGTTGTCGTGTAATAATGTGTTGCATTGTAGATATGTAGTGGTGTACTAATCTGTTGTATTGTAGATATGTAGTGTTGTAATGATGTGTTGTATTGTAGATATGTATTGGTAGAGTAGTGGTGTAATAATGTGTTGTATTGTAGATATGTTGTGGTGTAATAATGTGTTGTATTGTAGATATGTAGTGGTGTACTAATGTGTTGCATTGTAGATATGTAGTGGTGTACTAATCTGTTGTATTGTAGATATGTCGTGGTAAATATGTAGTGGTAGAGTAGTGGTGTAATAATGTGTTGTATTGTAGATATGTAGTGGTGTAATAATGTGTTGTATTGTAGATACGTAGTTGTGTACTAATGTGTTGTACTGTAGATATGTAGTGTTAGAGTAGTTGTGTAATAATGTGTTGTATTGTAGATATGTTGTTGTGTAATAATGTGTTGTATTGTAGATATGTAGTGGTGAAATGATGTGTTGTATTGTAGATATGTAGTTGTGTAATAATGTGTTGTATTGTCGATATGTAGAGGTAGATATGTAATGGTAGAGTAGTGGTGTAATAATGTGTTGTTTTGTAGATATGTAGTGGTGTAATAATGTGTTGTATTGTAGATATGTAGTGGTAGAGTAGTTGTGTAATAATGTTTTGTTTTGAAGATATGTAGTGTTGTAATAATGTGTTGTATTGTAGATATGTAGTGGTGTTATAATGTGTTGTATTGTAGATATGTAGTGGTGTTATAATGTGTTGTATGTAGATATGTAGTGGTAGAGTAGTTGTGTAATAATGTGTTGTATTGTAGATATGTAGTGTTGTAATAATGTCTTGTATTGTAGATATGTAGTGTTGTAATGATGTGTTTTATTACAGATATGTAGTGGTGTAATAATGTATTGTATTGTAGATATGTAGTGGTACATATGTGGTGGTAGAGTAGTGGTGTAATAATGTGTTGTATTGTAGATATGTAGTGGTGTTATAATGTGTTGTATTGTAGATATGTAGTGTTGTAATAATGTGTTGTATTGTAGATATGTAGTGGTGTAATAATGTGTTGTATTGTAGATATGTAGTGTTGTAATGATGTGTTGTATTGTAGATATGTTGTCGTGTAATAATGTGTTGTATTGTAGATATGTAGTGGTGTAATAATGTGTTGTATTGTAGATATGTATTGTTGTAATGATGTGTTGTATTGTAGATATGTAGTTGTGTAATAATGTGTTGTATTGTAGATGTGTAGTGGTGTATTAATGTGTTTTATTGTAGATATGTAGTGGTGTACTAATGTGTTGTATTGTAGATATGTAGTGGTGTACTTATGTGTTGTATTGTAGATATGTTGTCATGTAATAATGTGTTATATTGTAGATATGTAGTGGTGTAATAATGTGTTGTATTGTAGATATGTAGTGGTGTAATAATGTGTTGTATTGTAGATATGTAGTGTTGTAATAATGTGTTGTATTACAGATATGTAGTGGTGTAATAATGTATTGTATTGTAGATATGTAGTGGTGTTATAATGTGTTGTATTGTAGATATGTAGTGGTAGAGTAGTTGTGTAATAATGTGTTGTATTGTAGATGTGTAGTGTTGTAATAATGTCTTGTATTGTATATATGTAGTGTTGTAATGATGTGTTTTATTACAGATATGTAGTGGTGTAATAATGTATTGTATTGTAGATATGTAGTGGTACATATGTGGTGGTAGAGTAGTGGTGTAATAATGTGTTGTATTGAAGATATGTAGTGTTGTAATAATGTGTTGTATTGTAGATATGTAGTGGTGTAATGATGTGTTGTATTGTAGATATGTAGTGGTGTAATAATGTGTTGTATTGTAGATATGTAGTGTTGTAATGATGTGTTGTATTGTAGATATGTTGTCGTGTAATAATGTGTTGTATTGTAGATATTTAGTGTTGTAATAATGTGTTGTATTGTAGATATGTAGTGGTGTAATAATGTGTTGTATTGTAGATATGTATTGTTGTAATGATGTGTTGTATTGTAGATATGTAGTGGTGTAATAATGTGTTGTATTGTAGATGTGTAGTGGTGTATTAATGTGTTTTATTGTAGATATGTAGTGGTGTACTAATGTGTTGTATTGTAGATATGTAGTGGTAGAGTAGTGGTGTAATGATGTGTTGTATTGTAGATATGTAGTGGTGTACTTATGTGTTGTATTGTAGATATGTTGTCATGTAATAATGTGTTATATTGTAGATATGTAGTGGTGTAATAATGTGTTGTATTGTAGATATGTAGTGGTAGAGTAGTTGTGTAATAATGTGTTGTATTGTAGATATGTAGTGGTGTAATAATGTGTTGTATTGTAGATACGTAGTGGTGCAATAATGTGTTGAATTGTAGATATGTAGTGGTAGATATGTAGTGGTAGAGTAGTGGTGTAATAATGTGTTGTATTGTAGATATGTTGTTGTATAATAATGTATTGTATTGTAGATATGTAGTGGTGAAATGATGTGTTGTATTGCAGATATGTAGTTGTGTAATAATGTGGTGTATTGTCGATATGTAGTGGTAGATATGTAATGGTAGAGTAGTGGTGTAATAATGTGTTGTTTTGTAGATATGTAGTGGTGTAATAATGTGTTGTATTGTAGATATGTAGTGTTGTAATACTGTCTTGTATTGTAGATATGTAGTGTTGTAATGATGTGTTTTATTACAGATATGTAGTGGTGTAATAATGTATTGTATTGTAGATATGTAGTGTTGTAATAATGTGTTGTATTGTAGATATGTAGTGGTGTAATAATGTGTTGTATTGTAGATATGTAGTGTTGTAATAATGTCTTGTATTGTAGATATGTAGTGTTGTAATGATGTGTTTTATTACAGATATGTAGTGGTGTAATAATGTATTGTATTGTAGATATGTAGTGGTACATATGTGGTGGTAGAGTAGTGGTGTAATAATGTGTTGTATTGTAGATATGTAGTGGTGTAATAATGTGTTGTATTGTAGATATGTATTGGTAGAGTAGTTGTGTAATAATGTGTTGTATTGTAGATATGTAGCGTTGTAATAATGTGTTGTATTGTAGATATGTAGTGGTGTAATAATGTGTTGTATTGTAGATATGTAGTGTTGTAATGATGTGTTGTATTGTAGATATGTTGTCGTGTAATAATATGTTGTATTGTAGATATGTAGTGGTGAAATGATGTGTTGTATTGTAGATATGTAGTTGTGTAATAATGTGTTGTATTGTAGATATGTAGTGGTAGATATGTAGTGGTAGAGTAGTGGTGTAATAATGTGCTGTATTGTAGATGTGTAGTGGTGTACTAATGTGTTGTATTGTAGACATGTAGTGGTAGAGTAGTGGTGTAATAATGTGTTTTATTGTAGATATGTAGTGGTGTACTAATGTGTAGTATTGTAGACATGTAGTGGTAGAGTAGTGGTGTAATAATGTGTTGTATTATCGATATGTAGTGGTGTAATAATGTGTTGTATTGCAGATATGTAGTAGTGTAATAATGTGTTGTATTGTAAATATGTAGTGGTGTAATAATGTGTTTTATTGTAGATATGTAGTGGTAGAGTAGTGGTGTAATACTGTGTTGTATTGTAGATGTGTAGTGGTGTATTAATGTGTTTTATTGTAGATATATAATGGTGTACTAATGTGTTGTATTGTAGATATGTAGTGGTAGAGTAGTGGTGTAATAATGTGTTGTATTGTAGATATGTAGTGGTGTAATAATGTGTTGTATTGTAGATAGTGTAGAGTAGTTGTGTAATAATGTGTTGTATTGTAGATATGTGTTGTGTAATAATCTGTTGTATTGTAGTTATGTAGTGGTGTAATAATGTGTTGTATTGTAGATATGTAGTGGTAGATATGTAGTGGTAGAGTAGTGGTGTAATAATGTGTTGTATTGTAGATATGTAGTGGTGTAATAATGTGTTGTATTGTAGATATGTAGTGGTGTAATATGTGCTTTATTGTAGATATGTAGTGGTGTAATAATGTGTTGTATTGTAGAAATGTATTGTTGTAATAATGTGTTGTATTGTATATATGTAGTGGTAGAGTAGTGGTGTAATGTGTTGTATTTATGCTGCAGTATTTCTGTGTAGGGGCTGGGGTCAGTTTGTTATATCTGGATACTTCTCCTGTCCAAGTGTCCTGTGTGAATCTAATGTGTTCTCTAATTCTCTCCTTCTCTCTTGTATAGGACCATGCCCCAGGACTACCTGACATGATGACTCCTTGCTGTCCCCAGTCCACCTGGCCGTGCTGCTGCTCCAGTTTCAACTGTTCTGCCTTATTATTATTGACCATGCTGGTCATTTATGAACATTTATCTTGGCCATGTTCTGTCATAATCTCTGAAGACTGGCCACCCCACATAGCCTGGGTCTAGGTAGGTTTTGGCCTTTCTAGGGATACCGTGTACAGTGCATTGCTTACTGTTTGGGATGTTAGGCTGGGTATTGTACAGCACTTTGAGAAATGTGATGTACGAAGGGCTATATAAATACATTTGATTTGATTTGATTTGATTTGTATTGTAGATATGTAGTGGTGTAATAATGTGTTGTATTGTAGATATGTAGTGGTGTAATAATGTGTTGTATTGTAGATATGTAGTGTTGCAATGATGTGTTTTATTGTCAATTTGTAGTGGTGTAATAATGTGTTGTATTGTAGATATGTAGTGGTGTAATGATGTGTTGTATTGTAGATATGTAGTGGTGTAATAATGTGTTTTATTGTAGATATGTAGTGGTAAATATGTAGTGAGATAGTGTGGTGTAATAATGTGTTGCATTGTAGATATGTAGTGGTGTAATAATGTGTTGTATTGTAGATATGTAGTGTTGCAATGATGTGTTTTATTGTCAATTTGTAGTGGTGTAATAATGTGTTGTATTGCAGATATGTAGTGGTGTAATGATGTGTTGTATTGTAGATATGTAGTGGTGTAATAATGTATTTTATTGTAGATATGTAGTCGTAGATATGTAGTGGTAGAGTAGTGGTGTAATAATGTGTTGTATTGTAGATATGTAGTGTTGTTGTATTGTAGATATGTAGTTTTGCAATGATGTGTTTTATTGTCAATTTGTAGTGGTGTAATAATGTGTTGTCTTGCAGATATGAAGTGGTGTAATGATGTGTTGTATTGTAGATATGTAGTGGTGTAATAATGTGTTTTATTGTAGATATGTAGTGGTAAATATGTGAGTAGTGGTGTAATAATGTTTTGTATTGTAGATATGTAGTGTTGCAATGATGTGTTGTATTGTAGATATGTAGTGGTGTAATAATGTGTTGTATTGTAGATATGTAGTGTTGTAATGATGTGTTGTATTGTAGATATGTTGTTGTGTAATAATGTGTTGTCTTGTAGATATGTAGTGGTGTTATAATGTGTTGTATTGTAGATATGTAGTGTTGTAATAATGTCTTGTATTGTAGATATGTAGTGGTGTAATAATGTGTTGTATTGTAGATATGTAGTGTTGTAATGATGTGTTGTATTGTAGATATGTTGTCGTGTAATAATGTGTTGTATTGTAGATATGTAGTGGTGTAATAATGTGTTGTATTGTAGATATGTATTGTTGTAATGATGTGTTGTATTGTAGATATGTAGTTGTGTAATAATGTGTTGTATTGTAGATGTGTAGTGGTGATAATGTGTTTTATTGTAGATATGTAGTGGTGTACTAATGTGTTGTATTGTAGATATGTAGTGGTGTACTTATGTGTTGTATTGTAGATATGTTGTCATGTAATAATGTGTTATATTGTAGATATGTAGTGGTATAATAATGTTTTGTATTGTAGATATGTAGTGGTGTAATAATGTGTTGTATTGTAGATATGTAGTGTTGTAATAATGTGTAGTATTACAGATATGTAGTGGTGTAATAATGTATTGTATTGTAGATATGTAGTGGTGTTATAATGTGTTGTATTGTAGATATGTAGTGGTAGAGTAGTTGTGTAATAATGTGTTGTATTGTAGATGTGTAGTGTTGTAATAATGTCTTGTATTGTATATATGTAGTGTTGTAATGATGTGTTTTATTACAGATATGTAGTGGTGTAATAATGTATTGTATTGTAGATATGTAGTGGTACATATGTGGTGGTAGAGTAGTGGTGTAATAATGTGTTGTATTGAAGATATGTAGTGTTGTAATAATGTGTTGTATTGTAGATATGTAGTGGTGTAATGATGTGTTGTATTGTAGATATGTAGTGGTGTAATAATGTGTTGTATTGTAGATATGTAGTGTTGTAATGATGTGTTGTATTGTAGATATGTTGTCGTGTAATAATGTGTTGTATTGTAGATATTTAGTGTTGTAATAATGTGTTGTATTGTAGATATGTAGTGGTGTAATAATGTGTTGTATTGTAGATATGTATTGTTGTAATGATGTGTTGTATTGTAGATATGTAGTGGTGTAATAATGTGTTGTATTGTAGATGTGTAGTGGTGTATTAATGTGTTTTATTGTAGATATGTAGTGGTGTACTAATGTGTTGTATTGTAGATATGTAGTGGTAGAGTAGTGGTGTAATGATGTGTTGTATTGTAGATATGTAGTGGTGATATGTGTTGTATTGTAGATATGTTGTCATGTAATAATGTGTTATATTGTAGATATGTAGTGGTGTAATAATGTGTTGTATTGTAGATATGTAGTGGTAGAGTAGTTGTGTAATAATGTGTTGTATTGTAGATATGTAGTGGTGTAATAATGTGTTGTATTGTAGATACGTAGTGGTGCAATAATGTGTTGTATTGTAGATATGTAGTGGTAGATATGTAGTGGTAGAGTAGTGGTGTAATAATGTGTTGTATTGTAGATATGTTGTTGTATAATAATGTATTGTATTGTAGATATGTAGTGGTGAAATGATGTGTTGTATTGTAGATATGTAGTTGTGTAATAATGTGGTGTATTGTCGATATGTAGTGGTAGATATGTAATGGTAGAGTAGTGGTGTAATAATGTGTTGTTTTGTAGATATGTAGTGGTGTAATAATGTGTTGTATTGTAGATATGTAGTGTTGTAATACTGTCTTGTATTGTAGATATGTAGTGTTGTAATGATGTGTTTTATTACAGATATGTAGTGGTGTAATAATGTATTGTATTGTAGATATGTAGTGTTGTAATAATGTGTTGTATTGTAGATATGTAGTGGTGTAATAATGTGTTGTATTGTAGATATGTAGTGTTGTAATAATGTCTTGTATTGTAGATATGTAGTGTTGTAATGATGTGTTTTATTACAGATATGTAGTGGTGTAATAATGTATTGTATTGTAGATATGTAGTGGTACATATGTGGTGGTAGAGTAGTGGTGTAATAATGTGTTGTATTGTAGATATGTAGTGGTGTTATAATGTGTTGTATTGTAGATATGTAGTGGTAGAGTAGTTGTGTAATAATGTGTTGTATTGAAGATATGTAGTGTTGTAATAATGTGTTGTATTGTAGATATGTAGTGGTGTAATAATGTGTTGTATTGTAGATATGTAGTGTTGTAATGATGTGTTGTATTGTAGATATGTTGTCGTGTAATAATATGTTGTATTGTAGATATGTAGTGGTGAAATGATGTGTTGTATTGTAGATATGTAGTTGTGTAATAATGTGTTGTATTGTAGATATGTAGTGGTAGATATGTAGTGGTAGAGTAGTGGTGTAATAATGTGCTGTATTGTAGATGTGTAGTGGTGTACTAATGTGTTGTATTGTAGACATGTAGTGGTAGAGTAGTGGTGTAATAATGTGTTTTATTGTAGATATGTAGTGGTGTACTAATGTGTAGTATTGTAGACATGTAGTGGTAGAGTAGTGGTGTAATAATGTGTTGTATTATCGATATGTAGTGGTGTAATAATGTGTTGTATTGCAGATATGTAGTAGTGTAATGATGTGTTGTATTGTAAATATGTAGTGGTGTAATAATGAGTTTTATTGTAGATATGTAGTGGTAGAGTAGTGGTGTAATACTGTGTTGTATTGTAGATGTGTAGTGGTGTATTAATGTGTTTTATTGTAGATATATAATGGTGTACTAATGTGTTGTATTGTAGATATGTAGTGGTAGAGTAGTGGTGTAATAATGTGTTGTATTGTAGATATGTAGTGGTGTAATAATGTGTTGTATTGTAGATATGTAGTGGTAGAGTAGTTGTGTAATAATGTGTTGTATTGTAGATATGTTGTTGTGTAATAATCTGTTGTATTGTAGTTATGTAGTGGTGTAATAATGTGTTGCATTGTAGATATGTAGTGGTAGATATGTAGTGGTAGAGTAGTGGTGTAATAATGTGTTGTATTGTAGATATGTAGTGGAAGAGTAGTGGTGTAATAATGTGTTGTATTGTAGATATGTAGTGGTGTAATAATGTGCTTTATTGTAGATATGTAGTGGTGTAATAATGTGTTGTATTGTAGAAATGTATTGTTGTAATAATGTGTTGTATTGTATATGTGTAGTGGTAGAGTAGTGGTGTCATAATGTGTTGTATTTATGCTGCAGTAGTTTCTGTGTCGGGGGGCTGGGGTCAGTTTGTTATATCTGGAGTACTTCTCCTGTCCAATTCGGTGTCCTGTGTGAATCTAAGTGTGCGTTCTCTAATTCTCTCCTTCTCTCTCTCGGAGGACCTGAGCCCTAGGACCATGCCCCAGGACTACCTGACATGATGACTCCTTGCTGTCCCCAGTCCACCTGGCCGTGCTGCTGCTCCAGTTTCAACTGTTCTGCCTTATTATTATTCGACCATGCTGGTCATTTATGAACATTTGAACATCTTGGCCATGTTCTGTCATAATCTCTACCCGGCACAGCCAGAAGAAGACTGGCCACCCCACATAGCCTGGGTCCTCTCTAGGTTTCTTCCTAGGTTTTGGCCTTTCTAGGGAGTTTTCCCTAACCACCGTGCTTCTACACCTGCATTGCTTACTGTTTGGGATGTTAGGCTGGGTTTCTGTACAGCACTTTGAGAAATCTGCTGATGTACGAAGGGCTATATAAATACATTTGATTTGATTTGATTTGATTTGTATTGTAGATATGTAGTGGTGTAATAATGTGTTGTATTGTAGATATGTAGTGGTGTAATAATGTGTTGTATTGTAGATATGTAGTGTTGCAATGATGTGTTTTATTGTCAATTTGTAGTGGTGTAATAATGTGTTGTATTGCAGATATGTAGTGGTGTAATGATGTGTTGTATTGTAGATATGTAGTGGTGTAATAATGTGTTTTATTGTAGATATGTAGTGGTAAATATGTAGTGGACGAGTATTGGTGTAATAATGTGTTGCATTGTAGATATGTAGTGGTGTAATAATGTGTTGTATTGTAGATATGTAGTGTTGCAATGATGTGTTTTATTGTCAATTTGTAGTGGTGTAATAATGTGTTGTATTGCAGATATGTAGTGGTGTAATGATGTGTTGTATTGTAGATATGTAGTGGTGTAATAATGTATTTTATTGTAGATATGTAGTCGTAGATATGTAGTGGTAGAGTAGTGGTGTAATAATGTGTTGTATTGTAGATATGTAGTGTTGTTGTATTGTAGATATGTAGTTTTGCAATGATGTGTTTTATTGTCAATTTGTAGTGGTGTAATAATGTGTTGTCTTGCAGATATGAAGTGGTGTAATGATGTGTTGTATTGTAGATATGTAGTGGTGTAATAATGTGTTTTATTGTAGATATGTAGTGGTAAATATGTAGTGGTCGAGTAGTGGTGTAATAATGTTTTGTATTGTAGATATGTAGTGTTGCAATGATGTGTTGTATTTTAGATATGTAGTGGTGTAATGATGTTTTGTATTGTAAATATATTGTCGTGTAATAATGTGTTGTATTGTAGATATGTAGTGGTGTAATAATGTGTTTTATTGTAGATATGTAGTGGTGTAATAATGTGTTGTATTGTAGAAATGTATTGTTGTAATAATGTGTTGTATTGTATATGTGTAGTGGTAGAGTAGTGGTGTCATAATGTGTTGTATTTATGCTGCAGTAGTTTCTGTGTCGGGGGGCTGGGGTCAGTTTGTTATATCTGGAGTACTTCTCCTGTCCAATTCGGTGTCCTGTGTGAATCTAAGTGTGCGTTTTCTAATTCTCACCTTCTCTCTCTCGGAGGACCTGAGCCCTAGGACCATGCCCCAGGACTACCTGACATGATGACTCCTTACTGTCCCCAGTCCACCTGGCCGTGCTGCTGCTCCAGTTTCAACTGTTCTGCCTTATTATTATTCGACCATGCTGGTCATTTATGAACATTTGAACATCTTGGCCATGTTCTGTCATAATCTCTACCCGGCACAGCCAGAAGATGACTGGCCACCCCACATAGCCTGGGTCCTCTCTAGGTTTCTTCCTAGGTTTTGGCCTTTCTAGGGAGTTTTCCCTAACCACCGTGCTTCTACACCTGCATTGCTTACTGTTTGGGATGTTAGGCTGGGTTTCTGTACAGCACTTTGAGAAATCCGCTGATGTACGAAGGGCTATATAAATACATTTGATTTGATTTGATTTGATTTGTATTGTAGATATGTAGTGGTGTAATAATGTGTTGTATTGTAGATATGTAGTGGTGTAATAATGTGTTGTATTGTAGATATGTAGTAGTGTAATAATGTGTTGTATTGTAGATATGTAGTGGTGTAATAATGTGTTGTATTGTAGATATGTAGTGGTAGATATGTAGTGGTAGAGTAGTGGTGTAATAATGTGTTGTATTGTAGATATGTAGTGGTGTAATAATGTGTTGCATTGTAGATATGTAGTGGTGTAATAATGTGTTGTATTGTAGATATGTAGTGTTGCAATGATGTGTTTTATTGTCAATTTGTAGTGGTGTAATAATGTGTTGTATTGCAGATATGTAGTGGTGTAATGATGTGTTGTATTGTAGATATGTAGTGGTGTAATAATGTGTTTTATTGTAGATATGTAGTCGTAGATATGTAGTGGTAGAGTAGTGGTGTAATAATGTGTTGTATTGTAGATATGTAGTGTTGTTATAATGTGTTGTATTGTAGATATGTAGTGTTGCAATGATGTGTTTTATTGTCAATTTGTAGTGGTGTAATAATGTGTTGTATTGCAGATATGTAGTGGTGTAATGATGTGTTGTATTGTAGATATGTAGTGGTGTAATAATGTGTTTTATTGTAGATATGTAGTGGTAAATATGTAGTGGTCGAGTATTGGTGTAATAATGTTTTGTATTGTAGATATGTAGTGTTGCAATGATGTGTTGTATTTTAGATATGTAGTGGTGTAATGATGTTTTGTATTGTAGATATGTAGTGTTGTTATAATGTGTTGTATTGTAGATATGTAGTGGTATAATTGTAGTGGTAGAGTAGTGGTGTAATAATGTGTTGTATTTTAGATATGTAGTGGTAGATATGTAGTGGTAGAGTAGTGGTGTAATAATGTGTTGTATTGTAGATATGTAGTTTTGTAATGATGTGTTGTATTGTAGATATGTAGTGATAGAGCAGTGGGGTAATAATGTGTTGTATTGTAGATATGTAGTGGTGTAATGATGTGTTCTATTGTAGATATGTAGTGGTGTAATAATGTGTTGTATTGTAGATAAGTAGTGGTGTAATAATGTGTTGTATTGTAGATATGTAGTGGTAGAGTAGTGGTGTAATAATGTGTTGTATTGCAGATATGTAGTGGTGTAATGATGTGTTGTATTGTAGACATGTAGTGGAAGAGTAGTGGTGTAATAATGTGTTGTATTGTAGATATGTAGTGGTAGATATGTAGTGGTAGAGTAGTGGTGTAATAATGTGTTGTATTGTAGATATGTAGTGGTGTAATAATGTGTTGCATTGTAGATATGTAGTGGTGTAATAATGTGTTGTATTGTAGATATGTAGTGTTGCAATGATGTGTTTTATTGTCAATTTGTAGTGGTGTAATAATGTGTTGTATTGCAGATATGTAGTGGTGTAATGATGTGTTGTATTGTAGATATGTAGTGGTGTAATAATGTGTTTTATTGTAGATATGTAGTCGTAGATATGTAGTGGTAGAGTAGTGGTGTAATAATGTGTTGTATTGTAGATATGTAGTGTTGTTATAATGTGTTGTATTGTAGATATGTAGTGTTGCAATGATGTGTTTTATTGTCAATTTGTAGTGGTGTAATAATGTGTTGTATTGCAGATATGTAGTGGTGTAATGATGTGTTGTATTGTAGATATGTAGTGGTGTAATAATGTGTTTTATTGTAGATATGTAGTGGTAAATATGTAGTGGTCGAGTATTGGTGTAATAATGTTTTGTATTGTAGATATGTAGTGTTGCAATGATGTGTTGTATTTTAGATATGTAGTGGTGTAATGATGTTTTGTATTGTAGATATGTAGTGTTGTTATAATGTGTTGTATTGTAGATATGTAGTGGTATAATTGTAGTGGTAGAGTAGTGGTGTAATAATGTGTTGTATTTTAGATATGTAGTGGTAGATATGTAGTGGTAGAGTAGTGGTGTAATAATGTGTTGTATTGTAGATATGTAGTTTTGTAATGATGTGTTGTATTGTAGATATGTAGTGATAGAGCAGTGGGGTAATAATGTGTTGTATTGTAGATATGTAGTGGTGTAATGATGTGTTCTATTGTAGATATGTAGTGGTGTAATAATGTGTTGTATTGTAGATAAGTAGTGGTGTAATAATGTGTTGTATTGTAGATATGTAGTGGTAGAGTAGTGGTGTAATAATGTGTTGTATTGTAGATATGTAGTGGTAGAGTAGTGGTGTAATAATGTGTTGTATTGTAGATATGTAGTGGTGTACTAATGTATTGTATTGTAGATATGTAGTGGTGTAATAATGTGTTGTATTGTAGATATGTAGTGGTGTACTAATGTGTTGTATTGTAGATATGTAGTGGTAGAGTATTGTGTTGTAGATATGTTGTGGTGCACTAATGTGTTGTATTGTAGATAAATTGTGTGTATACGTGTGCATGTATAGATGTGTATATGTGTAGATTTGTGCATGTATGTATGTGTAGATTTGTAGATTTGTGTTTAAGTGTAGATGTGCGTATATGTAGATGTGTAGATGTGCGTAGCTATGTGTAAGTGTGGATGTGTGTGTTTAGATGTGTGTATGTGTGCACGTATAGGTGTGTATGTGTGAAGATGTGTATATGTGTAGATGTGTATATGTTTATATGTGTAGATGACTAGATGTGTGTTTGTTACTATGTGTGTATGTTTAGATGTGTGTATTGGTCACGACTTCCACCGAAGTTGGTTCCTCTCCTTGTTTGGGCGGCGTTTGTCGTCACCGGTCTTCTAGCTATCGTCGATCCACTTTTAATTTTCCATTTACTTTGTCTTGTTTTCCTGCACACCTGGTTTCAATTTCCCTCATTAATTGTTGTGTATTTAACCCTCTGTTTCCCCCATTGTCAGGTTACGAACCCGGGTCTCCGGAGTGAGAAACAGTCACTTAACCAACTGAGCCATGAATAGTCGGCAGAACCCAGAAGATGAGGCAGACACAGCAGTACTTGAGACGGAGTAAAAAGTGAAGTCCTTCAGGAAAACATGTAACTCCACAACCTCAAAAGGAATTCCACAAGAACAAGGAAATCCACAAGGTAATCCTCCAAGACAAAAAGGTAAATCCACAAGGTGGTAGGTATAGCATAAAGAGCCTCAAAAGATACTCAAAAATAAATAAACAAGAACAAAAAACAGAATTCCACAAGAGCGTCCACCGGGATCAACAAGAGTTCACAGAATACTAGGGCTGGGTGCTAACATACAAACACAGAGCAAAGAACTGAGGGAAACTAAGGGTTTAAATACAATCAAGGGAAACGAGGCACAGGTGCAAATAATAATGGGGATCAAGGGAAAGCAAAAGGTCAAAAAGCACAATGGGGGCATCTAGTGACCAAAAACCGGAACAACCCTGGCCAAATCCTGACACCCATGTATTTGTGTGGGTTTGTTTATTGTAAGAGCTTGTGCAAATGTTGACTGGTGCACGTCGGGTTTTGTATCCATGTTGGTTATTTCTTCATGCCATTGGTTTTGGAATTAAACTGCTCCGGCTATTACCTAGTTCTGTTCTCCTCGGTCTGACTTCCCTGCCACCAGTTACGCACCACATACAGTATGTTTAGCTGTAGAGATGTGTTTTTGTACATGTATAGAGGTTTGATTGTGTAGATGTGTGTGTGTGCAGCTGTGTGTGTGTGTGTGTGTATGTGTGTGTGTGTGTGTGTGTGTGTGTGTGTGTGTGTGTGTGTGTGTGTGTGTGTGTGTGTGTGTGTGTGTGTGTGTGTAGATGTGTGTGTGTGTGTGTGTTTGTGTAGATGTGTGTTTGTGTCGATGTGTGTGTGTGTTTGTGTGTCCGTGTGTGTTTGTGTGTTCATGTGTAGATGCGTGTATGTGCGGTCGCATCTACACTTCGGTCCGCAGGTAGTATAACCTTTCATTACATTTTCATTACATTTCATTATAGTACAACGGTTTGATTTGTCTAATCTTAGCAATTTCTTCTTAGCTAGCTACATAGCCGTCTTTGTATCAAAGATAATTGCGTAATTATCGTATTTCGTCGTCCTAACGTAGTCTACACTGCTATCTGCCCAGCAGCTAGCTAAGCAACTAGCTAACGTCTAAGACAATTGTGTAGTCTAGAGCGATTTTCTAGGTTAGCTAGCCAGCTATTGTCGTTCTTTTAACGTAACGTAACGCAATCAACACTGCTAGCTAGCCAGCTAGCCCCCGAATAGCAGCACTGTAGAAACTATTACAGTATAACGGTTTGATTTGTTTGATCGTAGCTAGCTAGCTACATAGCCGTCTTTGTATCTAAGACAATTGTGTAGTCTAGAGCGATTTTCTAGGTTAGCTAGCCAGCTATTGTCATTCTTTTAACGTAACGTAACGTAATCAACACTGCTAGCTAGCCAGCTAGCCCCCGACTAGCAGCACTGTAGAAACTATTACAGTACAACGGTTTGATTTGTTTGATCGTAGCTAGCTAGCTACATAGCCGTCTTTGTATCTAAGACAATTGTGTAGTCTAGAGCGATTTTCTAGGTTAGCTAGCCAGCTATTGTTGTTCTTTTAACGTAACGTAACGCAATCAACACTGCTAGCTAGCCAGCTAGCCCCCGACTAGCAGCACTGTAGAAACTATTACAGTACAACGGTTTGAATTGTTTGATCGTAGCTAGCTAGCTACATAGCCGTCTTTGTATCTAAGACAATTGTGTAGTCTAGAGCGATTTTCTAGGTTAGCTAGCCAGCTATTGTCGTTCTTTTAACGTAACGTAACGCAATCATCACTGCTAGCTAGCCAGCTAGCCCCAAATAGCAGCACTGTAGAAACTATTACAGTACAACGGTTTGATTTGTTTGATCGTAGCTAGCTAGCTACATAGCCGTCTTTGTATCTAAGACAATTGTGTAGTCTAGAGCGATTTTCTAGGTTAGCTAGCCAGCTATTGTCGTTCTTTTAACGTAACGTAACGCAATCAACACTGCTAGCTAGCTAGCTAGCCCAAATAGCAGCACTGTAGAAACTATTACACTCGACGGAACGACTTGATTAGTGTAGTGTCAACATCGCAGCCACTGCCAGCTAGCCTACTCCAGCAGTACTGTATCATTTCAATCATTTTAGTCAATAAGATTCTTGTTACGTAAGCTTAACTTTCTGAACATTCGAGACGTGTAGTCCACTTGTCATTCCAATCTCCTTTGCATTAGCGTAGCCTCTTCTGTAGCCTGTCAACTATGTGTCTATCTATCCCTGTTCTCTCCTCTCTGCACAGACCATACAAACGCTCCACACCGCGTGGCCGCGGCCACCCTAATCTGGTGGTCCCAGCGCGCACGACCCACGTGGAGTTCCAGGTCTCCGGTAGCCTCTGGAACTGCCGATCTGCGGCCAACAAGGCAGAGTTCATCTCAGCCTATGCCTCCCTCCAGTCCCTCGACTTCTTGGCACTGACGGAAACATGGATCACCACAGATAACACTGCTACTCCTACTGCTCTCTCTTCGTCCGCCCACGTGTTCTCGCACACCCCGAGAGCTTCTGGTCAGCGGGGTGGTGGCACCGGGATCCTCATCTCTCCCAAGTGGTCATTTTCTCTTTCTCCCCTTACCCATCTGTCTATCGCCTCCTTTGAATTCCATGCTGTCACAGTTACCAGCCCTTTCAAGCTTAACATCCTTATCATTTATCGCCCTCCACGTTCCCTTGGAGAGTTCATCAATGAGCTTGATGCCTTGATAAGCTCCTTTCCTGAGGACGGCTCACCTCTCACAGTCCTGGGCGACTTTAACCTCCCCACGTCTACCTTTGACTCATTCCTCTCTGCCTCCTTCTTTCCACTCCTCTCCTCTTTTGACCTCACCCTCTCACCTTCCACCCTACTCACAAGGCAGGCAATACGCCGACCTCATCTTTACTAGATGCTGTTCTTCCACTAACCTCATTGCAACTCCCCTCCAAGTCTCCGACCACTACCTTGTATCCTTTTCCCTCTCGCTCTCATCCAACACTTCCCACACTGCCCCTACTCGGATGGTATCGCGCCGTCCCAACCTTCGCTCTCTCTCCCCCGCTACTCTCTCCTCTTCCATCCTATCATCTCTTCCCTCTGCTCATACCTTCTCCAACCTATCTCCTGATTCTGCCTCCTCAACCCTACTCTCTTCCCTTTCTGCATCCTTTGACTCTCTATGTCCCCTATCCTCCAGCCCGGCTCGGTCCTCCCCTCCCGCTCCGTGGCTCGACGACTCATTGCGAGCTCACAGAACAGAGCTCCGGGCAGCCGAGCGGAAATGGAGGAAAACTCGCCTCCCTGCGGACCTGGCATCCTTTCACTCCCTCCTCTCTACATTTTCCTCCTCTGTCTCTGCTGCTAAAGCCATTTTCTACCACTCTAAATTCCAAGCATCTGCCTCTAACCCTAGGAAGCTCTTTGCCACCTTCTCCTCCCTCCTGATTCCTCCTCCCCCTCCCCCCCCTTCCTCCCTCTCTGCAGATGACTTCGTCAACCATTTTGAAAAGAAGGTCGACGACATCCGATCCTCGTTTGCTAAGTCAAACGACACCGCTGGTTCTGCTCACACTGCCCTACCATGTGCTCTGACCTCTTTCTCCCCTCTCTCTCCAGATGAAATCTCGCTTCTTGGGACGGCCGGCCGCCCAACAACCTGCCCGCTTGACCCTATCCCCTCCTCTCTTCTCCAGACCATTTCCGGAGACCTTCTCCCTTACCTCACCTCGCTCATCAACTCATCCCTGACCGCTGGCTACGTCCCTTCCGTCTTCGAGAGAGTGAGAGTTGCACCCCTTCTGAAAAAACCTACACTCGATCCCTCCGATGTCAACAACTACAGACCAGTATCCCTTCTTTCTTTTCTCTCCAAAACTCTTGAACGTGCCGTCCTTGGCCAGCTCTCCCGCTATCTCTCTCAGAATGACCTTC
Source organism: Oncorhynchus masou masou (assembly GCF_036934945.1). Taxonomy (NCBI): domain Eukaryota; kingdom Metazoa; phylum Chordata; class Actinopteri; order Salmoniformes; family Salmonidae; genus Oncorhynchus; species Oncorhynchus masou. Next base: position 89,253,724 of record NC_088239.1, read on the forward strand.
TTGATCCAAATCAGTCAGGTTTCAAGACTAGTCATTCAACTGAGACTGCTCTTCTCTGTATCACGGAGGTGCTCCGCACTGCTAAAGCTAACTCTCTCTCATCTGCTCTCATCCTTCTAGACCTATCGGCTGCCTTCGATACTGTGAACCATCAGATCCTCCTCTCCACCCTCTCCGAGTTGGGCATCTCCGGCGCGGCCCACGCATGGATTGCGTCCTACCTGACAGGTCGCTCCTACCAGGTGGCGTGGCGAGAATCTGTCTCCTCACCACGCGCTCTCACCACTGGTGTCCCCCAGGGCTCTGTTCTAGGCCCTCTCCTATTCTCGCTATACACCAAGTCACTTGGCTCTGTCATAACCTCACATGGTCTCTCCTATCATTGCTATGCAGACGACACACAATTAATCTTCTCCTTTCCCCCTTCTGATGACCAGGTGGCGAATCGCATCTCTGCATGTCTGGCAGACATATCAGTGTGGATGACGGATCACCACCTCAAGCTGAACCTCGGCAAGACGGAGCTGCTCTTCCTCCCGGGGAAGGACTGCCCGTTCCATGATCTCGCCATCACGGTTGACAACTCCATTGTGTCCTCCTCCCAGAGCGCTAAGAACCTTGGCGTGATCCTGGACAACACCCTGTCGTTCTCAACCAACATCATGGCGGTGGCCCGTTCCTGTAGGTTCATGCTCTACAACATCCGCAGAGTACGACCCTGCCTCACACAGGAAGCGGCGCAGGTCCTAATCCAGGCACTTGTCATCTCCCGTCTGGATTACTGCAACTCGCTGTTGGCTGGGCTCCCTGCCTGTGCCATTAAACCCCTACAACTCATCCAGAACGCCGCAGCCCGTCTGGTGTTCAACCTTCCCAAGTTCTCTCACGTCACCCCGCTCCTCCGCTCTCTCCACTGGCTTCCAGTTGAAGCTCGCATCCGCTACAAGACCATGATGCTTGCCTACGGAGCTGTGAGGGGAACGGCACCGCAGTACCTCCAGGCTCTGATCAGGCCCTACACCCAAACAAGGGCACTGCGTTCATCCACCTCTGGCCTGCTCGCCTCCCTACCACTGAGGAAGTACAGTTCCCGCTCAGCCCAGTCAAAACTGTTCGCTGCTCTGGCCCCCCAATGGTGGAACAAACTCCCTCACGACGCCAGGACAGCAGAGTCAATCACCACCTTCCGGAGACACCTGAAACCCCATCTCTTCAAGGAATACCTAGGATAGGATAAGTAATCCTTCTCACCCCCCCTTAAATGATTTAGATGCACTATTGTAAGTGGCTGTTCCACTGGATGTCAGAAGGTGAATTCACCAATTTGTAAGTCGCTCTGGATAAGAGCGTCTGCGAAATGACTTAAATGTAAATGTAAATGTGTGAATGTGTACATGTGTGTATGGGAAAATGTGTAGATGTTTGGATGTATAGGTGTGTGTATATTTGTCCGTGTAGATGTGTTAATATTTGTATACGTGTATATCTGTAGATGTGCATATGTGTACATGTGTGTAGAAGTACATATGTGTAATGCAGAGTTGTAGGTGTGTATGTGTTTGTGTAGATGTGTGTTTATGTAGATGTGTACATGTGTGTATGTGTGCATGTGTAAATGTGCTGATGTCTGTATGTGTAGATGTTTGAATGTGTAAATTAGTATATGTGTATATGTTTAGATGTCTAGATGTATATGTGTATAAGTGTAGATGTGAAGATGTGTAGATGTGCTGTGGATGTGTGTATGTGTCGATGTTAAACTGTGTATATGTGTGCGATTGTAGATGTGTGTTTTTGTATATGTGTGTATGTGTAGATGTATAGATTTCTGTATGTGTGAGATGTGTATATGTGTGTTTATATGTGTTGTTGGTGTGTGAATGTGTGTGCAGATGTGTAGATGTCTGTGAATGTGTATATGTGTGCATGTGTAGATGGGTGAATGTTTGTGTAGGTGTGTGTGTGTATATAGGTGTGTAGATGTGTGAATGTGTATATATGTGTATGTTTGTGTAGAAGTGTGCGTAGATGTCTGTATGTGTAGTTGTTTAGATGTGTAGCTGTGTATATGTGTGTATGTGTAGATGTGTATGTGAATAGGTGTGTAGATGTGTAGCTGTGTAGGTGTTTGTATGTGTAGATGTGTGCATGTGTGTATGTGTAGATGTGTTGTGGATATGTGCATGTGTGTATGTGTAGATGTTTAAATGTGTATATGTGTGTTTGTGTAGATGTTTGAATGTGCAGATCTATGAATGTGTATATTAGAATATGTGTATATGTTTTGATGTTAAGATGTGTGTATGTGTACATGTGTCGATTTGTAGATGTATGTAGATGTGCTGTGGATGGGTGAATGTGTAGATGTTTGAATGTGTATATGTGTGTGTCGATGTGTGTTTGTGTATATGTGTGTATATTTATGTGGAGTATGTGTACATGTGTAGATGTATACATGTCTATATGTGCAGATGCTTGAATGGGTATATATGTATATGTGTGTGTGTAGATGTGTATATGTGTGTTTAAATGTGTTGTTGGTGTGTGGATATGTAGATGTGTAGTTGTCTGTATTAGCAGATGTGTGAGTGTATTTTGTGTAGATATATAGATGTGTAGATGTGTGTATGTGTAGTTGTCTGTATGTGCAGATGTGTGAAAATGTGTATGTGTAGATGTATAGATGTGTAGATGTGTGTATGTATAGATGTATTTATTTGTAGATGTATAGATGTGTAACGGTGTGTAGGTGTATATGTGTACATTTGCCTATGTGTGGAAGTTTGTACGTGCAGATATTTGTATGTGTATATATATTTGTGTAGATGTATAGACGAGTAGATGTTTTAAGGTGTGTATGTGTAGATGTGTTGTGTATGTGTATGTGTAGATGTGTGCGTGTGTATAGATGTGTAGATAGGTGTGTGTATGTGTAGATGTGTTGTTGATGTGTGGATGTGTGAATGTGTAGATGTGTAGATGTTTACATTTGTGTGCATATGTGTAGATGTGTAGGTGTGTAGATATATAGATGTGTGTCCGTGTAGATGTGTTGTCGATGTGTCGATGTGTAGATGTGTTTATGTGCATATGTATAGCTGTGTAGGTGGCTGCATATGTAGATTTGTGTATGTGTGGCTGTGTAGTTGTGTGTATATGTGTATGTGTAGATGTGTGTATGTATAGATGTGTGTATGTGTAGATATGGGTGTGTATGTGTAGATATGTTTGTGTATGTGTAGATGTGTAGAGGTGTGAATGTGTAGATGTGTGTATGTGTAGATGTGTAGATATATGCGTATATGTGTGTATGTGTTATGTGTAGATGTGTGTAGGTGTGCTTGTTCTGAGGGTGATGGATTTGGCATTTCTCCACATTACTCTGTGTTGGTGTAAATCCATTTTTATGAGAGCATTGTAAATATGTCCCCAGAACTGAGACACTGAAGCCACTAGTGAAAATGGATGAAGTGACTTCATAAGATGTCATTTTGTCACAATAGACAGTAAATAAAAGCGATGGTCAGTCCCGGTTAAATCACAGCTTGTTGAGGATTAAGACGATTTGTAATTCACCTGGGGGATTATAGTCCATAAACAGCCATGCAGACCTCAGCTCTCAGCTGACCAGTTACCCTTCTCTATCTCCTCCTCTAAATAACTACACAAAGAATCAGCTGAATTTATACATCAGCCCAGGAACATAGACAATATTATCAACTAGAAACAGGTACATTTATACATCAGCCCAGGAACATAGACAATATTATCAACTAGAAACAGGTGAATTTATACATCAATAAGAAAACAATAAGGAATAAATAATTGGAGAATCACACATTTTCCTGCCACATAATAAGGAGTATACTGCAGTTCAGACAACATTATTGAGAAAACATTATCATTTATCTCCATTTCTATGTTGACATTTTCACCTTTCCTTTTAGTCAACTGAACAAAGGGAAATTGAAATATTGATACCACATTGATAATGCATTATCTTGTTATTTGTCATATATTGATACCACTCATAGCTGAAGAATTGATCTATTAAATGTAGTCAGAGAGGACCGTGCAGCTAATAATAATGCTGCCTTATCAGTTCAATTAGTTACATTAGATGCTGTTCTAAGCCTAACATCCACAACACTGGAAGGTTAAAACATCAGCACACATTTTAGCAGAAATGTAGAGAAAGACAAGTGACCATTGAAACATGCTGTAATAATAGAAACCTCTAGAGACCAGTGTAGTGCCAATCATCCAGCCAGCTAATCAATAGACACTAGCCTACAGCAGCTTTCTGTTACTGTTATCACTCCACAGCCAGTAGTCAGTAGCTGTGTGTTAAACTGTTCTACTCATCACTCAAGAGTCTTTACATGCACCGATTGGTTCGACATTACTATACTGTTGGAATACATATCAGATTGTTGGATTAAACAAAAATCCTAATTTATAGAGATTGACTTTCTAGATCATTTCTCTGCTCCCCTCTCTCTCCTCCGCCTTAAACCGCCAAAGGAAAATTGTGTGAAATCACTTATGATTGGATCAAGGTATTGGCAGTCTTCACATTAAAGCCATTGAAATGCATTGTTGTTGGGCCGCAGTGCATTCTTCTACTCTCAGCTTCAATCACATTGGCCTTCTCGAGGCAGGGACAGGCTCTCTGTCTCTCTATGTCACCAAACCCATTCACACCCTGACCTCTAACCCCTGACCTGGCCTGTCATAGGGTTGGGGGACACCGGGCAGTCAGACAGGATCAATAATCTCGATGGGGTCACTTCCCCTGTAGTGACATTCACTCTGTACCCCTAACCCTCACCCTGTAAAATACACATGATATATTTATTAATCCAAACACTGTGATACACCTGCCACTGCACATGAACTACCATCGCTAATAAACTGTCAATCTGGGAAGGAGGAGAGAGGAGAGTAAGAGAGAGATGAGAAGGAGAGGATGGAGAGAGGGAAGGATAGAGAAGAGAGGAGAGAATGAGAAGAGGGAGAGGAGAAAGGGAGAGGAGGTAGAGAAGGAGAGGAGGTAGAGAAGGAGAGAGGGGAGAGAGAAGAGAGGAGAGAAGAAGAGGAAGGAGAGGAGAGAAAGAGAGGAGAGAGGGGAGAGAGAAGAAGAGGATAGAGAGAGGAGAGAAAGAGAGAAGGGTGAGAGAGGGAGAAAGGAAAGGAGAGAGAAGAGAGAAGGAGAGGAGGGAGAGAAGGAGAAAGGGAAGGAGAGAGAAGAGAGAAGGAGAGAGGGGAGGAGAGAGAAGAGAGAAGGAGAGAGGGGAGGAGAGAGAAGAGAGAAGGAGAGAGGGGAGGAGAGAGAAGAGAGAAGGAGAGAGGGGAGGAGAGAGAAGAGAGAAGGAGAGAGGGGAGGAGAGAGAAGAGAGAAGGAGAGAGGGGAGGAGAGAGAAGAGAGAAGGGGAGAGGAAAATAACAGGATACTTTCACTGTTCAGCAGGGAAGTGCGAAGTTTAAACTGTTCTTTTGTTTCTCTTTCTCAAGTTTCAGGTAAATGGCTGTAAAAGAGGAGAATAAAACATGGTGAGCTACACGTATCGGGTGTCACCTGTCTGTCAGTCAATAATTTCAAATGGATGTAAACCTTTTGGCCTGAGGCACCTGGTTGCTAACCACCTCAGCAAATTAGCATACAGGCCCCTCCCTCTTGTGTTATTAGCGTACTGGCTCCTCCCTCAGATCCTGTCAATTAAAAACAGACAGGAGGATCTGACCAATCACATGGAAATCCATAAGAATAACTTATCTGTATTCATATTAATATTCATCTGATTTTAAACACTGGCAAAAGAAAAATCACAAAACTGGAAAAAAATAGATTCATTATTTTCCATCTGAGAAAAATATAGAGTGGAACAATATGATGACAGCAGATGGTATTATGCATTATGATATTATCAGCATGATCAGTGATTGGTGCATCATTTAGACAGGCTGTTTGCAGACACAGTTAAGAGACTATTCTGTTATACACTCCATCCCCTTCAATTATATTCAAATCACACTACAGAGCTATGCTTCAGAAAGAGTGCAATACAAATATATTATCTCTATTTTCTCTTTATTTTATCGTATTCCCATAGGACTGTAGGGTTGCATCCCTCTCCTCACCATCTCTCCCTTCCCCTCTCTTTCCCTCCTTCCCTCCCTCTCTACCTCCCCCTCCCTCCCCAGGTGGCAGCAGCAGTAAGTTGTTTGTGCTGTCAGGGCCTGTTGTCTTGGTAAATGGGGAGTTAACCAGATATATCCAAGCGTAAAATCTAAAAGTGTCCCCAGTGAGGCCCTGAGGGGTGTTGTTTCAAATCAACTACATATCAATTGAGCAGCGGAAAGCGGATCCTATGATAAATTCCTAGAAATGACATTTTTCTGTTCCTCTGCCCCCACCCCTCCTTCCAGTGCACTCGTTCCTTCTTTCTCTTTTCTATGTCTTCTTCAAACTCTACCTTAAATGTCGTCCCCTCAGAGTCCTCCGCTAAGATCAGCCAGCATGTGGGAGAAACAACTTCAGATATATTTTCTTAGCTTTAGGGACGGCGTTCAAATTGTGTATATGTGGGCAACACACACTCTCCTAGTACCATCCTGGTCTTCCTCCTCTTTCTCCTCTCCTCGCCAGCCAAGCGCAGCAAGCCTCCACAGTATCATTCAGGAGTTGATTATCTCATTGTTTTCTGTAAGTACATGCTTAGATTGAATGACTAGGAGCTCCATCGTATATTTGGATTCCCTGTTCAATGCAGCCTGATAATGAATGGCCAATTTACAGGATCTCTCTGAAACCTTCTGTGTATCACCCACTCAATTACTCTCAGTGTAATTACTTTACTCTCAGTGGTATTAATTTACTCAGTGTTATTACTTTACTCAGTGTTATTACTTTACTCTGAGTGGTATTACTTTACTCTCAGTGGTATTACTTTACTCTCAGTGGTATTACTTTACTCTCAGTGGTATTACTTTACTCTCAGTGGTTTTACTTTACTCTCAGTGGTTTTACTTTACTCTGAGTGTTATTACTTTACTCAGTGTTATTACTTTACTCTCAGGGATATTACTTTACTCTCAGTGTTATTACTTTATTTTATTTTTTATTTCACCTTAATTTAACCAGGTAGGCTAGTTGAGAACAAGTTCTCATTTGCAACTGTGACCTGGCCAAGATAAAGCAAAGCAGTATGAACAGACAACAACAGAGTTACACATGGAGAGAACAATAAACAAGCCAATAACACAGTAGAAAAAAGAAAGTCTATATGCAGTGTGTGCAAAAGGCATGAGGAGGTAGGCAATAAATAGGCCATAGGAGTGAATAGTTACAATTTAGTAGATTAACACTGGAGTGATAAATGAGCTGATGACGATGTACAAGTAGAGATACTGGAGTGTAAAAGTGCAGAAAAGTAAATATAATAAAAACAGTATGGGGATGAGGTAGGTGGATTGGGTGGGCTATTTAGAGATGGACTATGAACAGCTGCAGCGATCGGTTAGCTGCTCAGATAGCTGATGTTTAAAGTTGGAGAGGGAAATAAAAGTCTCCAAATTTAGCGATTTTTGCAATTTGTTCCAGTCACCGGCAGCAGAGAACTGGAAGGAAAGGCGGCCAAAGGAGGTGTTGGCTTTGGGGATGATCAGTGAGACATACCTGCTGGAACGTGTGCTACGAGTGGGTGTTGTTATCGTGACCAGTGAACTGAGATAAGGCGGAGCTTTACCTAGCATAGACTGATAAATGACCAGGAGCCAGTGGGTCTGGCGACGAATATGAAGCGAGGGCCAGCCGACTAGAGCATACAGGTCGCAGTGGTGGGTGATATAAGGTGATTTGGTAACAAAACGGATGGCACTGTGATAGACTGCATCCAGTTTGCTGAGTTGAGTGTTGGAAGCTATTTTGTAGATGACATCGCCGAAGTCGAGGATCGGTAGGATAGTCAGTTTTACGAGGGTAAGTTTGGCGGCCGGAGGGAAGGAGGCTTTATTGCGAAATAGAAAGCAGATTCGAGATTTGATTTTGGATTGGAGATGTTTAATATGAGTCTGGAAGGAGAGTTTGCAGTCTAGCCAGACACCTAGGTATTTATAGTTGTCCACATATTCTAGGTCGGAACCGTCAAGGGTGGTGATGCTAGTCGGGCGGGCGGGTGCGGGCAGGGAATGGTTGAATAGCATGCATGTGGTTTTACTAGCGTTTAATAGCAGTTGGAAGCCACATAAGGAGTGTTGTATGGCATTGAAGCTTGTTCGGAGGTTAGTTAGCACAATGTCCAGGGAAGGGCCAGAAGTATGCAGAATGGTGTCGATATATTGGTGGACCACCTGAAGTTGGATGAGGCTTTGTTAATTGCTGACTCCTACAGCAACAGCAGGTACCCAAACAGTGCCACCATGGAGTCCCTCATAGAACTGTATGGCCAGCCCCACCAACGTGCCCTACAACCCATCACAGGGTTAATGGATAGCCCCAACATCAAGAGTGGTGACAAGGCATTCACTCTGAGGGTACGTGCATTGGTTGGTATAATGGACAGACAGAACTGAGGTGGCTCACACGTCTCCCACATCTTAGCTAAGGAGCCAGCTTCAAGAGATGTGTGAACTCCATCAAGACACATATTCCAACCCTCCTTCACCTGGCAGAGTGACTAGAGTTTGAGGTGAGAGTGCAAGTAGATGGAACACATTTCAGTAGCGACCAAAGCACGGACCACCCAATTTCACACCGAGATCAGTGTAAAGTAAAATCCTTCCCCAAGACCACAACCATCCTCCACGGAGGTGAACAGAGAAAGGCCGTCCTTGCCAAGATAGGCAGAACCAAGTCATTACAAAAATGACAGACAAACAACATGAAAAACTACAAGTAATCTAGTGAAAACCATAGAATTCACAGGAGTATAACCAAATCAAAAACAGCTAATTAAAAACATTGACGGGTCAGGGAGTCAGTCTCAAGATCATTCATCAATGATTTAAAAACACCAATCGGGATAAGATCTTACAGTTTAAAAGTATTTTGTAAAGTGTTCCAAGACGATGGTGCAGATTCCATAAAAGCCCTTTTACCAAATTCAGTTTGGACATTTGGAACAGTTAGCAGGATAAAGTCCAGCGAACGAAGAGAGTACCCACTACATTTCGGAACAATAAAAATGGCCAAATAAAAAAGGTAGTAAATCCAAAATGTCTTTGTAAATAAAAGTATACCAGTGACTGAGCCTACGAGTGACTAGAGAAGGCCAGCCAACCCTGGTATACAAGGGCAGTGGAGCGTAAGGGTATTGCAGTTTAAAATAAATCTAAAGGGTGTCAATTGATCTCAAACACTGAGCGGAAGCATTTATATATAAATTATCCCCATAGTCTAGTAAAGGCATAAATGTAGCTGATACTAGCCTCCTTCGGGCTTCAAAAGAAAAACAGGCCTTATTCCTACAATAAAATCCCAATTTCAGCTTCAATTGTTTTGTAAGGTGTTGAATATGCAATTTAAGAGAGAGGCCGTCATCAATTAACATTCCAAGATATTTATATGAGGTTACAGTTTCCATCTCAATGCCCTGACAGGTAATAATAGGTGAAAAGTTCAGAGGTCTATTTCTTGCTTTAGAAAACACCATTAGTTTAGTTTTGTCAGTATTGAGGATAAGCTTCAATTAACACAAGGTATGTTGAACCGTATAAAAAGCATTTTGCAAGTTCTGGAAAGCTTTCGTAAGTGATGAGGCACAACAGTAAATAACAGTATCATCAGTATAAAAATGAAGTTGTGCATGTGACATTTTTGTCTAAATTATTTCTATAAATAGTGAATAAGAGAGGACCAAGTGCAGAGCCTTGGGGCACACCATTACAGACAGACAATTAAACAGACATGATTCCATCAAATTGAGTGCACTGAGTTCTATCAGACAGATTAATAGCAATCCATGCAACTGCATTCTCCGAAAAAGATACACTCGAAAATCTCTGCCTTAGTATAGCATTATCAACTGTATCAAAAGTCTTAATGAGATCAATAAAAAGTGAGACACAGTGCTGTTTTTTGTCAAGGACTTCAGTGATATCATTTAAAACCTTCATGGCTGCTGTAATTGTGCTCTGCTTCTTCCTTTAGCCAGATTGGTACATTGATAAAATAGAGTTAGTAAATAAAACCTCTTTTAGCTGTTCACTCACAAGGGTTTCAAGTATTTTCACAAGGGGTGAAAGCTTTGAGACTGGCCTATAATTATGTAAAAGAGTTGGATCTCCCCACTGGCTCCGGTCAGTCAGGAAAGCAAAGGCTAGCTTTTTCAAACAGAAATTTGAATACTGTTGCCCTTGCTCCAAAAAGTTCTGGGACACTGTAAAGTCATGGAGAACAAGAGCACCTCTTCCCAGCTGCCCACTGCACTGAGGCTAGGTAACACGGTCACCACCGATAAATCCATGATCCATGCTTCCTCCTGGCTACCCCAACCCCGGCCAACAGCTACTTGCCCGAGCCTTCCAAGCTTCTTCTTCACACAAAATCCAGATAGCAGATGTTCTGAAAGAGCTGCAAAACCTGGACCTGAACAAATCAGCTGGGCTAGACAATCTGGACCCTCTCTTCCTAAAATTATCCGCCACCATTGCTGCAACCCCAATTACCAATCTGTTCAACCTCACTTTCGTATCATCCGAGATCCCAAAAGATTGGAAAACTGCTGCGGTCATCCCCCTCTTCAGAGGCGATGAAACTCTAGACCCAAACTGTTACAGACCTATATCCAACCTGCCCTGCCTTTCCAAAGTCTTCGAAAGCCAAAACTTCTTGCGACTAGGGGGCAATATTTACATTTTTGGATGAAAAACGTTCCCGTTTTAAACAAGATATTTCGTCACGAAAAGATGCTTGACTATGCATATAATTGACAGCTTTGGATAGAAAACACTCTGACGTTTCCAAAACTGCAAAGATATTGTCTGTGAGTGCAACAGAACTGATGTTACAGGCGAAACCCAGATAAAAATCCAATCAGGAAGTGCCGCATTTTTTGAAACCGCTTCATGCCAATGACTCCTTATATGGCTGTGAATGAGCTACAAATGAGCTTACATTTTCTACGTATTCCCCAAGGTGTCTACAGCATTGTGACGTCTTTTTACGCATTTCTGGGACCATATTTATATTTAAGGGACCATATTTAGCAAGTGGTCACATGGTGTCTCCCAGAGAAAATCTTGCGTAAAATACTGAGGTAGCCATTTTTCCAATCGCTTCTTATGAGTAACCAATTGCCTCGACGGATATATTATCGAATATATATGTTAAAAACACCTTGTGGATTGATCCTAAACAACGCTTGCCGTGTTTCTGTCGATATTATGGAGCTATTTTGGAAAAACGTTTGGCGTTGTAGTGATAGCATTTTCCGGGTCGATTTCTCAGCCAAGCATGATGAACAAACGGGGGCTATTTTGCCTACAAAAATAATATTTTTGGAAAAAATGAACATTTGCTATCTAACTGGGAGTCTCCTGAGTGAAAACATCCGAAGTTCTTCAAAGGAAAACAATTTAATTTGATTGCTTTTCTGATTTGTGACAAGGTTGCCTGCTTCTCGCAAGGCATAATGCTATGCTAGGCTATTGATAAACTTGCACAAATGCTTGTCTAGCTTTGGCTGTAAAGCATATTTTGAAAATCTTAGATGACAGGGTGATTAACAAAAGGCTACACTGTGTCTCAATATATTTCATTTGTGATTTTCATGAATATGAATATTTTCTAGGGATATTTATGTCTGTTGCGTTATGCTAATTAGTGTCAGGCGATGATTACGCTCCCGGATGCGGGATGGGGAGTCACAAGAAGTTTTAATATGGGCTCTTTGAGTCAATGGTCTGGCAGAGTGCCACAAGCTCATGATGCTCATTCATGTGAGAGGTAGCTCACGTTCCATTGCTTTTCTACAGACAAAGGAATTCTCCGGTTGGAACATTATTGAAGATTTTATTGCAGATTTATTATTGAAGCTATTTGGAAAAATAAAACACACATTTACTGTGGAACTGGGATTCCTGGGAGTGCATTCTGATGGAGATCATCAAAGGTAAGTGAATATTTATAATGTTATTTCCGACTTCTGTTGACTGCACAATATGGCAGATATCTTTTTGGCTTGTTTGGTCACTGAGCGCTGTACTCAGATAATTGCATGGTTTGCTTTATCCATAAAGCTTTTTTGAAATCTGACACAGTGGTCGCATTAAGGAGAAGTGTATCTAAAGTTCCATGCATAACACTTGTATTTTCATCAACATTTATTATGAGAATTTCTGTAAATTGATGTGGCTCTCTGCAAAATCACCGGATGATTTTGGAACTACTGAAAATATCCCGCCAAAGTATACTGAGATTTTTTTTATATAAATATGAACTTTATCGAACAAAACATACATGTATTGTGTAACAAGTCCTATGAGTGTCATCTGATGAAGATCATCAAAGGTTAGTGATTAATTCTATCTCTGTTTCTGATTTTTGTGACCCCTCTCTTTGGCTGTAAAAATGGCTGTGTTTTTCTGTGACTTGGCTTAACCTAATCGTTTCTGGTGCTTTCGCCATAAAGCCTATTTGAAATCGGACACTGTGTTGGGATTAACAGGAAGTGTATCTTTAAAATGGTGTGAAATACTTCTTTGTTTGAGGAATTATAATTACAGGATTTCTGTTGTTTTGAATTTGGCGCCCTGCACTTTCACTGGCCGTTGTCATATCAATCTCGTTAGCGGGATCTCAGCCCTAAGAAGTTTAAACGCTAGTAAAACTAAATGCATGCTTTTCAACAGTTCGCTGCCTGCACCCGCCCGCCCGACTAGCATCACTACTCTGGACGGTTCTGCCCTACAATATGTGGACAACTACAAATACCTAGGTGTCTGGCTAGGCTGTAAACTCTCCTTCCAGACTCAAATTAAACATCTCCTATCCAAAATCAAATCTAGAATCCTTTTCTATTTCGCAAGAAAGCCTCCTTCACTCAAGCCGCCAAACTTACCCTCGTAAAACTGACTATCCTACCGATCCTCGACTTTGGCGATGTGTTCTACAAAATAGCTTCCAAAACTCTACTCAGCAAACTGGATGCAGTCTATCACAGTGCCATCCGTTTTGTTACAAAAGGCCCTTAAACCACCAACCACTGCAGCCTGTATGCTCTAGTTGGCTGGCCCTCGCTTCATATTTGTCGCCAGACCCACTGGCTCCAAGTCATCTATAAGTCTATGCTAGGTAAATCTCCGCCTTATCTCAGCTCACTGGGTATGATAACAAAACCCACACGTAGCACGCGCTCCAGCGGGTATATCTCACTGGTCATCCCCAAAGTCAAAATCTCTTTTGGTCGCCTTTCCTTCCAGTTCTCTGCTGCCAGTGACTGGTATGAATTGAAAAAATCGCTGAAGCTGGGGACTTAGATTTCCCTCACTAACTTTAAACATCAGCTAGCTGAGCAGAAAACCAATCGCTGAAGATGTACATAGTCCATCTGTAAATAGCCCACCTAATCTACCTACCTCATCCCCATATTGTTTTTATTTGATTTACTTTGCTGCTCTTTTGCACACCAGTATCACTATTACACATCATCATCTGCTCATAATCATCTGCTCATCTATCTCTCCAGTGTTAATCTGCTAAATTGTAATTACTTTGATAATACAGCCTATTTATTGCCTTACCTCCTCACTCCATTTGCACAATCTGTATAAAGACTTTCTTTTTTTCTATTGTGTTATTGACTGTACGCTTGTTTATTCCATGTGTAAATCTCTGTTTTAGTTTGTTTTGCACTGCTTTGCATTATCTTGGCCAGGTCACAGTTGCTTAAATTAAGGTGAAATAAAAAATAAAATGAAAAAGTAATAAGACAGAGTAAAGTAATAATAGATAGTAAAGTAATAACACAGAGAGTAAAGTAACAACACAGAGAGTAAATTAATAACACAGAGTAAAGTAATAACACAGAGTAAAGTAATAACACAGAGTAAAGTAATAACAAAGAGTAAAGTAATAACACAGAGAGTAAAGTAATACCACTGACAGTAAAGTAATACCACTGATAGTAAAGTAACAACACAGAGAGTAAAGTAATAACACAGAGTAAAGTAATAACAAAGAGTAAAGTAATAACAAAGAGTAAAGTAATAACACAGAGAGTAAAGTAATACCACTGATAGTAAAGTAATAACACAGATAGTAAAGTAATAACACAGAGAGTAAAGTAATAACACAGAGAGTAAAGTAATAACAAAGAGTACGGGACGAGGGAGTATTTCCGGTTCCGGTTGGAGCGAGCGGTCGCATCTACACTTCGGTCCGCAGGTAGTATAACTTTTCATTACATTTCATTACATTTCGTTATAGTACAACGGTTTGATTTGTCTTATCTTAGCAATTTCTTCTTAGCTAGCTACATAGCCGTCTTTGTATCAACGACAATTGCATATTATCGTATTTCGTCGTCCTAACGTATCTGCCCAGCAGCTAGCTAAGCAGCTAGCTAACATCCACTGTCCACTAGCACTGTAGAAACTATTACACTCAACTGAACGACTCGATTAGCGTAGTGTCAGCTAGCTACATAGTTGTCTTCGCTGTCTTCGTATCCAAGATAATTGTGCAGTTTAGAGTGTGTAGACTTAGAGTGATTATCTTAATTTACCGAGGTTAGCTAGCCAGCTATTTGTCGTCCTTAACGTAGGAAATGCTGCTAGCTAGCTAGCCAACAGCTAGCCAACCTCTACCGAATTGAACTCCAACTACCCGGTCAACATTCCGCGTCGCTCCACAGGTAGTATCACATTTTTCATTTCACTTCATTACAGTACAACGGTTTGATTTGTTTGATCGTAGCTAGCCAGCTACATAGCCGTCTTTGTATCTAAGACAATTGTGTAGTCTAGAGCGATTTTCTAGGTTAGCTGGCCAGCTATTGTCGTTCTTTTAACGTAGCTAGCCAGCTAGCCCCCGAATAGCAGCACTGTAGTAACTATTACAGTACAACGGTTTGTTTTGTTTGATCGTAGCTAGCTAGCTACATAGCCGTCTTTGTATCTAAGACAATTGTGTAGCCTAGAGCGATTTTCTAGGTTAGCTGGCCAGCTATTGTCGTTCTTTTAACGTAGCTAGCCAGCTAGCCCCCGAATAGCAGCACTGTAGTAACTATTACAGTACAACGGTTTGTTTTGTTTGATCGTAGCTAGCTAGCTACATAGCCGTCTTTGTATCTAAGTCAATTGTTTAGCCTAGAGCGATTTTCTAGGTTAGCTACATCGCAGCCACTACCAGCTAGCCTACTCCAGCAGTACTGTATCATTTCAATCATTTTAGTCTATAAGATTCTTGCTACGTAAGCTTAACTTTCTGAACATTCGAGACGTGTAGTCCACTTGTCATTCCAATCTCCTTTGCATTAGCGTAGCCTCTTCTGTACCCTGTCAACTATGTGTCTATCTATCCCTGTTCTCTCCTCTCTGCACAGACCATACAAACGCTCCACACCGCGTGGCCGCGGCCACCCTAATCTGGTGGTCCCAGCGCGCACGACCCACGTGGAGTTCCTGGTCTCCGGTAGCCTCTGGAACTGCCGATCTGCGGCCAACAAGGCAGAGTTCATCTCAGCCTATGCCTCCCTCCAGTCCCTCGACTTCCTGGCACTGACGGAAACATGGATCACCACAGATAACACTGCTACTCCTACTGCTCTCTCTTCGTCCGCCCACGTGTTCTCGCATACCCCGAGAGCTTCTGGTCAGCGGGGTGGTGGCACCGGGATCCTCATCTCTCCCAAGTGGTCATTCTCTCTCTCTCCCTTACCCATCTATCTATCGCCTCCTTTGAATTCCATGCTGTCACAGTTACCAGCCCTTTCAAGCTTAACATCCTTATCATTTATCGCCCTCCAGGTTCCCTCGGAGAGTTCATCAATGAGCTTGATGCCTTGATAAGCTCCTTTCCTGAGGACGGCTCACCTCTCACAGTCCTGGGCGACTTTAACCTCCCCACGTCTACCTTTGACTCATTCCTCTCTGCCTCCTTCTTTCCACTCCTCTCCTCTTTTGACCTCACCCTCTCACCTTCCCCCTACTCACAAGGCAGGCAATACGCTCGACCTCATCTTTACTAGATGCTGTTCTTCCACTAACCTCATTGCAACTCCCCTCCAAGTCTCCGACCACTACCTTGTATCCTTTTCCCTCTCGCTCTCATCCAACACTTCCCACACTGCCCCTACTCGGATGGTATCGCGCCGTCCCAACCTTCGCTCTCTCTCCCCCGCTACTCTCTCCTCTTCCATCCTATCATCTCTTCCCTCTGCTCATACCTTCTCCAACCTTTCTCCTGAGTCTGCCTCCTCAACCCTCCTCTCTTCCCTTTCTGCATCCTTTGACTCTCTATGTCCCCTATCCTCCAGGCCGGCTCGGTCCTCCCCTCCCGCTCCGTGGCTCGATGTCTCATTGCGAGCTCACAGAACAGAGCTCCGGGCAGCCGAGCGGAAATGGAGGAAAACTCGCCTCCCTGCGGACCTGGCATTCTTTCACTCCCTCCTCTCTACATTTTCCTCCTCTGTCTCTGCTGCTAAAGCCACTTTCTACCACTCTAAATTCCAAGCATCTGCCTCTAACCCTAGGAAGCTCTTTGCCACCTTCTCCTCCCTCCTGAATCCTCCTCCCCCCCCCCCCTCCTCCCTCTCTGCAGATGACTTCGTCAACCATTTTGAAAAGAAGGTCGACGACATCCGATCCTCGTTTGCTAAGTCAAACGACACCGCTGGTTCTGCTCACACTGCCCTACCCTGTGCTCTGACCTCTTTCTCCCTCTCTCTCCAGATGAAATCTCGCTTCTTGTGACGGCCGGCCGCCCAACAACCTGCCCGCTTGACCCTATCCCCTCCTCTCTTCTCCAGACCATTTCCGGGGACCTTCTCCCTTACCTCACCTCGCTCATCAACTCATCCCTGACCGCTGGCTACGTCCCTTCCGTCTTCAAGAGAGCGAGAGTTGCACCCCTTCTGAAAAAACCTACACTCGATCCCTCCGATGTCAACAACTACAGACCAGTATCCCTTCTTTCTTTTCTCTCCAAAACTCTTGAACGTGCCGTCCTTGGTCAGCTCTCCCACTATCTCTCTCAGAATGACCTTCTTGATCCAAATCAGTCAGGTTTCAAGACTAGTCATTCAACTGAGACTGCTCTTCTCTGTATCACGGAGGCGCTCCGCACTGCTAAAGCTAACTCTCTCTCCTCTGCTCTCATCCTTCTAGACCTATCGGCTGCCTTCGATACTGTGAACCATCAGATCCTCCTCTCCACCCTCTCCGAGTTGGGCATCTCCGGCGCGGCCCACGCTTGGATTGCGTCCTACCTGACAGGTCGCTCCTACCAGGTGGCGTGGCGAGAATCTGTCTCCTCGCCACGCGCTCTCACCACTGGTGTCCCCCAGGGCTCTGTTCTAGGCCCTCTCCTATTCTCGCTATACACCAAGTCACTTGGCTCTGTCATAACCTCACATGGTCTCTCCTATCATTGCTATGCAGACGACACACAATTAATCTTCTCCTTTCCCCTTCTGATGACCAGGTGGCGAATCGCATCTCTGCATGTCTGGCAGACATATCAGTGTGGATGACGGATCACCACCTCAAGCTGAACCTCGGCAAGACGGAGCTGCTCTTCCTCCCGGGGAAGGACTGCCCGTTCCATGATCTCGCCATCACGGTTGACAACTCCATTGTGTCCTCCTCCCAGAGCGCTAAGAACCTTGGCGTGATCCTGGACAACACCCTGTCGTTCTCAACCAACATCATGGCGGTGGCCCGTTCCTGTAGGTTCATGCTCTACAACATCCGCAGAGTACGACCCTGCCTCACACAGGAAGCGGCGCAGGTCCTAATCCAGGCACTTGTCATCTCCCGTCTGGATTACTGCAACTCGCTGTTGGCTGGGCTCCCTGCCTGTGCCATTAAACCCCTACAACTCATCCAGAACGCCGCAGCCCGTCTGGTGTTCAACCTTCCCAAGTTCTCTCACGTCACCCCGCTCCTCCGCTCTCTCCACTGGCTTCCAGTTGAAGCTCGCATCCGCTACAAGACCATGGTGCTTGCCTACGGAGCTGTGAGGGGAACGGCACCGCAGTACCTCCAGGCTCTGATCAGGCCCTACACCCAAGCAAGGGCACTGCGTTCATCCACCTCTGGCCTGCTCGCCTCCCTACCATTGAGGAAGTACAGTTCCCGCTCAGCCCAGTCAAAACTGTTCGCTGCTCTGGCCCCCAATGGTGGAACAAACTCCCTCACGACGCCAGGACAGCGGAGTCAATCACCACCTTCCGGAGACACCTGAAACCCCACCTCTTCAAGGAATACCTAGGATAAGATAAGTAATCCTTCTCACCACCCCCCTTAATGATTTAGATGCACTATTGTAAAGTGGCTGTTCCACTGGATGTCAGAAGGTGAATTCACCAATTTGTAAGTCGCTCTGGATAAGAGCGTCTGCTAAATGACTTAAATGTAAATGTAAATGAGTAAAGTAATAACACAGAGTAAAGTAATAACACAGAGAGTAAAGTAATACCACTGATAGTAAAGTAATAACACAGAGAGTAAAGTAATAACACAGAGAGTATAGTAATAACACAGAGTAAAGTAATAACACAAAGAGTAAAGTAATAAAACATAGATCAAAGTAATAACACAGAGTAGCTAATAACACGGAGAGTAACGTAATAACACAGAGAGTAAAGTAATACCACTGAGAGTAAAGTAATAACACAGAGGGCAAAGTAATAACACAGAGAGTAAAGTATTAACATAGAGTAAAGTAATAACACTGAGAGTAAAGTAATTACACAAAGAGTAAAGTAATAAAACATAGATTAAAGTAATAACACAGAGTAACTAATAACACGGAGAGTAACGTAATAACACAGAGAGTAAAGTAGTAACACAAAGAGTAAAGTAATAACACAGAGAGTAAAGTAATACCACTGATAGTAAAGTAATAACACAGAGAGTAAAGTAATACCACTGATAGTAAAGTAATAACATCGAGAGTAAAGTAATAACAAAGATTAAAGTAATAACACAGAGAGTAAAGTAATAATATAGAGAGTAAAGTAATACCACTGAGAGTAAAGTAATAACACTCAGTAAAGTAATAACACAGAGTGCAAAGTAATAACACAGAGAGTAAAGTAATAACACAGAGAGTAAAGAAATAACACTGAGAGTTAAGTAATAACACAAAGGAAAAGTACTAACGCTGAGGGCAAAGTAATAACACAGAGTAAAGTAATCACACAGAGTAAAGTAATATCACAGAGAGTAAAGTAATAACACAGAGTAAAGTAATAACACTGAGAGTAAAGTAATAACACTGAGAGTTAAGTAATAACACAAAGGAAAAGTACTAAGGCTGAGGGCAAAGTAATCACACAGAGTAAAGTAATATCACAGAGAGTAAAGTAATAACACAGAGTAAAGTAATAACACTGAGAGTAAAGTAATAACACAAAGGAAAAGTACTAAGGCTGAGGGCAAAGTAATAACACAGAGAGTAGAGTAATAACACAGAGTAAAGTAATAACACAGAGAGTAGAGTAATAACACAGAGTAAATTAATAACACTGAGAGTAAAGTAATACGTTGTCTGAGTTTGCTCTCGAAATCAACACCTTTGATTTATTTAACCCTCGCTGTAGGTCTCTCTCATATGTCAATATGCCTTGTATACTGTTGTTTAGGTTAGTTATCATTGTTTTAGTTTACTGCGGAGCCCCTAGTTCCAGTCATTACACCTCTGATACCTCACTTTTCCCACCTCCCACACATGCGGTGACCTCACCCATTATAACCAGCTTATCCAGAGATACAACCTCTCTTATCACTCAGTGCCTGGGCTTACTTCCGCTGTACCCGCACCCCACAATACCCCTGTCTGCACATTATGCCCTGAATCTATTCTACCACGCCCAGAAATCTGATCCTTTCATTCTTCGTCCACAACGCTCTAGGCGGCCAGTTTTGATTGTCTTTAGCCGTACCCTCATCCTACTCCTCCTCTGTTCCTCGAGTGATGTGGAGGTAAACCCTGGCCCTGCGTGTCCCCAGGCACCCTCATTTGTTGACTTCTGTGATCAAAAAAGCATTGGTTTCATGCATGTCAACATCAGAAGCCTCCTCCCTAAGTTTGTTTTACTCACAGCTTTAGCACACTCCGCCAACCCTGATGTCCTTGTCGTGTATGAATACTGACTTAGGAAGGCTACCAAAAATTCTGAGATTTCCATACCCAGCTACAACATTTTCCATCAATATAGAACTGCCAAAGGGGGAGGAGTTGCAATCTACTGCAGAGATAGCATGCAAAGTTTTGTCATACTTTCCAGGTCAATACCCAAACAGTTTGAACTTCTCATTTTAAAAATGAACCTCTCCAGAAATAAGACTCTCACTGTTGCCGCCAGCTATCGACCCCCCTCGGCTCCCAGCTGTGCCCTGGACACCATTTGTGAATTGATCGCCCCCCCATCTAGCTTCAGAGTTCATTCTGTTAGGTGACCAAAACTGGGATATGCTTTAACACCCCGGCAGTCCTACAATCAAAGCTAGATGCCCTCAATCTTACACAACTCATCAAGGAACCCACCAGGTACAACCCTAAATCTGTTAAAACGGGCACCCTCATAGACATTATCCTCACCAACTTGCCCTCCACTTGTCCTCCTGTTTTCAATCAGGATCTAAGCGATCATTGCCCCATTGCCTGTATCCGCTATGGTTCCTCGGTCGAACGACCACCCCTCATCACTGTCAAACGCTCCCTAAAACACTTCTGCCAGCACGCCTTTCTAATCGACCTGCCCCGGGTTTCCTGGAAGGATATTGACCTCATCCCATTAGTCGAGGATGCCTGGTCATTCTTTAAAAGTAATTTAAACTTAAGTATTTATTTGGGCTGCAATCTGAGGTGCAGTTAACTCTAATGAACTTCTCGTCTGCAGTAGAGGTACCTTTGGGTCTTCCTTTCCTGTGGCGAGCCTCATGAGTGCCAGTTTCATCATATTGCTTGGTTGCTTTTGCGACAGCACTTGAACCATTTTCAAAGTTCTTGAAATTTTCTGAAGTGACTGACATCCATGTCTTAAACTCATGGTGGACTGTCGTTTCTCTTTGCTTATTTGAGCTGTTCTTGCCATAATATGGACTTGGCATTTTACCAAATAGAGTTATCTTCTGTATACCAGCCCTTCCTTGTGTAACGGATTCCCCCAGTTCTGCTGCTCCTTCCGTTCTCCAGCTCCGGAGATCTACGTCACCAACCTTCTAGGCGTCACTGAACTGTTTCATTACCAACAACCCCGTGCTGTCTCGTCTCATTACGCACACCTGGTTCCCATTCCCCCTGATTAGTATGTGTATATATGTGCCCTCTATTCCCCATTGTCCTTGTTAATTATTGTTCCATGTCCGTTGGTCTTGTGAGTACCTGTGCTCTGTTGTATCGGCTTGCATGTTACGGTGTTAGTGTGCACTTGTTATTATGGGTCTCTTCCCGTGCATTCATTCAATTTTTACACCTCACTCTTTGTTTGGTTACAGCTCTGTGTTTTATATATATATATATATACGGTGTTTGTTTTGGACTTCGTCCACGCCATGTTCATGACGTACGCTATTTTGGGTAGAGAATTAAAATCCCTGTCATGTCTTGTTATGTCTGTTCCTGTCCTTTCTCTTCACTCTGTCTCTCTCTGCTGGTCTTTTTAGGTTACCTTCTCTGTCTCTCATTCTTCAGCTGTTCTACATCTCCCCTAACTAGCTCATTCACTCTTTCACACCTGTTCTCTCTTCCCCCTCTGATTAGGTCTCTATTTCTCTCTCTGTTCCTGCTACTTTCAGTGTCTGATTCTTGTTTGTGTTTTTGATGCCAGAAGCAAGCTGTCGTCTCGTTTGCTTCCACCTTGTCCTATCCTGTCGGAGTCTGCCTGGCAGGTGCATCCTGCACTATACTACGTTCTTTTGTTCCATTGTCAACGTTGGAAGAGGATTTATGCCATTCCTGTTTTTCATTAAAGAACTCTGTTTTCTGTTAAAACCGCTTTTGGGTCTTCACTCAAGTACATAACAGAAGAATCAGACCAAGAATGGACCCAGCGGCTCCGGACCCTTTTCACTCCGCCGTCGAGATCCAGGGAGCGATGCTAGGCAGACACGAGGAGGAATTGTCTGCTGCTCGACATGCCGTTGAGACCCTGGCCGTCCAAGTCTCCGACCTCACAAGACAGGTTCACCAACTCCACCTCGATCCACCGCCCACTTCCAGGGTTTCCGAGTCTCCGGAGCCCAGGATCAACAACCCGCCCTGTTACTCTGGGGAGCCCACTGAGTGCCGCTCATTCCTCACTCAGTGTGATGTGGTGTTCTACCGGACGGGCGCGTGAGTGGGGCAGCAATCTGGGAGGCCTGAGTGTATTAACCAGTTTCAGGAGCTCTCCTGTTTTTGGGGAGGGGGGCTTCCAGCCCAGTCTTCCCTATGTCAGGGGAATCGATCCATAACGGATTATTTTATTGAGTTTCGATCCATAACGGATTATTCTATTGAGTTTCGCACTCGCTGCCTCTAGTGACTGGAACGAGCCGGCTTTGCTCGCTCGTTTTCTGGAGGGTCTCCTCGTCGAGGTTAAGGATGAGATCCTCTCCCGGGAGGTTCCTTCCAGTCTGGACTCCTTAATAGCCCTCGCTATTCGCATAGAGCGACGGTTTGATCTTCGTCGCCGAGCTCGTGGAAAGGAGCTCGCGTTCTCCGTTGCTCCCCTCTCCACATCACTGCCACCTGCCGCATCACTGCCACCCTCCTCCGCCGGCTCGGATGCTGAGCCTATGCAGCTGGGGGGTATCCGCATCTCGGCCAAGGAGAAGGAACGGAGAATCACCAATCGCCTCTGTCTCTACTGCGGCTCCGCTGGTCATTTTGTCACCTCATGTCCAGTAAAAGCCAGAGCTCATCAGTAAGGGGAGGGCTACTGGTGAGCGCAACTACTCAGGCCTCTCCTTCTGGATCACGCACTACCTTTCCGGTCCATCTCCGCTGGCCCGGTTCATCTGCTTCCTGCAGTGCCTTGATAGACTCTGGGGCGGAGGGCTGTTTTATGGACGAGACCTGGGCTCGGGAACATGACATTCCTCTCAGACAGTTAGGGAGCCCACGGCCTTGTTCGCTTTAGATGGTAGTTCTCTCCCCAAGATTCAGCGTGAGACGCTGCCTTTAACCCTCACTGTCTCTGGTAATCATAGCGAAACCATTTCTTTTTTAATTTTTCGTTCACCTTTTACACCTGTTGTTTTGGGTCATCCCTGGCTAGTGCGCCATAACCCTTCTATTAATTGGTCTAGTAATACTATCCTATCCTGGAATGTTTCTTGTCATGTGACCTGTTTAATGTCTGCTATCCCTCCTGTTTCCTCTGTCTCTCCTTCACAGGAGGAGCCTGGCGATTTGACAGGGGTGCCGGAGGAGTATCACGATCTGCGCACGGTGTTCAGTCGTTCCAAGGCCACTTCTCTCCCTCCACACCGGTCGTATGACTGTAGTATTGATCTCCTTCCGGGAACTACTCCCCCCCGGGGTAGATTATACTCTCTGTCGGCTCCCGAACGTAAGGCTCTCGAGGATTATTTGTCGGTTTCGCTCGACGCCGGTACCATAGTCTCCTCCTCCTCTCCCGCCGGAGCGGGGTTTTTTTTTGTTCAGAAGAAGGACGGGTCCCTGCGCCCATGCGTGGATTATCGAGGGCTGAATGACATAACAGTTAAGAATCGTTATCCGCTTCCTCTTATGTCTTCAGCCTTCGAGATCCTGCAGGGAGCCAGGTTTTTCACCAAATTGGACCTTCGTAACGCCTACCATCTCGTGCGCATCAGGGAGGGGACGAGTGGAAGACGGCGTTTAACACTCCGTTAGGGCACTTTGAATACCGGGTTCTTCCTTTCGGCCTCGTTAACGCTCCAGCTGTCTTTCAGGCACTAGTTAACGACGTCCTGAGAGACATGCTGAACATTTTGTTTTCGTTTACATGGACGATATCCTGATTTTTTCACCGTCTCTCTCGATTCATGTTCAGCACGTGCGACGCGTCCTCCAGCGCCTTTTGGAGAACTGTCTTTATGTGAAGGCTGAGAAGTGCACTTTTCATGCCGCCTCTGTCCCTTTTCTCGGTTCCGTTATTTCCGCTGAGGGCATTAAGATGGATCCCGCTAAGGTCCAGGCTGTCATTGATTGGCCCGTTCCTAAGTCACGCGTCGAGCTGCAGCGCTTTCTGGGCTTCGCTAATTTCTATCGTCGTTTCATCCGTAATTTCGGTCAGGTGGCAGCTCCCCTCACAGCCCTTACTTCTGTTAAGACGTGCTTTAAGTGGTCCGTTTCCGCCCAGGGAGCTTTTGATCTTCTTAAGAATCGTTTTACATCCGCACCTATTCTTGTTACACCTGACATCTCTAGTCAGTTTGTTGTTGAGGTTGACGCGTCAGAGGTGGGCGTGGGAGCCATTCTTTCTCAGCGCTCTCTCTGACGGCAAGGTCCATCCTTGTTTTCTCTCATCGCTTATCGCCGTCAGAACGTAACTATGATGTTGGTAACGCGAACTGCTCGCCATCCGCTTAGCCCTAGGCGAATGGCGACAGTGGTTGGAGGGGGCGACCGTTCCTTTTGTCGTTTGGACTGACCATAGGAACCTTGAGTACATCCGTTCAGCCAAAACGACTTAATGCGCGTCAGGCTCGTTGGGCTCTGTTTTTCGCTCGTTTCGAGTTTGTTATTTCTTATCGTCCGGGCTCAAAGAACACCAAGCCTGATGCTTTATCTCGTCTCTTCAGTTCTTCTGAGGTCTCCACTGACCCCGAGGGGATTCTCCCTGAAGGGCGTGTTGTCGGGTTGACTGTCTGGGGAATTGAGAGGCAGGTAAAGCAAGCACTCGCTCACACTCCGTCGCCGCGAGCTTGTCCTAGGAACCTTCTGTTCGTTCCCGTTCCCTACTCGTCCGGCCGTTCTTCAGTGGGCCCACTCTGCCAAGTTAGCCGGCCACCCCGGCGTTCCACGCTCGCTTCCATTCGCCAGCGTTTCTGGTGGCCCACTCGGGGAACGTGACGCGCGTCGATTTGTCGCCGCTTGTTCGGTCTGCGCGCAGACTAAATCTGGGAACTCTCCTCCTGCCGGCCGTCTCAGACCGCTTCCCATTCCCTCTCGACCGTGGTCTCACATCGCTTTAGATTTCATCACCGGACTGCCTTCATCAGCGGGAAGACAGTTATTCTTACGGTTGTCGATAGATTCTCTAAGGCGGCTCATTTCATTCCTCTCGCTAAGCTCCCTTCTGCTAAGGAGACGGCTCAGATCATTATCGAGAATGTTTTCCGAATTCATGGCCTTCCGTCTGACGTCGTTTCCGACAGAGGCCCGCAGTTCACGTCTCAATTTTGGAGGGAGTTTTGCCGTTTGATTGGGGCTTCCGTCAGTCTCTCGTCCGGCTTTCATCCCCAGTCTAACGGTCACGGAGCCGAACGGGCCAATCAGACTGTTGGTCGCATTTTACGCAGTCTTTCTTTTCGTAACCCTGCGTCTTGGTCAGAACAGCTCCGCTGGGCAGAGTACGCCCACAACTCGCTTCCCTCGTCTGCTACCGGTCTATCTCCTTTTCAGAGTAGCCTCGGGTACCAGCCTCCGCTGTTCTCATCTCAGCTCGCCGAGTCCTGCGTCCCCTCCGCTCAGGCTTTTGTCCAGCGTTAGCGCACCTGGAAGGGGGTCAGGTCGGCACTTTGCCGTAATAGGGCGCAGACTGTGAGGGCCGCTAATAAGCGTAGGACCAAGAGTCCTAGATATTGTTGCGGTCAGAGAGTATGGCTCTCCACTCAGAACCTTCCCCTTAAGACAGCTGCAAGTTGGCCCCGCGGTTCATTGGTCCGTTCCGTATTTCCCAGGTCATTAATCCTGTCGCAGTGCGACTTCTTCTCCCACGCTATCTTCGTCGCGTTCACCCGGTCTTCCATGTCTCCTGTGTTAAGCCCGTTCTTCGCGCCCGCTCGTCCCTCCCCCCATCCTTGTCGAGGGCGCACCCATCTACAGGGTTCGTAAGATTTTGGACATGCGCCCTCGGGGCCGTGGTCATCAGTACCTAGTGGATTGGGAGGGGTACGGTCCTGAGGAGAGGAGTTGGGTTCCCTCTCGGGACGTGCTGGACCGTTCGCTGATCGATGATTTCCTCCGTTGCCGCCAGGTTTCCTCCTCGAGTGCGCCAGGAGGCGCTCGGTGAGTGGGGGGGTACTGTCATGTCCTGCATGTCTGGCAGACATATCAGTGTGGATGACGGATCACCACCTCAAGCTGAACCTCGGCAAGACGGAGCTGCTCTTCCTCCCGGGGAAGGACTGCCCGTTCCATGATCTCGCCATCACGGTTGACAACTCCATTGTGTCCTCCTCCCAGAGCGCTAAGAACCTTGGCGTGATCCTGGACAACACCCTGTCGTTCTCAACCAACATCATGGCGGTGGCCCGTTCCTGTAGGTTCATGCTCTACAACATCCGCAGAGTACGACCCTGCCTCACCCAGGAAGCGGCGCAGGTCCTAATCCAGGCACTTGTCATCTCCCGTCTGGATTACTGCAACTCGCTGTTGGCTGGGCTCCCTGCCTGTGCCATTAAACCCCTACAACTCATCCAGAACGCCGCAGCCCGTCTGGTGTTCAACCTTCCCAAGTTCTCTCACGTCACCCCGCTCCTCCGCTCTCTCCACTGGCTTCCAGTTGAAGCTCGCATCCGCTACAAGACCATGGTGCTTGCCTACGGAGCTGTGAGGGGAACGGCACCGCAGTACCTCCAGGCTCTGATCAGGCCCTACACCCAAGCAAGGGCACTGCGTTCATCCTCCTCTGGCCTGCTCGCCTCCCTACCATTGAGGAAGTACAGTTCCCGCTCAGCCCAGTCAAAACTGTTCGCTGCTCTGGCCCCCCAATGGTGGAACAAACTCCCTCACGACGCCAGGACAGCGGAGTCAATCACCACCTTCCGGAGACACCTGAAACCCCACCTCTTCAAGGAATACCTAGGATAGGATAAGTAATCCTTCTCACCCCCCCTTAATGACTTAGATGCACTATTGTAAAGTGGCTGTTCCACTGGATGTCAGAAGGTGAATTCACCAATTTGTAAGTCGCTCTGGATAAGAGCGTCTGCTAAATGACTTAAATGTAAATGTAAATGTTCCTGTCCTTTCTCTTCACTCTGTCTCTCTCTGCTGGTCTTTTTAGGTTACCTTCTCTGTCTCTCATTCTTCAGCTGTTCTACATCTCCCCTAACTAGCTCATTCACTCTTTCACACCTGTTCTCTCTTCCCCCTCTGATTAGGTCTCTATTTCTCTCTCTGTTCCTGCTACTTTCAGTGTCTGATTCTTGTTTGTGTTTTTGATGCCAGAAGCAAGCTGTCGTCTCGTTTGCTTCCACCTTGTCCTATCCTGTCGGAGTCTGCCTGGCAGGTGCATCCTGCACTATACTACGTTCTTTTGTTCCATTGTCAACGTTGGAAGAGGATTTATGCCATTCCTGTTTTTCATTAAAGAACTCTGTTTTCTGTTAAAACCGCTTTTGGGTCTTCACTCAAGTACATAACAATCCCCCTATTTCCTATTCCTGCGCCTGTCTCCTATCATTATACAATGTGAAATTTCACAAATTAACTTTTAAAAGAAGGCACACCTGTTAATTGAAATGCATTCCAGGTGACTACTTCATGAAGCAAGTTGAGGGAATGCCAAGAGAGTGCAAAACTGTCATCAAGGCAATGGGTGGATACATTGAAGAATCTAAAATCTAAAATATATTTTGATATGTGTAACACTTTTTTGGTTGCTACATTATTCCCGTATGTGTTATTTCATAGTTTTGATGCCTTTGCTATTTTTCTACGATGTAGAAAATAATTTAAAAAAAATAAAACCATCGAATGTGTAGGTGTGTCCAAACCTTTGACTGGTACTGTATATATAATTTAAAACGTGTAGTTTGAGTGTCAATCAGCATGAATTAGATTCAGCAATAAA
This sequence comes from Oncorhynchus masou masou, assembly GCF_036934945.1. NCBI lineage: Eukaryota > Metazoa > Chordata > Actinopteri > Salmoniformes > Salmonidae > Oncorhynchus > Oncorhynchus masou. The sequence continues at coordinate 89,281,881 of NC_088239.1, forward strand.
ATCCCCACGTTTATTCCATAGGCTTGGATCTGCGCATCTGTTGCAATGATTGATAGGCAGCTTAATTAAATTTCTTGTGTTTAAATTGGGTTCAAATACACATTTAGATGTATCAACAGCCATCTACAACAACCACAATCCCTAAGGCGCAAATTTCTAAATCAAATCAAAGTTTATTTGTCACGTGCGCTGAATACAACAGGTGCAGACCTTACAGTGAAATGCTTACTTACAGGCTCTAACCAATAGTGCAAGAAAGGTATTAGCTGAACAATAGATAAGTAAAGAAATAAAACAACAGTAAAAAGACAGACTATATACATTATCGAGGCTATAAAAGTAGCAAGGATACATACAGACACTGGTTTGTCAGGCTGATTGAGGTAGTATGTACATGTTGATATGGTCATAGTGACTATGCATATATGATGAACAGAGAGTAGCAGCAGCGTAAAAAGAGGCCTGGGGGGGGGGGTGGCACACAATGCAAATAGTCACTTGATTACCTGTTCAGGAGTCTTATGGCTTGGAGGTAAAAACCGTTGAGAAGCCTTTTTATCCTAGACTTGGCACTCCGGTACTGCTTGCCATGTGGTAGTAGAGAGAACAGTCTATGACTGGGGTGACTGAGATCTTTGACAATTTTTAGTGCAGCAGAATGATTCATATAAATGCGCTACCTCGATATCAGTAATAAGTGATATCCATATCGCCGTAGAATACTGTTATCCTGACCTTCAAGTGTTTCTTCAAGTTGGATAATCTTTGGATGCCGACAGCAGTCGCACCATTGGAAGACATAGCTTTGACTGTAGCCTACAAAAGCCTATTCCTGCTCTTTTCCTGCGATCCATCAAACACATTTGGTGTGTCATCATAGTGGTCTCTGACTTGTGGTCAGACTGGAACAAACTTAAACTGGGATATTTCAACCACACCCGCTGCTGAAAGGTGAATAAAATTGAGCACACAGCCATGCAATCTCCATAGCCAAACATTGACACTAGAATGGCCTTACAGAAGAGCTCAAAGACTTTCAACGTGGCACCGGCATAGGATGCCACCTTTCCAACAAGTCAGTTGGTCAAATTTCTGCCCTGCTAGAGCTGCCCGTGTCAACTGTAAGTGCTGCTAGTTGGAAATGTCTAGGAGGAATAACGTCTCAGCCGCAAAGTGGTAGGCCATACAAGCTCACAGAATGGTGTTCTGAAGCGTGTAGCGAGTAAAAATCATCTGTCCTCGGTTGCAACACTCACTACCAAGATCCAAAGTGCCTCTGGAAGCAACATCAGCACAATAACTGCTCATCGGGAGCTTCATGAAATGGGTTTCCATGGCCGAGCAGCTGCACACAAGTCTAAGATCACCATGCACAATGCCAAGTGTCGGCTGGAGTGGTATAAAGCTCGCCGCCATTGGACTCTGGAGCAGTGGAAACGTGTTCTCTGGCGTGATAAATCACAGTTCACCACCCGGCAGTCTGACAGACTAATCTGGTAGATGCCAGGAGAACGCTACCTGCCAGAATGCATGGTGCCAACTTTAAAGTTTGGTGCAGGAGGAATAATGGTCTGGTGCTTTTTTTCATTGTTCAGGCAGTTCCAGTTAAGATAAATCTTAAAGCATAAAATTACATTCTAGACAATTATGTGCTTCTAACTTTGTGGCAACAGTTTTGGGAAGACCCTATTTCAGCATGACAGTGCCCATGTGCAAAAAGTGAGGTCCATACGGAAATGGTTTGTTGAGATTGGTGTGGATAAACTTGACTGCACAGAACCTTGCCTCTCTTGGTTTTTGAGATCATTTTATTATTGCAGAATCAAGAGTTTTTGTCCTTGTAGCCTCTCATTTTGAATGTATCTGTCATTTCCTTAGCATTGATGTCAAAATCTGACTGGTGGCCACACATCGACCTGGCCCGGGTATCCTGGAAGGATATTGACCTCATCCCGTCAGTTGAGGATGCCTGGTCATTCTTTAAAAGTAACTTCCTCACCATCTTAGACAAGCATGCTGCGTTCAAAAAATGCAGAACTAAGAACAGATATAGCCCTTGGTTCACTCCAGACCTGACTGCCCTCGACCAGCACAAAAACATCCTGTGGCGGACTGAGATCCCCAAGGATTGCAAAGCTGCCGCGGTCATCGACTTTCTTCAAAGGGGGAGACACCCTGGACCCAAACTGTTACAGACCTATATCCATCCTACCCTGCCTATCTAAGGTCACTGACCATCTCGAATCCCACCGTTTATAATAATTGTAGTTATTCACTCCTATGGCCTATTTATTGCCTACCTCCTTATGCATTTTGCACACAATGCATATAGATTATTTTTTTCTACTATGTTATTGACTTGTTTATTGTTTACTCCATGAGTAACTCTGTGTTGTTGTCTGTTCACACTGCTATGCTTTATCTTGGCCAGGTCGCAGTTGCAAATGAGAACTTGTTCTCGACTAGCCTACCTGGTTAAATAAAGGTGAAATAAAAAAATAAAAATAAAATATGAAAATGCCATTTTATGGGTACTTAACCAACCGTGTTATTTTTTTCTGCATTGTTTGTCACATATTTTGTACATATTGTATCTGCTACCGTCTCTTAAGACCAAAAGAGCTTCTGGACATCAGAACAGAGATTACTCTCCTTGAACTAGACAAATAATTTTTCTTTAACCTCTTTCAGCTATGGGACACTATTTTTATGTTTGGAAAAATAAAGTTCCCAATGTAAACGACCTATTTCTCAGGCCCATGTGCTAGAATATGCATATAATTGACAGATTAGGATAGAAAACATTGTAAAGTTTCCAAAACTGTCAAAATATTGTCTGTGAGTATAACAGACAGTGATTTTGCAGGCGAAACCTGAGGAAAATCCAGCCAAGTGGCTTCTATTTCGAAAGCTCCATGTTCCATAGCCTGCCTTCGTTCCATTTAACCTTTTGCATGTAAGGGGCAGTATTTTAATTTTTTTAATTTTTAGAACACATTCAAGAACCTTCAGAAGCTAACCAGCTAACTAGCTACAAGCTATTTAGTCATTGTTAGCCACTGCTAGCGGCTTTTACCTCCTGCACAACCAGCCAGTTTTTTTTTTACCTGGATAATACTCGCCAGTCTCGCCAGTTGTGCTAGCTGATTAGCTGTTGCTGTCTCACCTACTGTTTTAGCTAGCTCTCCCAATTCAACACCTGTGATTTGTATGCCTCGCTGTATGTCTCTCTCAAATATCAATATGCCTTGTATACTGTTGTTCAGGTTAGTTATCATTGTTTTAGTTTACAATAAAGCCCCTAGTTCCACTCTTCATACCCCTGATACCCCCTTTGTCCCACCTCCCACACATGCGGTGACCTCACTCATTACAACCAGCATGTCCAGAGATACAACCTCTCTCATCATCACCCAGTGCCTGGGCTTACCTCCGCTGTACCCGCACCCCACCATACCCCTGTCTGCGCATTATGCCCTGAATATATTCTACCATGCCCAGAAATCTGCTCCTTTTATTCTTTGTCCCCAACGCTCTAGGCGACAAGTTTTGATAGCTTTTAGCCGCACCCTCATACTACTCCTCCTCTGTTCCGCTGGTGATGTGGAGGTAAACCCAGGCCCTGCATGTCCCCAGGCACCCTCATTTGTTGACTTCTGTGATCGAAAAAGCCTTGGTTTCATGCATGTCAACATCAGAAGCCTCCTCCCTAAGTTTGTTTTAATTACTGCTTTAGCACAGTCTGCTAACCCTGATGTCCTTGCCGCGTCTGAATCCTGGCTCAGGAAGGCCAACAAAAATTCTGAGATTTCCATACCCAACTATAACATTTTCCGTCAAGATAGAACTGCCAAAGGGGGAGGAGTTGCAGTCTACTGCAGAGATAGCCTGCAATGTAATCTCATACTTTTCAGGTCCATACCCAAACAGTTCGAACTACTAATCTTAAAAATGACTCTCTCCAGAAATAAGTCTCTCAATGTTGCCGCCTGCTACCGACCCCCCTCAGCTCCCAGCTGTGCCCTGGACACCATTTGTGAATTGATCGCCTTCCATCGAGCTTCAGAGTTTGTTCTGTTAGGTGACCTAAACTGGGATATGCTTAACACCCCGGCAGTCCTACAATCTAAGCTAGATGCCATCAATCTCACACAAATCATCAAGGAACCCACCAGATACAACCCTAAATCTGTAAAAAATGGCACCCTCATAGCCGTCATTCTGAACAACTGGCCCTCCAAATACACCTCCGCCATCTTCAACCAGGATCTAAGCGATCACTGCCTCATTGCCTGTATCCGCTACGGAGCCGCAGTAAAACGACCACCCCTCATCACTGTCAAACGCTCCCTAAAACACTTCTGTGAGCAGGCCTTTCTAATCGACCTGGCCCGGGTATCCTGGAAGGACATTGACCTCATCCCGTCAGTTGAGGATGCCTGGTCATTCTTTAAAAGTAACTTCCTCACCATTTTAGATAATCAATCAATCAATCAATCAAATCAATCAAATTTTATTTGTCACATACACATGGTTAGCAGATGTTAATGCGAGTGTAGCGAAATGCTTGTGCTTCTAGTTCCGACAATGCAGTAATAACCAACAAGTAATCTAACTAAGAATTCCTAATCTACTGTCTTATACACAGTGTAAGGGGATAAAGAATATGTACATAAGGATATATGAATGAGTGATGGTACAGAGCAGCATAGGCAAGATACAGTAGATGGTATCGAGTACAGTATATACATATGAGATGAGTATGTAAACAAAGTGGCATAGTTAAAGTGGCTAGTGATACATGTATTACATAAGGATGCAGTCGATGATATAGAGTACAGTATATACGTATGCATATGAGATGAATAATGTAGGGTAAGTAACATTATATAAGGTAGCATTGTTTAAAGTGGCTAGTGATATATTTACATCATTTCCCATCAATTTCCATTATTAAAGTGGCTGGAGTTGAGTCAGTGTCAGTGTGTTGGCAGCAGCCACTCAATGTTAGTGGTGGCTGTTTAACAGTCTGATGGCCTTGAGATAGAAGCTGTTTTTCAGTCTCTCGGTCCCAGCTTTGATGCACCTGTACTGACCTCGCCTTCTGGATGATAGCGGGGTGAACAGGCAGTGGCTCGGGTGGTTGATGTCCTTGATGATCTTTATGGCCTTCCTGTAACATCAGGTGGTGTAGGTGTCCTGGAGGGCAGGTAGTTTGCCCCCGGTGATGCGTTGTGCAGACCTCACTACCCTCTGGAGAGCCTTACGGTTGAGGGCGGAGCAGTTGCCGTACCAGGCGGTGATACAGCCCGCCAGTATGCTCTCGATTGTGCATCTGTAGAAGTTTGTGAGTGCTTTTGGTGACAAGCCAAATTTCTTCAGCCTCCTGAGGTTGAAGAGGCGCTGCTGCGCCTTCTTCACGATGCTGTCTGTGTGAGTGGACCAATTCAGTTTGTCTGTAATGTGTATGCCGAGGAACTTAAAACTTGCTACTCTCTCCACTACTGTTCCATCGATGTGGATAGGGGGGTGTTCCCTCTGCTGTTTCCTGAAGTCCACAATCATCTCCTTAGTTTTGTTGACGTTGAGTGTGAGGTTATTTTCCTGACACCACACTCCGAGGGCCCTCACCTCCTCCCTGTAGGCCGTCTCGTCGTTGTTGGTAATCAAGCCTACCACTGTTGTGTCGTCCGCAAACTTGATGATTGAGTTGGAGGCGTGCATGGCCACGCAGTCGTGGGTGAACAGGGAGTACAGGAGAGGGCTCAGAACGCACCCTTGTGGGGCCCCAGTGTTGAGGATCAGCGGGGAGGAGATGTTGTTACCTACCCTCACCACCTGGGGGCGGCCCGTCAGGAAGTCCAGTACCCAGTTGCACAGGGCGGGGTCGAGACCCAGGGTCTCGAGCTTGATGACGAGCTTGGAGGGTACTATGGTGTTGAATGCCGAGCTGTAGTCGATGAACAGCATTCTCACATAGGTATTCCTCTTGATAAGCATGCTCCGTTCAAAAAATGCAGAACTAAGAACAGATATAGCCCTTGGTTCACTCCAGACCTGACTGCCCTGGACCAGCACAAAAACATGCTGTGGCGGACTGCAATAGCATCGAATAGTCCCCGCGATATGCAACTTTTCAGGGAAGTCAGGAACCAATACACGCAGTCAGTCAGGAAAGCTAAGGCCAGCTTCTTCAGGCAGAAATTTGCATCCTGTAGCTCCAACTCCAAAAAGTTCTGGGACACTGTGAAGTCCATGGAGAACAAGAGCACCTCCTCCCAGCTGCCCACTGCACTGAGGCTAGGTAACACGGTCACCACCGATAAATCCATGATTATCGAAAACTTCAACAAGCATTTCTCAACGGCTGGCCATGCCTTCCGCCTGGCTACTCCAACCTCGGCCAACAGCTCCCCCCCCCCACAGCTACTCGCCCAATCTTATCCAGGTTCTCCTTTACCCAAATCCAGATAGCAGATGTTCTGAAAGAGCTGCAAAACCTGGACCCGTACAAATCAGCTGGGCTTGACAATCTGGACCCTCTATTTCTGAAACTATCCGCCGCCATTGTCGCAACCCCTATTACCAGCCTGTTCAACCTCTCTTTCATATCGTCTGAGATCTCCAAGGATTGGAAAGCTGCCACAGTCATCCCCCTCTTCAAAGGGGGAGACACCCTGGACCAAAACTGTTACAGACCTATATCCATCCTGCCCTGCCTATCTAAGGTCTTCGAAAGCCAAGTCAACAAACAGCTCACTGACCATTTCGAATCACACCGTACCTTCTCCACTGTGCAATCTGGTTTCCGAGCCGGTCACGGGTGCACCTCAGCCACGCTCAAGTTACTAAACGATATCATAACGGCCATCAATAAAAGATAGTACTGTGCAGCCGTCTTCATCGACCTTGCCAAGGCTTTCGACTCTGTCAATCACCATATTCTTATCGGCAGACTCAGTAGCCTTGGTTTTTCTGATGACTGCCTTGCCTGGTTCACCAACTACTTTGCAGACAGAGTGCAGTGTGTCAAATCGGAGGGCATGCTGTCCGGTCCTCTGGCAGTCTCTATGGGGGTGCCACAGGGTTCAATTCTCGGGGCGACTCTTTTCTCTGTATTACATTTTTACATTTAAGTCATTTAGCAGACGCTCTTATCCAGAGCGACTTACAAATTGGTGAATTCACCTTCTGACATCCAGTGGAACAGCCACTTTACAATAGTGCATCTAAATCATAAGGGGGGATGAGAAGGATTACTTATCCTATCCTAGGTATTCCTTGAAGAGGTGGGGTTTCAGGTGTCTCCGGAAGGTGCTGATTGACTCCGCTGTCCTGGCGTCGTGAGGGAGTTTGTTCCACCATTGGGGGCCAGAGCAGCGAACAGTTTTGACTGGGCTGAGCGGGAACTGTACTTCCTCAGTGGTAGGGAGGCGAGCAGGCCAGAGGTGGATGAACGCAGTGCCCTTGTTTGGGTGTAGGGCCTGATCAGAGCCTGGAGGTACTGCGGTGCCGTTCCCCTCACAGCTCCGTAGGCAAGCACCATGGTCTTGTAGCGGATGCGAGCTTCAACTGGAAGCCAGTGGAGAGAGCGGAGGAGCGGGGTGACGTGAGAGAACTTGGGAAGGTTGAACACCAGACGGGCTGCGGCGTTCTGGATGAGTTGTAGGGGTTTGATGGCACAGGCAGGGAGCCCAGCCAACAGCGAGTTGCAGTAATCCAGACGGGAGATGACAAGTGCCTGGATTAGGAACTGCGCCGCTTCCTGTGTGAGGAAGGGTCGTACTCTGCGGATGTTGTAGAGCATGAACCTACAGGAACGGGCCACCGCCATGATGTTGGTTGAGAACGACAGGGTGTTGTCCAGGATCACGCCAAGGTTCTTAGCGCTCTGGGAGGAGGACACAATGGAGTTGTCAACCGTGATGGCGAGATCATGGAACGGGCAGTCCTTCCCCGATAGGAAGAGCAGCTCCGTCTTGCCGAGGTTCAGCTTGAGGTGGTGATCCGTCATCCACACTGATATGTCTGCCAGACATGCAGAGATGCGATTCGCCACCTGGTCATCAGAAGGGGGAAAGGAGAAGATTAATTGTGTGTCGTCTGCATAGCAATGATAGGAGAGACCATGTGAGGTTATGACAGAGCCAAGTGACTTGGTGTATAGCGAGAATAGGAGAGGGCCTAGAACAGAGCCCTGGGGGACACCAGTGGTGAGAGCGCGTGGCGAGGAGACAGATTCTCGCCACGCCACCTGGTAGGAGCGACCTGTCAGGTAGGACGCAATCCATGCGTGGGCCGCACCGGAGATGCCCAACTCGGAGAGGGTGGAGAGGAGGATCTGATGGTTCACAGTGTCGAAGGCAGCCGATAGGTCTAGAAGGATGAGAGCAGAGGAGAGAGAGTTAGCTTTAGCAGTGCGGAGCGCCTCCGTGATACAGAGAAGAGCAGTCTCAGTTGAATGACTAGTCTTGAAACCTGACTGATTTGGATCAAGAAGGTCATTCTGAGAGAGATAGCGGGAGAGCTGGCCAAGGACGGCACGTTCAAGAGTTTTGGAGAGAAAAGAAAGAAGGGATACTGGTCTGTAGTTGTTGACATCGGAGGGATCGAGTGTAGGTTTTTTCAGAAGGGGTGCAACTCTCGCTCTCTTGAAGACGGAAGGGACGTAGCCAGCGGTCAGGGATGAGTTGATGAGCGAGGTGAGGTAAGGGAGAAGGTCTCCGGAAATGGTCTGGAGAAGAGAGGAGGGGATAGGGTCAAGCGGGCAGGTTTTTGGGCGGCCGGCCGTCACAAGAAGCGAGATTTCATCTGGAGAGAGAGGGGAGAAAGAGGTCAGAGCACAGGGTAGGGCAGTGTGAGCAGAACCAGCGGTGTCGTTTGACTTAGCAAACGAGGATCGGATGTCGTCGACCTTCTTTTCAAAATGGTTGACGAAGTCATCTGCAGAGAGGGAGGAGGGGGGGGGGGAGGAGTAATCAGGAGGGAGGAGAAGGTGGCAAAGAGCTTCCTAGGGTTAGAGGCAGATGCTTGGAATTTAGAGTGGTAGAAAGTGGCTTTAGCAGCAGAGACAGAGGAGGAAAATGTAGAGAGGAGGGAGTGAAAGGATGCCAGGTCCGCAGGGAGGCGAGTTTTCCTCCATTTCCGCTCGGCTGCCCGGAGCTCTGTTCTGTGAGCTCGCAATGAGTCGTCGAGCCACGGAGCGGGAGGGGAGGACCGAGCCGGCCTGGAGGATAGGGGACATAGAGAGTCAAAGGATGCAGAAAGGGAAGAGAGGAGGGTTGAGGAGGCAGAATCAGGAGATAGGTTGGAGAAGGTATGAGCAGAGGGAAGAGATGATAGGATGGAAGAGGAGAGAGTAGCGGGGGAGAGAGAGCGAAGGTTGGGACGGTGCGATACCATCCGAGTAGGGGCAGTGTGGGAAGTGTTGGATGAGAGCGAGAGGGAAAAGGATACAAGGTAGTGGTCGGAGACTTGGAGGGGAGTTGCAATGAGGTTAGTGGAAGAACAGCATCTAGTAAAGATGAGGTCGAGCGTATTGCCTGCCTTGTGAGTAGGGGGAAGGTGAGAGGGTGAGGTCAAAAGAGGAGAGGAGTGGAAAGAAGGAGGCAGAGAGGAATGAGTCAAAGGTAGACGTGGGGAGGTTAAAGTCGCCCAGGACTGTGAGAGGTGAGCCGTCCTCAGGAAAGGAGCTTATCAAGGCATCAAGCTCATTGATGAACTCTCCAAGGGAACCTGGAGGGCGATAAATGATAAGGATGTTAAGCTTGAAAGGGCTAGTAACTGTGACAGCATGGAATTCAAAGGAGGCGATAGACAGATGGGTAAGGGGAGAGAGAGAGAATGACCACTTGGGAGAGATGAGGATCCCGGTGCCACCACCCCGCTAACCAGAAGCTCTCGGGGTGTGCGAGAACACGTGGGCGGACGAAGAGAGAGAAGTAGGAGTAGCAGTGTTATCTGTGGTGATCCATGTTTCCGTCAGTGCCAAGAAGTCGAGGGACTGGAGGGAGGCATAGGCTGAGATGAACTCTGCCTTGTTGGCCGCAGATCGGCAGTTCCAGAGGCTACCGGAGACCTGGAACTCCACGTGGGTCGTGCGCGCTGGGACCACCAGATTAGGGTGGCCGCAGCCACGCGGTGTGGAGCGTTTGTATGGTTTGTATGTATGTTTGTATGTATGCTAGCTAGCAGTGTTGATTGCGTTACTTTACGTTAAAAGAACGACAATAGCTGTATAGCTGTATATATCAATGATGTTGCTATTGCTGAAGGTGATTCCCTGATCCACCTCTACGCAGACGACCCCATTCTATATACTTCCGGCCCGTCCTTGGACACTGTGCTATCTAACCTCCAAACAAGCTTCAATGCCATACAACACTCCTTCCGTGGCCTCCAACTGCTCTTAAACGCTAGTAAAACCAAATGCATGCTTTTCAACCGTTCGCTGCCTGCACCCGCACGCCTGACTAGCATCACCACCCTGGATGGTTCCGACCTAGAATATGTGGACATCTATAAGTACCTAGGTGTCTGGCTAGACTGTAAACTCTCCTTCCAGACCCATATCAAACATCTCCAATCGAAAATCAAATCTAGAGTCGGCTTTCTATTCCGCAACAAAGCCTCCTTCACTCACGCCGCCAAACTTACCCTAGTAAAACTGACTATCCTACCGATTACTCGACTTTGGCGACGTCATCTACAAAATAGCTTCCAACACTCTACTCAGCAAACTGGATGCAGTTTATCACAGTGCCATCCGTTTTGTCACTAAAGCACCTTATACCACCCACCACTGCGATACCTTATACCACCCACCACTCGGCTGGCCCTCACTACATATTCGTCGCCAGACCCACTGGTTCGAGATCATCTACAAGTCCATGCTAGGTAAAGCTCCATCTTATCTCAGTTCACTGGTCACGATGGCAACACCCACCCGTAGCACGCGCTCCAGCAGGTGTATCTCACTGATCATCCCTAAAGCCAACACCTCATTTGGCCGCCTTTCAATCCAGTTCTCTGCTGCCTGTGACTGGAGCGAATTGCAAGAATCACTGAAGTTGGAGACTTTTATCTCCCTCACCAACTTCAAACATCTGCTATCTGAGCAGTTAACCGATCGGTTCAGCTGTACATAGTCTATCGGTAAATAGCCCACACAATTTTACCTACCTCATCCCCATACTGTTTTTATTTATTTACTTTTCTGCTCTTTTACACACCAATATCTCTACCTGTACATGACCATCTGATCATTTATCACTCCAGTGTTAATCTGCAAAATTGTAATTATTTGCCTACCTCCTCATGCCTTTTGCACACAATGTATATAGACTTTTTTTTCTACTGTGTTATTGACTTGTTTATTGTTTACTCCATGTGTAACTCTGTGTTGTCTGTTCACACTGCTATGCTTTATCTTGGCCAGGTCGCAGTTGCAAATGAGAACTTGTTCTCAACTAGCCTACCTGGTTAAATAAAGGTGAAATAAAAAATAAAAAATAAAAAATAAAAATCGTTTTTGGCTAAAAACGTACCCATTTGAAACTGCCTATTTCTCAGCGCCAAAAACTAGAATATGCATATTGTCAGATTATGATAGAAAACACTCTAAAGTTTCCAAAACTGTAAAAAATATTGTCTTTGAGTATAACAGAACTGATTTTGCAGGTGAAAACCTGAGGAAAATCCAATCAGGAAGTGCCTCTTATTTTGAAACCCTTCTGTTCCTATGCATGCCTATCCTCCATTTAAAGGGATATCAACCTGATTCCCTTTTCTATGGCTTCCCTAAGGTGTCAACAGTCTTTAGACATAGTTTCAGGCTTTTATTTTGAAAAAGGGGTTTGTATGATCACATTGAATAAGTTGATAGGTGGGGGCTCTCAGAGTGAGTTTTGCGCTACAGAGTAAAGCGGCCATTGTTTCACCCGGTGTTATTGAAAAACCTACACACCCGGTTGATATATTATCGATTATATATTTTAAAAACAACATGAGGATTGATTATAAAAAACTTTGACGTGTGTCTGTGGACCTTATGGGAATTATTTGGAATTTTCGTGTGCGTTGTGGTGACCACTCTCTCCTGTGGATTTCTGAACATAACGTGACAAACAAACTGAGGTATTTTGGATATAAAAATAATCTTTATGGAACAAAAGGAACATTTATTGTGTAACTGAGAGTCCTGTGAGTGAAATCATCCGAAGATCATCAAAGGTAAGCGATTCATTTTTATTGCTTTTCTGATTTTCGTGACCAAGATACATTGATGCTAGGTGTTATAATGTTTTGTCTAGTGATCGATAAACTTACACAAACACTTGGATTGCTTTCGCTGTAAAGCATATTTTCAAAATCTGACATGACAGGTGGATTAACAAAATGCTAAGCTGTGTTTTGCTATATTGCACTTATGATTTCATGAATATAAATATTTTTAGTAATATTATTTGACTGTGGCGCTATGCGCTATGCAATTCAGCAGTTGTTGATGACAATTATCCCGCTAATGGGATAGGTAGCGTCAAGAAGTGAATGAGTCAGACGAGAGGGATTTACTCCAGACACCCGAACAGGTTAAGCGTAAGGAGAACGGGGTGCCTAGTGAGGATCCGGCAACAAGTGGCAAATCTGCTTTTGCCATCGGTACTATTGGCCAACGTACAATCGCTAGATAGTAAAGGGGACGAACTACAACCGCGTATATCCAACCAACGGGACATTAAAAACTGTAATATCCTATGTTTCACCAAGTTGTGCTGAATGACGAGATAAATAACATACAACTGGCGGGTTTTACACTGTATAGGCAGGATGGAACAATTGCCTCTGGTAAGACAAAGAGTGGAGGTCTATGTATATTTGTAAACAACAGCTGGTGCACGATATCTAAGGAAGTCTCTAGGTTTTGTTTGACTGAGGTAAAGTATCTCATGATAAGCTGTAGACCACACTATCTACTTACCATCTATATTCTTCGTAGCTGTCTATTTACCAACACAGACGGATGCTGGCACTAAGACCACACTCAATGAGATGTATACTGTAATGGCGTTCGTCTGTTGAAGGAGAAGCGGACCAAAATGCAGCGTGGTGGTTACTCATGTTCTTTAATGAAAATGAACTAGACATGAAATAACTTAAATATACAAAACAACAAACGGAACGTGAAAACCTATACAGCCTATCTGGTGATAACAAACACAGAGACAGGAACAATCACCCACCAAATACTCAAAGAATATGGCTGCCTAAATATGGTTCCCAATCAGAGACAACGAAAATCACCTGACTCTGATTGAGAAGCGCCTCAGGCAGCCATAGACTATGCTAGAAACCCCCAAGACAAAACACACCACAAAAACCCATGTCACACCCTGGCCTGACCAAATAAATAATGACAAAAACAATATATATCGACCAGGGCATGACAGAACCCCCCCCCCCCCCCCTAAGGTGCAGACTCCCGGACGCACATCAAAACAATAGGGAGGGTCCTGGTGGGCGTCTGTCCATGGTGGCGGCTCTGGCGCGGGACGTGGACCCCACTCTATCAATGTCTTAGTCCCTCCTCCCCTCAGTCCTAGGATAGTCCACCCTCGCCGCCGACCATGGCCTAGTAGTCCTCACCCAGAACCCCACTGGACTGAGGGGCAGCTCGGGACTGAGGGGCAGCTCGGGACTGGGGAAGCTCAGCACTGAGGGGAAGCTCAGCACTGAGGGAAAGCTCAGCACTGAGAGGAAGCCCAGCACTGAGAGGAAGCCCAGCACTGAGAGGAAGCTCAGGCAGGTAGTTGGATCTGGCAGATCCTGGCTGGCTGGCGGTTCTGGCAGATCCTGGCTGACTGGCGGATCTGGAAGAGTCTGGTTGACCGGCAGATCTGGAAGAGTCTGGCTGACTGGCAGATCTGGAAGAGTCTGGCTGACTGGCAGATCTGGAAGAGTCTGGCTGACTGGCGGATCCTGGCAGACTGATGGATCTGGCTGCTCCATGCTGACTGGCAGCTCTGGCTGCTCCATGTAGACTGACAGCTCTGGCGGCTTCTTGCAGACTGGCAGCTCTGGCGGCTCCTTAATGACTGGCAGCTCCTTGCAGACTGGCAGCTCCTTGCAGACTGGCAGCTCCTTACAGACTGGCAGCTCCTTGCAGACTGGCAGCTCCTTGCAGACTGGCAACTCCTTGCAGACTGACAGCTCTGGCTGCTCCATGCAGACTGGCAGCTCTGGCTGCTCCATGCAGACTGACAACTCCTTGCAGACTGACAGCTCCTTGCAGACTGACAGCTCTGGCTGCTCCATGCAGACTGGCAGCTCTGGCTGCTCCATGCAGACTGACAGCTCTGGCTGCTCCATGCAGACTGGCAGCTCTGGCTGCTCCATGCAGACTGACAGCTCTGGCTGCTCCATGCAGGCTGGCAGCTCTGGCCGCGCTGAACAGGCAGGAGACTCCAGCAGCGCTGTAGAGGAGGAAGGCTCTAGCAGCGCTGAACAGGCAGGAGGCTCCGGCAGCGCAGGAGAGGAGGAAGGCTCGGGCAGCGCTGAACAGGCGGGAGACTCCGGCAATGCAAGAGAGGAGAAAGGCTCCGGCAGCGCTGGAGAGGCGAGGCACACTGTAGGCCTGATGCGTGGTGCTGGCACTGGTGGTACTGGGCCGAGGACACGCACAGGAAGCCTGGTGCGGGGAGCTGCCACCGGAGGGCTGGTGTGTGGAGGTGGCACAGGATGGGCTAAACCGTGAAGGCGTACTGGAGATCTTGAGAGTAGTGCTGGAACAGGACGTGCAAGGCTAGGGATGTGCACAGGAGGCCTGGTGCATGAGGCTGGCACCAACTTCACCAGCCGACTAACATGCACCTCAGGATGAGTATGGAGCGCTGACCCAGGTGCCATCAAATCCCCGATACGCTCCATTGGGCGAATTCCTTTCAAAAAGCACCAACTCAGCAACTCCCTCATTTCTCTCTGCTCCAATTTGCCCATTAACTCCTTCACAGTATCTGCTTCGCTCACCCCCAACCCCGGCTCTGGTTCTGGTCTCCTCCTTGGCTCCTTACGATAAACAGGGAGAGTTGGCTCAGGTCTGACTCCTGACTCTGCCACACTCTCCCTGAGCCACCCCCCAATACATTTTTGGGGCTGACTCTCGGGCTTCCTTCCGCGCCGCCGTGCTTGCTTCGCCAACCTCATTCTCTCGTAACCTTCCGCACACTGCTCCATCGAATCCCAGGCGGGCTCCGGCACTCTCCCTGGGTCGACCGCCCACCTGTCTATTGCCTCCCAAGTTGTGTAGTCCAGATATTGTTGCTCCTGCTGCCGCTGTTGCTTCTCCTCATACCAGCGCCTCTCAGCTTTCACCACCTCCAGTTCTTCTTTGGGGCGGCGATATTCTCCAGGCTGAGCCCAGGGTCCTTCTCCGTTTAGGATTTCCTCCCAAGTCCAGAAATCCTTATTATGTTTCTCCTGCTGTTGCCTGTTACCACGCCGCTTGGTCCCGTTGTGGTGGGTGATTCTGTAACGGCAATCACCCACCAAATACTCAAAGAATATGGCTGCCTAAATATGGTTCCCAATCAGAGACAACGAAAATCACCTGAATCTGATTGAGAACCGCCTCAGGCAGCCATAGACTATGCTAGACACCCCCAAGACAAAACACACCACAAAAACCCATGTCACACCCTGGCCTGACCAAATAAATAAAGACAAACAATATATATCGACCAGGGCGTGACATATACGGCCAAAAGCAAACTGGAAAATGTTCATCCAGAGGCGGCATTCCTAGTGGCCGGGGACTTTAATGCAGGGAAACTTAAATCTGTTTTACCAAATTTCCATCAGCATGTTAAATGTGCAACTGGAGTGAAAACAAACTCGAGACCACCTTCACTCCACACACAGAGACGGGTACAAAGCTCTCCCTCACCCTCCATTTGGCAAATCTGACCATAATTCTATCCTCCGGATTCCTGCTTACAAGCAAAAATTAAAGCAGGAAGCACCATTGACTTGGTCAATAAAAAAGTGGTCAGATGAAGCAGATGCTAAGCTACATTACTGATTTTCTGGCACAAACTGGAACATGTTCCGGGATTCTTCCAATGGCATTAAGGAGGATGGCATCAGTCACTGGCTTCATCAATAAGTGCATCGATGACGTTGTCCCCACAGTGACTGAACGTACATACCCCAACCAGAAGCCATGGATTACAGGCAACATCCACACTGAGCTAAAGGATAGAGCTGTCACTTTCATGGAGCGGGACTAACAGGGGACTAACCCGGACGGGACTAACCCGGGCGCGAATAAGAAATCCCACTATGCCCTCCGACGAACAATCAAACAGGCAAAGCGTCATTACAGGATTAAGCTGGTATTGTTCTACTGGAAAGCGGAGCTCCAATGGTCATCGGACGTGGCAGGGCCCGCAAACTATTACAGACTACAAAGAGAAGCACACCCGAGAGCTGCCCAGTGACACAAGCCTACTAGACAAGCTAAATAACTTAGATTCTCGCTTCGAGGCAAGTAACACTGAAACATCCATGAGAGCATCAGCTGTTTCGTACGACTGTGTGATCACGCTTTCCGTAGCTAATGTGAGTAAGACCTTTAAATCAAATCAAAACAAATGTATTTATATAGCCCTTCTTACATCAGCTGATATTTCAAAGTGCTGTACAGAAACCCAACCTAAAACCCCAAACAGCAAGCAATGCAGGTGTAGAAGCACAGTGGCTAGGAACATGGCCAAGATGTTCAAATGTTCATAAATGACCAGCATGGTCAATTCAACATTCACAAGGTTGCGGGGCCAGACGGATTACCAGGACGTGTGCTCCGGGCATGTGCTGACCAACTGGCAGGTGCCTTCACTGACATTTTCAATATGTTCCTGATTGAGTCTGTAATACCAACACGTACCAACACCACAACCTGCCTAAATGACTACAGACCCTTAGCACTCTCATTCTTAACCATGAAGTCAATCAATCAATCAAATGTATTTATACAGCTCTCCTTACTTCAGCGGAGTGAAGTATAGAAACCCAGCCTAAAACCCCAAACAGCAAGCAATGCAGGTGTAGAAGCACAGTGGCTAGGAAAAACTCCCTGAAATGCTTGAAAAGGCTGGTAATGGCTAAAATTAACACCATTATCCCAGAAAACCTAGACCAACTCCAAATTGCATACTGCCCAGACAGATCCACTGATGATGCAATCTTTATTGCACTTCACACTGCCCTTTCCCACATGGACAAAAGTAACACCTATGTGAGAATGCTATTCATTGACTACAGCTCAGCGTTCAACACCATAGTACCCTCAAAGCTCATCACTAAGCCAAGGATCCTGGGACTAAACACCTCCCTCTGCAACTGGATGACAGGCCACCCCCAGGTGACAGGCCGCGGGTGGTGAGGGTAGGTAACAACACATCCGCCACGCTGATCCTCAACACTGGAGCCCCTCAGGGGTGCGTGCTCAGTCCCATCCTGCACTCCCTGTTCACCCATGAATGCGTGGCCAGGCACAATTCCAACACCATCATTACGTTTGCAGACGACGCAACAGTGGTAGGCCTGATCACCGACAATGACGAAACAGCCAATAGGGAGGAGGTCAGAGACCTGGCCGGGTGGTGCCAGAATAACAACCTATCCCTCAACATAATCAAGACAAAGGAGATGATTGTGGACTATAGGAAAAGGAGGACCGAGCACGCCCCCATTCACATTGACGGGGCTGTAGTGGAGCAGGTTGAGAGCTTCAAGTTCCTTGGTGTCCACATCACCAACAAACTAGAATGGTCCAAACACACAGTCGTGAAGAGGGTACGACAAAGCCTATTCCCCTCAGAAAACTAAAAAGATTTGGCATGGGTCCTCAGAAGGTTCTACAGCTGCAATGTCGAGAGCATCCTGACTGGTTGCATCACTGCCTGGTATGGCAACTGCTTGGCCTCCGAACGCAAGGCACTACAGAGGGTTATGCGTACGGTCCATTACATCACTGGGGCTAAGCTGCATGCCATCTAGGAACTCTACACCAGGCGGTGTCAGAGGATGGCCCTAAAAATTGTTAAAGACCCCAGCCACCCCAGTCATAGTCTGTTCTCTCTACTACCACATAGCAAGTGGTACCAGAGTGCCAAGTCTAGGACCAAAAGGCTTCTCAACAGTTTTTACCTCCAAGCCATAAAAAAAACATTCATGTACCTACTACCTCATGTATCCCGACTAACTGGTGCCCCCGCACATTGGCTACCGGACTATCTGCATTGTGTCCTGCCACCCACCAACCCCTCTTTTACGCTACTGCGACTCTCTGTTTATCATATGTGCATAGTCACTTTAACAATTCTTACATGTACATACTACTTCAGTTAGCCAGATTAACCGGCGCCCGTATATAGCCTTGCTACTGTATATAGCCTCGCTACCGTATATAGCTTCGCTACCGTATATAGCCTCGCTACCGTATATAGCCTCGCTACCGTATATAGCTTCGCTACCGTATATAGCCTCGCTACCGTATATAGCCTCGCTACCGTATATAGCTTCGCTACCGTATATAGCCTCGCTACCGTATATAGCCTCGCTACCGTATATAGCCTCGCTACTGTATATAGATACCGTATATAGCCTCCCTACCGTATATGGATACCGTATATAGCCTCGCTACCGTATATAGATACCGTATATAGCCTCGCTACCGTATATAGCCTCGCTACCGTATATGGATACCGTATATAGCCTCGCTACCGTATATAGATACCGTATATAGCCTTGCTACCATATATAGATACCGTATATAGCCTCGCTACCATATATGGATACTGTATATAGCCTCGCTAATGTTATTTTTCACTTAATTTTTCATTTTCACTTAATGTTGTTTTTATTTCTTTACTTTACTTATTCTTTACTATACTTACTTTACTATTGTTCACCTAATACCTATTTTTGTTCTTAAAAATCACACTGTTGGTTCTGTAAGCATTTCACTGTAAGGTCTACGTTCTATTTGGCGCACGTGACAAATGCATTTTGATTTGATTTGATCTTTTGTCCTCCTCTCTTTTATTAACAATCCCAAAAATTTATGAGTTGACTTAGAATAAGTAAAATAGTACAGTCAAATTCAACATGGTTAAATTCATAAGCATTAATAAGAATTATATATGAACATATATGTTTGTTTTGTATTTATTTAACAGTTATATTGGGTTCCTTGGCAGTATTTTAACCCATAACAGTCTACGTCCTGTCTAAGCTGGGGAAGGGGGGTTCTATTTTTTATTTTTATTTCACCTTTATTTAACCAGGTAGGCTAGTTGAGAACAAGTTCTCATTTGCAACTGCGACCTGGCCAAGATAAAGCATAGCAGTGTGAACAGACAACACAGAGTTACACATGGAGTAAACAATTAACAAGTCAATAACATAGTAGAAAAAAAGGGGAGTCTATATACATTGTGTGCAAAAGGCATGAGGAGGGAGGCGAATAATTACAATTTTGCAGATTAACACTGGAGTGATAAATGATCAGATGGTCATGTACAGGTAGAGATATTGGTGTGCAAAAGAGCAGAAAAGTAAATAAATAAAAACAGTATGGGGATGAGGTAGGTGAAAATGGTTGGGCTATTTACCGATAGACTATGTACAGCTGCAGCGATCGGTTAGCTTGTCAGATAGCAGATGTTTGAAGTTGGTGAGGGAGATAAAAGTCTCCAACTTCAGGGATTTTTGCAATTCGTTCCAGTCACAGGCAGCAGAGTACTGGAACAAAAGGCGGCCAAATGAGGTGTTGGCTTTAGGGATGATCAGTGAGATACACCTGCTGGAGCGCGTGCTACGGATGGGTGTTGCCATCATGACCAGTGAACTGAGATAAGGCGGAGCTTTACCTAGCATGGACTTGAAGATGACCTGGAGCCAGTGGGTCTGGCAACGAATATGTAGCGAGGGCCAGCCGACTAGAGCATACAAGTCGCAGTGGTGGGTGGTATAAGGTGCTTTAGTGACAAAACGGATGGCACTGTGATAAACTGCATCCATTTTGCTGAGCAGAGTGTTGGAAGCAATTTTGTAGATGACATCGCTGAAGTCGAGGATCGGTAGGATAGTCAGTTTTACTAGGGTAAGTTTGGCGGCGTGAGTGAAGGAGGCTTTGTTGCGGAATAGAAAGCCGACTCTTGATTTGATTTTCGATTGGAGATGTTTGATATGAGTCTGGAAGGAGAGTTTACAGTCTAGCCAGACACCTAGGTACTTATAGATGTCCACATATTCAAGGTCGGAACCATCCAGGGTGGTGATGCTAGTCGGGCATGCGGGTGCAGGCAGCGATCGGTTGAAAAGCATGCATTTGGTTTTACTAGCGTTTAAGAGCAGTTGGAGGCCACAGAAGGAGTGTTGTATGGCATTGAAGCTTGTTTGGAGGTTAGATAGCACAGTGTCCAAGGACGGGCCGGAAGTATATAGAATGGTGTCGTCTGCGTAGAGGTGGATCAGGGAATAGCCCGCAGCAAGAGCAACATCATTGATATATACAGAGAAAAGAGTCGGCCCGAGAATTGACCCCTGTGGCACCCCCATAGATACTGCCAGAGGACCGGACAGCATGCCCTCCGTTTTGCCACACTGAACTCTGTCTGCAAAGTAATTGGTGAACCAGGCAAGGCAGTCATCCGAAAAACCGAGGCTACTGAGTCTGCCGATAAGAATATGGTGATTGACAGAGTCGAAAGCCTTGGCAAGGTCGATGAAGACGGCTGCACAGTACTGTCTTTTATCGATGGCGGTTATGATATCGTTTAGTACCTTGAGTGTGGCTGAAGTGCACCCGTGACCGGCTCGGAAACCAGATTGCACTGCGGAGAAGGTACGGTGGGATTCGAGATGGTCAGTGACCTGTTTGTTGACTTGGCTTTCGAAGACCTTAGATAGGCAGGGCAGGATGGATATAGGTCTGTAACAGTTTTGGTCCAGGGTGTCTCCCCCTTTGAAGAGGGGGATGACTGCGGCAGCTTTCCAATCCTTGGGGATCTCAGACGATATGAAAGAGAGGTTGAACAGGCTGGTAATAGGGGTTGCGACAATGGCGGCGGATAGTTTCAGAAATAGAGGGTCGAGATTGTCAAGCCCAGCTGATTTGTAAGGGTCCAGGTTTTGCAGCTCTTTCAGAACATCTGCTATCTGGATTTGGGTAAAGGAGAACCTGGAGAGGCTTGGGCGAGGAGCTGGAAAACATATGGAAATGTTTTAAGATGGTCATACCAAGCATCATTTAGCTATTTGATAAAAAAATGTAAGATCCTTTGATTAATCAAAAAAATGCTTGGCCCTTGCTTTTAGCCCATACAAATGCATTGAATAACAGATAGTCCTGACAAACAAATCGAAGGGTAGTTTGTTCTGAAGTGTCTGCCCTTTAACTGAGAGATATAAGAAAGATCAGGAGACATTATTTTTATTTATTTTTACATGTACTTAAAACTTATTTTTGGCACTAAATATAATCTCCATACAGTACAGTATGTACCGAGGGACCTTCAGATGAGTCTTGTGAGGCCTGTGAACATCCTAGAGCAATACGTGTTCATGAGAGTCTCACCTTTCCACAGAGGGGTAATATTAGTGTGTAGCCCAAACTGATCGGACCCTACAGACAGAAGTTGGCTGTTTGGCTGTATCGACTTCAGACAAGTCCAAAAGCGCTTGTAGGGGTCGTAGAGCAATACGGAGAACACCATTGTTTTTGTGAGAGTCTCAGCTTTCCATTTAGGCCAAGATTTCATGTAGGCCAAGCTGTTCAAATGCTACAGACAATTTTGTGAGAAGACCGCTCTCGCTCTGTCACCTTTCACCACAGATTTGTATTTATTAATTTTATTTCACCATTGACTAACCAGAACAAGTTCTCATTTACAACTGCTACCTGGCCAAGATAAAGAAAAGCAGTATGACAAAAACAACAACACAGATTTATACAAACAAATGTACAGTCAATAACACAAAATAAAATAAAATATAACAAATCTATGTACAGTGTGTGCAAACGTAGAAGAGTAGGGAGGTAGGCCATAACTAGGCCTTAGAGGCAAAAATAATTACAACTTAGCAATAATACTGGAGTCATATGTGCAGATGATGTGCAAGTAGAGATACTGGGGTGCAAAAGAGCAAGAGGGTAAGTAATAATATGGGGATGAGGTAGTCAGGTACGATATTTACACGAGAGTGAGGGAGATGTAAATCTCGAACTTCAGTGATTTTTGCAATTCATTCGAGTCATTGACAGCAGAGAAATGAAAGGAAAGGCAGCCAAAGGAAGTGTTGGCTTCGGGATGACCAGTGCAATATACCTGCTGGAGCGCGTGCTACGGGTGGGTGTTGCTATGGTGATCAGTGAGCTGATATAAGGCGGGGCTTTAACTAGCATAGACTTATAGATGACCTGGAGCCAGTGGGTTTGGCGACGAATATGTAGTGAGGACCAGCCAACGAGAGCGTACAGTTTGCAGTGGCGGATACTAAATGGGGCTTTGGTGACAAAACGGTTGGCACTGTGTAGACTACATCCATTTTGCTGAGTATAGTGCTGGGGGCTATTTTGTAAATGACATCATCGAAGTCAAGGATCGGTAGGATAGTCAGGGTATGTTTGGCAGCATGAGTGAAGGAATGTTTGTTGCGAAATAGGAAGTAAATTCTAGATTTAATTTTGGATTGGAGATGCTTAATGTGAGTCTGGATGGAGGGTTTATCCAGTCTAACCAGACACCTAGGTACTAGTAAGTAAGTCAGAACCATCCAGAGTAGTGATGCTAGTCGGGCGGGAGGGTGAGGGCAATCGTTTGAAAAGCATGCATTTAGTTTTACTAGCATTTAAGGGCAGTTGGGGGCCACGGAAAGAGTGTTGCATGGAGTTGAAGCTTGTTTGGAGGTTTGTTAACACGTTGTCCAAAGATGTATACAGAATGGAGTTGTCTGCGTTGAGGTGGATCAGAGAATCACCAGCAGCAAGAGCGACATTCTTGATATATACAGAGAAAAGAATCGGCCTGAGAATTGAACCCTGTGGCACCCCCACAGAGACTGCCAGAGGTCCAGACAACAGGCCCTCCGATTTGACACACTGAACTTTGTCTGAGAAGAAGTTGGTGAACCAGGCGAGGCAGTCATTTGAGATGCCAAGGCTATTGAGGCATAAGAATGCAGTGATTGACAGTCGAAAGACTTGGCCAGGTCGATGAAGACGGCTGCACAGTACTGTCTTTTATAGATGGCGGTTATGATATCGTTTAGGGCCTTGAGCGTGGCTGAGGGGCACCTATGACCAGCTCAGGAACAAGATTGCATAGTGGAGAAGGTACAATGGACTTCAAAATGGTCGGTGATCTGTTTATATTACTTGGCTTTCGAAGATTTTTGAAAGGCAGGGCAGGATGGATATAGGTCTATAACAGTTTGGGTCTAAAGTGTCTCCGCCTTTAAAGAGGGGGATGACCGCGGCAGGTTTCCAATTATTGGGGATCTCAGACAATACGAAAGAGAAGATGAATAGGCTAGGAATTGGGGTTGCAACAATTCCGGTGGATAATTTTAGAAAGAGAGGGTCCAGATTGTCTAGCCAGCTGATTTGTATGGATCCAGATATTGCAGCTCTTTCAGAACATCAGCTGTTTGGATTTGGGTGAAGGAGAGCGGAGTGGTTTTGGGCAAGTTGCTGCAGGGGGTGCTGAGGTGTTGGTCTGGGTAGGGGTAGCCAGGTGGAAAGCATAGTCAGCCGTGGAAAAATGCTTATTGAAATGATCGATTATCGTAGATTTATCTGTGGTGACAGTGTTTCCTATCGACAGTGTTTCCATCGCAGGGGCTATTCGATGCCAATGCCGAACGCCACAGGATGTGTTTGTGCTGGTTAATGGTAGTCAAGTCTGGGGTGAAACAAAGTTTATATCTGTTCTTGGTTCTACATTTTTTGAATGGGGCATGCTTATTTAAGACGGAGAGGAAAATACTTTTAAAGAGCAACCAGGCATCCTCTACTGATGGGATGAGGTCAATATCCTTCCAGGATACCCGGGCCAGGTCAGTTAGAAAGGCTGCTCGCTGAAGTGTTTTAGGAAGTGTTTAACAGAGATGAGGAGTGGTCGTTTGACCATGGACCCATTACGCACGCAGGCAATGAGGCAGTGAGCACTGATATCCTGGTTGAAGACAGCAGAGGTGTATTTGGAGGGCAAGTTGGTCAGGATGATATCTGAGGCCCATGGTTACGGATTTTGGGATGTACCTGGTAGGTTCCTGGATCATTTGTGTGAGATTGAGGGCATCTAGCTTAGAATGAGGGATGGCAGCGGTGTTAAGCATATCCCAGTTTGGGTCACCTAACAGTACAAACTCTGGTGAGAGACATGTTAAAATCAGAAGCTCGATTTGTTTGGGCACAGACCTGGATAGCCTGCAGAGTTCTGTCATACTATCTCTGCAATAGATTGTAACTCCGCCCCCTTTAGCAGTTCTATCATGTTGGAAAATGTTATAGTTAGGGATGGAAATTTCTGGATTTTTGGTGGCCTTCCTACACCAGGATTCAGACACGGCTGTGACATCCGGGTTGGCGGAGTGTGCTAAAGAAGTGAATAAAACAAACTTAGGGAGGAGTCTACTAATGTTAACATGCATGAAACCAATTATTTTACGGTTACAGAAGTCAACAAAAGAGAGTGCCTGGGGAATGGGAGTGATGCTGGGGTGCTGCAGGTCCTGGGTTAACCTCTACATCACCAGAGGAACAGAGGAACAGATGAGGAGTAGGATGAGGGTACGGCTAAAGGCTAAAATAACTAGTCGTCTAGTGCATTTGGAACAGAGGAAAAGGAGCAGGTTTCTGGGCGTGGAAGAATACATTTAAGGCATAATGTACAGACAAGGGTATGGTAGGATGTGAGTACAGTGGAGGTATTCTAGGCATTAATTAACGATGAGTGAGGTATTGTCTCTTGAGACACCATTTAAGCCAGGTGATGGTCACTGCATGTGTGGTGGGGGTGGGGGGGTGGAACAACAGGGCGAGCTAAGGCATATTGAGCAGGGCTGGAGGATCTACAGTGAAATAAGATTTTTTTTAAATTATCAAAACAGCAATAGACAAGGCATATAGACATGAGGGAGAGGCATGTGTAGCCGAGTAATTATAGGGTCCAGTGAGTAGCTCGGCAAGCTGGAGGCACTGAGATTCAGACAGCTAGCAGGCCGGAGGTAGCAGCAGTCCCACTAACAGGACAGCATGCAATTAAAATAAATAATCATACAAATTATGGTTATTAAACATGCAGGTACATACAAGTTTCTTATGTCGGTTGAAAGCTTAAATTCTTGCTAGCAGATGGGCCTCAGGGGGATGTCGCAATGGGGGAGCCTGTTGAAACCCCCTCGGGTGTTTATGTCGACAAACCAGCCGTGTTGAATCGGCGGGGCTCCGTGTCGGCAACAAAGGGTCCAGGCCAATAGGTAATTGAAGCCCAGGAAATCTTGATAGATCTATTCGGCTAGCCAGGAGATGGGCTTAGATTTGTGGCTAGCTCCAGGCTAACTGGTGGTTGCTTCGGAACAGAGACGTTAGCCAGGAGTAGCCACTCGAATAGCAGCTAGCTAACTGCGATGATCCGGAGTAAAGGTTCAGAGCTTGCTGTAGGAATCCGGAGATATGGTGGAGAAAAGCAGCCCAATATGCTCTGGGTTAATATTTTTGTACCTTTATTTAACTAGGCAAGTCTTAAGAACAATTTCTTAGTTTCAATGACAGCATAGGGACACTGCCTGTTCAGGGGCAGAAGGACAGATTTGTATCTTGTCAGCTCGGTGTTTTGAACTTGCAACCTTCTGGGTAATAGTCCAACGCTCTAACCACTAGGCTACCCTGCCGCCCCATAGTAGTGGGTAGTAGCAGTGGACAGTAGTTGACAGGGCTGAAGCTGGCAAATGTCCCAGTTAACGGTGATGGCTAACGAGCAGTGGATAGCTTGAAAGAGTTTACGGTTCTAAAGTATTAAAAAATAGCAGATCCATACAGCATTGGGTGAGGCGGGTTGCATGAGATTATGTTCAGTCCGTAGATAGAAAAATGAGATTCAAAATATATAGGAAATGTATACAAAGAATGAAATGATATACACAAGGGATGGGGCAAGACAATCAAAACATCCCACTGCTACGCCATCTTGGATCGAGGCTGTCTCAAGGTTTAACAAACACCGCTCTAGCTCTGTCACCTTTCACCACATATGTCTCATGGTCTAACACCGCTCTAGCTCTGTCACCTTTCACCACAGATGTCTCATGGTCTAACACCGCTCTTTCTCTGTCACCTTTCACCACAGATATCTCATGGTCTAACACCACTCTAGCTCTGTCACCTTTCACTACAGATGTTTCATGGTCTATCAGAGAGATTAAAGTAGACGGCACGCGTCAAAGTAATTGATTTATGACCCTACGTCATGATGACGTGTGCATGTCCAAATATGGCCCCCGGCCCCGTCCAGTCTGTTCCTGTGGTCACGTGTTAGAGGGTGTGTGTTATTTTATATATATGGCATCCTTTGAAGTAGTCATGGTGATTGATGTCTAGGGGCCTGGTTGAACTGGGGGGGTTTGAGTGTTTGAACTTTTGGACCGTGTATGTCCCCCATCCCAGTTTTATTGCCCTTATGTTTGTTATCTGATGAAGCAGGAATGTCCTGGGGGTATTGGCTGTGGCATATGCATTCTAAATATCCAGAACAAGGCCTGCGATTTTTAAAATAAAGAATATTAAACATAGAAAATATGTAAGGGATTTTTGTGTACGAGTGAGGGGCATATTTCTTACCTATTCTGACCTGAGGAATCTACGGTTAAGATATTCACAGACAACTTGTCCAAACCCTTTTATAGGGCAGAACCCGAGAGTTTTTCTCCAGCGCTAAGGATGAGAGAATGGCTTAAAATAAGACTAAATAAGACTATGAACTGTCAGTTCATATGTATCTTCCAAAGCATGCAAGGATGTAAACTTCTTTATACCAATGTTTAGTTTTAAATGGCGCGATTACCATATTTTCCGAACACTGATGAATAAGCTGGACAGTCTTTTCGAAAATCGGGAACAATTACAGAGATGGCCGAGTTTATCGTTGAGACATACCCAGGACCCACAAGGCCGAAGGCGGATCTTTCCCTGGACTGAAAACGTGCGGAGCTTCGATGGAGCGGTCAAAAGACTTTGCGATGGGGAATTGGAAACGGATAAAGGTCAGGGCTAACAGGACCCTTTATCTGTAAGAATGTGTGTTAAAATGTATGTATTAAATATTCAGAATTAAATCATTGTTTTTGAAAAGGGCTCTCACCATTTAACGAAAGGGGGAGCGGTCTTTTATCTCACGCTAGGGTCTGTCGCAGACAACTGTAATATCTGAAAAAACATGTATTATTTTATAGTCTTTTCCTACAATGGTATGTTATGAACATTAAGGGTTATTAAAGTTTGTAATAATGTACAACTGCAGGCCTCCAAGGTTTTTTACATAAAAACACTAATGATGCATGTTTAAATATTATTCAAATATGTTAATTAATTCAACCGTTTCTTAAAGGTTGTACGAAATATTTTGGAATTCAATAAAATGAATTTTAAAAACTGTATCTAACCCCTTAACGAAGGTAAAATTTATTTCACATCATCACCAAGCTCTGTCGCGAAGGAAAAAGACTGTAAAATCCGGGGGGGTGTGCATTAGTGTGCATGTGACGGAGCAGCAGGAGTTTGTGTGTGTGTATGCGTTACAGAAACAAAAGTGTGTGTTCAACAGGGGGCCCAAGCATGGAGCCCCATTCTATCTGTAGAGAATCGTTTGAAGCCATATGTCATGTCCAGATATCTGCCGACCGCCCGGGGTTAAACACTGATATCTAATCAAAGCCCTGTACCCCAACAAACCTGTTGCAGACAGAATGGCTCTATGAATTCACAGCCATGGTATTTCTAAACCAAACATACAGGGTGGTATTTTCTCGGTAGATATCACAAAGCCCCATGCAAACTCATTCGTACTTTCGCAAGTTAGGGACAGAACGTGGAGCATATACTTTAACACTGTTAGCACATCTTTAGCGCAAACCCACAGGTCTGAATATTTAGCTTCCCGGCAGGGTAGCCTAGGGGTTAGAGCGTTGGACTAGTAACCGGAAGGTTGCGAGCTGACAAGGTACAAATCTGTCGTTCTGCCCCTGAACAGGCAGTTAACCCACTGTTCCCAGGCCGTCATTGAAAATAAGAATTTGTTCTTAACTGACTTGCCTGGTTAAATAAAGGTAAAATTAAAAATTAAAAATATATTCTGAATAAGTGAATCTCTCCTAATGGATATTTCAGGAGGTGAATAAGTGAAAAATATATTTTAAGATTTGTTTGAATATTATCGGGATATTATTGTAATATTAAAAGTGTATATATAGCGTATAACGGTTAATATTGTCTAACGTTTGTTAGGATCCCCAACATTTACGCAGCTTTTACGAGGTTTAACGGATCTGGAACAATATGAGGAGGATTCCTTGTCTCAAAAACCACGCAGTCAATCACCATTATTTTTTTCGCTGTAAGTCCTTATAATTGAACACATACAATATTTATATAAAAAATAAAACATAGTGTGTACTATTTTAAAAGCTATTTTATGTATTTACAGCCGACATACAGCCAAGAGTGATAAAGGATTCGTTATGGACATCTGACACATCGGGGGACTTGGACGCATTAGGGACTCTGAACGACATCGGAGGAACCGATGAAACAGACGCAATTCTGCTGTTCTGTACAAACGGTTTTTCAAACTCCCCGCGAATCCCGGGAACCTCAACCCACTCGCTACATATTCCAGACCCCAACAGGCAACGAATAATTGTGGCCCAAGTACATTGCTCAGATTCAACGCCCCCAAAAAATACTTTTGGGCAGGGAACTTGCGGCTTCACGAGCAGGCGCTCCAGGGACACGGTATGAGACCATTATACATTTTGTTATTAGTTCTAGGTATTTTTTATTAGTTATATCTCTTTTGATAGAATATGTTAAAACAAGGACAAATAATGTTTTTTCAGACTGCCAGGAGACAGGCCCTGCAGAATCGGGAACGATAGATGAAAAACATCACACACCCCCGGTTTCGGCGATTCGTCAGAACAGCCAGCGCCAAAAAAGCTGAGGTATTTTAACGATGTATTGTTAATATATAGTATTATACCTGAAATGTATTTGACATTTTATGTATCTAACATATTTTTATATTTAATAACCTATTTCGTATGTATTATTTTCTTTCAGACTCCTCCCCGGCGAAAAATGGCCCAGAAGGACACATACATCTAGAGCTGGGGGATTCCGGCGCACCGAACATTCCCGATGAAACAACCAACGTGGAGGATAACCCTGTTTCTAATGACAATTCAGATGTTGACGACCAGTTTTTCTGTGATGCGGCCAACCTTATCGACCCCATCAATTCTACGGCATCAACATCAGCAGCTGCAATAGAACAAGACAGGTTTTTCACATTTTCCAGGGCTTTGAAATCGTGGAATGTTTTGCTATACAAACGACTGGGTGTTTTAATTGAGAGACAGTACAGAGGCGATATGTTATTCTGGCGTAGAACAATTCCACGCATGTTAAGCAGCAAACCGATTAAAAAACGCAAATACAGACGCTAAAATCATACATGTAACACCTATCATTCCCGAAATACCCAAAAACGCACATCCTTAATTATCCAAATGGCAGAACGACAGGAATAAGGTGAGACAGTTGAGAGCCTCTTAGCACAGATACCGCCAGAACTCCTAGAAGTTATTAAACGTATGAACGAGTCAGGGGCGTCCGGTGAAAGCATATTATCCCAGATTGCAGCCGAACTCCTAGAAATGATTAATCGTATGAATGAGTCGGGGACGCCCGATGAAAACCTGTTATCACAGATTCCCGAAGCCCTCATAACCTTAATTAATAGGTTGAACGAGAGTCAGACATTTTCGGCCCCTGCCACACCAACAGCTATAGACCAACCAGTAACGCCCAGGTCCGTAGAGTCTGAAACGCCACAAGATGTTTTTGGGGAATTGGAAAATTGTCTAATAAATCTGGAGGGAGATGGTATTGATAGACGTGTCCGGGTTGTGTACCGGAATAAATTCAACAATACAGAGATTCGACAGTTTTTCAATTTCCTATGGGTGAATCAGAATCTTGACTATGCGGTATTTTACATGATGATAATGGACACTCTGAACGATCTGTTAGAGACGGCAAGAGATTATGGCGAACCACGTGATGTCTTACAGTTGGAAATTTGTGGAGATTGCATAACACAGTATCTCAATGGCGAAGCAGATCTTGAACAATTTACCGCGCTGCTAGACCGCCTTGTTCAGTCAAATTTAGCCATCATAGCAGATCGAACTCTCGAGCTTGTAGTGCAAATAATACGTCAACCGCAGGGGGGTGGTGGGCAGAGAAGGAAGCTTGATAGCCTAATGCAGTCTAAATCATAAGCAATAAAAGGGCCTACCTCATAAACGTTCACAATCCCGATAATAAGCTATGTTTTGCAATAGGCTTAGTGCATTTACTTAACCCCGGATGTACTGATCTGACGGCATTGCAAAAGGCAAGAGAGATCCAAACGGCTGTGGGTCTCGGTATACAGGAGGCGGTGGCATTCGCCGACATAGTCAAATTTGAAAACTTTCTGAATATTAAGATTGTGGTTTTGTACCACAGTAGAGCTAATGCATCTCTCTTGAAGTTCCAAAACACCGCCCAACCGCACCCTCAGATTCTGTACTTTTATGTGCAAAACGAACATTACTACGCCGTTACCAACATCACGGCGTTCTTAGGCGCCCCCTATGTGTGTCCATCCTGCCATACCGGCTACACCCGAAAGGGGGGGCACTCGTGCCGTTATAACTGTTCAGTATGTCTGGATGTAGATTGCCCAATGCAACCCTTAAATTTGACACCCTGTGAGTATTGCAACCGCACATGTCATTCGACCTACTGTTATGAAAAACACAAAATTGAAACATGGCACCCCAAGGCATGTAAATCTGTAAGCATTTATGCCATTAACAAGAAATGCCCAAAATGTCATTGCAATTACAACCTTAAAATAGATAGCCCTAAACCGCATGTGTGTGGAATCATACATTGTCCAATCTGTAAAGGGCCTTTGAAAAGCAGAGACGCTGAAGTGGTTCAAGAAGTGCCACACGAGTGTTATATTCAGCTCTTGGCTAAAGATGAACATTCAGAGAAATATGTGTTCTATGATTTTGAGATAAATCAGGAATCGGGGGATCATTTGCCTATTTTTGTATCTGCCATGACATTCAAGGGGGAAAAGTGGTCTGCAGAAGGTTCCAATTGTGCACTACTCTTTCTAAACATTTTAGAAAGGCACAGTACAGAAACTTCACGTTTATAGCCCACAATGCTAGAGCCTACGACTCTTACCTGCTTCTAAATCCATTGATACAGCAAGGTGTGGCACCCAGGGTCATAGCTCAAGGTAGTAAAATCTTGTGTTTTGTAGACCCAGCCTTCAACCAGAGATACATTGACAGCTTAAGCTTTTTACCCATGCGATTGGCTCAAATGCCAGAGGCCTTGGGTTTTGAAAACTCTGTGAAAGGCTGGTTCCCCCACTTCTTCACATCTGAGGAGAATCTACATTATGTAGGATCATATCCCAGCCCTGAAATGTATGGGTGTGATCAAATGTCTCCCAAAGAGCGTGAGCGATTCATGACGTGGTATGAGACAGTAAGACATGGCACCTTTGATTTCCTTTGATTTCCATGTCCTAACCCAAAAGACTTTTAGGGAAATGTACCAAGAGTTTCAAGACAAATTGTATTCTTTACAGGCTACTTACGGTCTAAAAGTGGTGGTTTTGTGGGAGCACGAATGGACCGCCCGCAAAAAGTCTGATCCTCATGTTCAAGCCTTCCTTTCCAGCTATGACACCCCAGAACCCCTGGACCCCCGACAGGCCTTGTATGGCGGCCGTACCAATGCTTTGACATTGCGGTATGTAGCACAACCCGACGAGACAATAGGATATGTAGATTTTACATCCCTTTATCCTCATGTAATGAGTTCCGCATCCTATCCTATGGGGCATCCGGAAATTATTCATCGTGATTTTGACTTACCTCAAAACTATTTTGGTCTGATCAAAGCAACAGTCTACCCTCCTAGGGGTTTGTTTATACCAGTGTTGCCTTACAGGGGCCCTCAAGGAAAACTTTTCTTTCCCCTTTGTCGCACCTGCAGTGAAAACAAACAACAAACCCCATGTGATCACTCAGATCAAGAAAGAGCCCTGACAGGGGTGTGGGTCAAGGTTGAATTCTCTAAGGCTTTACAGATGGGGTATCGTGTGGCAAAATCTTTGAAGTATGGAACTTTTCAAAGAAATCAGACACTCTTTTTAAAGAGTACATCAAGACCTTCTTGAGATGTAAGCAAATGGCTTCAGGCTATCCTGCATCGGTCACAGATCAAGAGAGCAAAGATAGGTACAATCAAGACTATCACGACAGAGAAGGCATCCTTCTTGACCCTGACAGAATAGAGGTCAGCAAAACCAAACGAAATGTGTCGAAATTGTACTTAAATTCGCTTTGGGGAAAATTAGCGCAGAGGTGTAATATGCTAACAACATCGATTATTAAAGACCCCGAAGAATTTTGGGAATTTGTTTTTTTTGGACCAATACGAAATTTCACATTTTTCATTCTTGAGTCAAGACATTGCCTTGGTGCAATGGCGACGTAACAAGAAGTGGGTTCTACCCCCGGGTAATGTAAATGTGTTTCTTGCAGCATTTACCACAGCCTATGGCCGACTTGAACTGTACAAGCTCATGGAGCAGCTTCAGAGGCGGGTTCTTTACCACGACACAGACTCTGTGGTCTATGTAAGCAAACAGGGGGATTGGAGCCCCCCACTCAGCAACTATCTGGGTGGCTTAACGAGTGAACTCACAGAGGGGGACCATATCACAGAATGGTCCTCCTGTGGTCCCAAAAGCTATGCATTTAGGACTAAAAAGAATCACGTGGTGTTGAAAGCCAAAGGCGTGACTCAAAACTATGAAAATGCCCAGCGTGTAAACTTGGAATCAATCACACGCTTGGTCGAGGGGTTCCTAAATGACAGGAATAGTGACTTGGAGATTTTGAGCTCCTACAAAAGATTGTTAGGGATAAAAAAGGCTTCCATCTGAGGAATGCCCCACTCACTAAAAGATTCCGGGTCGTCTACGACAAGACAATGCTTTTGCCTGACGGGAACACATTGTCCTTTGGCTACTGACATATGCTACATGCCGCAGTGTGTCAGTCGTGACTCAAAACTATGAAAATGCCCCGCTTTTAAAACTTTGAATCAATCACACGCTTAGTCGAGGGGGTTTCTAAATGACATGAATAGTGAATTGAATTGTACTCCTGTTAGGGATAAAAAAGGGCTTCCATCTGAGGAAGGCCCCACTTACTAAAAGATTCAGGGGGTGTCTATGACAAGAGACTGCTTTTGCCTGACTGGACCACATTGTCCCTTTGGCTACTGACTTATGCTACAAGCTACAGGGTGTCTTAAAGCTTAAGATATAATGACTGCTGTAGAAGGTTTTGACCCCCGGTTGCAACTACCATTTTCGGCCTTAATCGCAGGGCCTTCGAATAGTGGTAAAACTTGTTTTGTAAAAAGTATTTTAGAATACTGAACATGTGCTATCTCAAAAGCCTGATAATGTTGTGTGGTGTTATTCTTGTTATCAACCTCTGTATGATGAATTGTTGAAGACAATAAAAATCAAGTTTGTTGAAGGAATACCGGATTCTCTGTCTGATGATGAACTTTTACCTTCTCATAAAAACAATCTGCCTGTTTTGGATGATATGCTATTTGCAGGTAACGAACATCCCGAAATTGCCCGAGCGTTTACCCAATATACTCATCAT
Source organism: Oncorhynchus masou masou (assembly GCF_036934945.1). Taxonomy (NCBI): domain Eukaryota; kingdom Metazoa; phylum Chordata; class Actinopteri; order Salmoniformes; family Salmonidae; genus Oncorhynchus; species Oncorhynchus masou. Next base: position 89,315,982 of record NC_088239.1, read on the forward strand.
AGAAACCTGTCCGTGCTTTACTTGGTGCAGAATGTGTTTCACCAAGGTAAAAATAGTCGCACCATCAGTTTGAACGCCAATTACATGGTTTTGTTCAAAAATCCTAGAGACAAACTACAAATGAACACTCTAGCTCAGCAGATGTACCCGGGAAGGAAATCCTACTTTATGGAAAGCTACGAGGACGCTACGAAAGAGCCATTTTCTTATTTTATCGTGGATTTAAAAGCAAATACTCAAACACCTGAGGCTACGAACAGGTCTGTTCCCGTGGGAGTGGCCGGCTGCGTACATTCCTAAAAAGTAACCGCTATGTCTCTGCGTTTAAAATGAAACCTGCCCCTTTTGAGAAGCCTAGTTGGGGCTACATCTAATGAACGGAAGGCCATCTTGGGTCACTGTTCTTCAGATCTCATATTATCCCTATGTGAGATTGCTTTGAATCTTCTCAAAGGACGCATTCCACTCACCCTGACACAACTGAAAAAATGAAAGAGACAAAAGACTGCGATCAAACTCTTTGCCAATAAACGGGTCAGTCTTCAAAATAAACGACATAGCATACAACAGTCTAGCGGTTTTATTCTACCTTTACTAAGTATAGCCGTGCCCTTCATCACCAGCCTTATTGCTGCCAGACGTGGGGGTTGAACACAGAAGGTGATGGCCAATAAAATGTATCTGGTGCCACAACAAGAGTTGGATAGACTTCAAAAACAAGTGCAGGGTCCTGAAAATATCAGACAAACAGCGGAAAATGATTTGGATTCGGCCATGAAGGATATTTTGAATCAAAAAGGATTGAACCCCTATGATAAGGTCCAAAAATACACAAACCTCTTGCAAAGGTATTTGTCCTTGGTGAAACAAGGGGAGAGAGAGACCGGCCATTTAACTATTTCCCTACCGGACCCTTTAAAAGATGACGAGCCTAGCGAGAGCCAAGCCCCTGTAATGCCTGTACCTGTGAGCTTACCGTCTGAAGATCAAATGCCTGTTGAAGATAAAGTTATGCATGACTTGTTAACCCATGTTCCAGCACGTAACAGGAAAAATGTTAGCTACATTATGAACAAGATAAAAGACTCAAATGGGGCAGCTACTTGGAACGACAAAGGAGAGTTTATCCTTCAGGGTTCTGTTGTTAAGGGTTCACATATACTTGACTTGGTTAAAAGTACCACATCTGCCCACAAGGTTGCTGATGACAGAAGACCTCCAGGGTGGCTTCAGTTTCTTAAGGCCCTGGCCATCCTCAACATTCCCCTCTCGGGTGTACCCAACTATAAGCTTTGTCAACAGATTCACTCTTTAAAACACAAACATTTAATGAGATACAGCACCCCTAAAGATGCCTCAAAACCCCCGCATCCTTATGAAATGAATGACGATAACCCATTTACACCCCTAAACGCCTCCGGACCTTTCCCTAATCCCGATCTCTCTGGGTGGTTAGACTTTTGAATGACTTTTGAATGGCTATGATTAAATTCAATACATTTTATTTGAAAAAATAAGCAATTTAACATTTGTGGCATTCTTGAAACATTTGGCGTGAGAATACGCCTTGATTACATGTTCTTAAAGGATACACATTTGAACACTTTTGATATTTTCTAACAAAATAAGCTACAGCGTTATCATTACTTCTTAAATCATCCTTATAAAGAGACATAACATCTTCAAAAGAAACTTCCCGGGCTCTTTGGCTTAGGTAGAATACACAGTGTTGACCGCATGTAGTGGAAAGGTTATCTTGCACTTGTTTGATGCTGTAGTATATCTTTGAGCAGTTTTTGGTCAGAAATTCTTTAATAGATTTGGGGAAATGTGAAAAACCGGGGGGGAAGCCATAGGAATAAAAAAAAGGAATTCTTCCTCTTCTAATGTCACAGCTAGCCAATGTTCACCCGGCATGTGTTTAGGATGGGTATTGACAATAAACATGGCCGGCCTCCCCATCCATTTCTCAATAGGTAATTCATCACAAGCCAACACTCCGCAAAATTGTTTTCCAATCAGTCGGCTCATGAGCCCTTCCAACTCTTGGGGATTCATGTCTTTGCTCAACGATCATTAATAATAATCTACTAAAATCTGTCTTCGGCTATTCACTTCCAAGACTGAATCAGAGCATGCATAAACAATCATGCTAACGGTACAGGCTAAAGGTGTACGGAAACGCATTTCCAGCCTGAGGTTACCTTGGGACACCACCGAAAGATTTCCTGAGGTGTCATCATCAGGGGATAAATTGAAAGCATACATTGTGTAACCCTCTGCAAAATCATTTCTGTCAGTCGGTAAAGAGAGATCTTTTAGATGCCTCCCGGTAGCCAGGAATAGATTGTAAAATTCTCGCACAGATATGTTGTTATTAAATTGCGGTTGGAAAGCCTTAGCAGGGACCTGACGTCCGTCCTGACACAGAGCTACATAATTGTTGAAAATTAAATGGGTTTTTATTTATGCTGCCCGTATTGGAGGCGTGATCAACGAAACCTATAACCACGTATCGTGGTAAAGGGCCCAGAAATAGGTTTTCTTGACTGCAGATTCTGCTGCCTTCAGGTATGCTAAAGGTTTTCATGGTAATTCTTTGGAGAGGGTAAAGGGCATTACCTTTCATCAAAGCCTGTGAGTGACCCAGACGAACTGCCGGAGATACAGACACTTTTTTAATAAAAAGCGTTGCTCCCAACACTTTTAAACTAAAGTCCCCGTCCTGGGCAGACATTAGGCAAAACTCATCCTTGGCCCTGGTTCATTTTAAATCAATAGCATTTAAGAGTAAACGTTCTTGAAAGAAAATGTCAGAGTGTATAGGAACTAGCAGATGAAACTCTGGAGATTCGGCACAGTAGCGAGCCCGTGCCTCCAGTCCTTTGTTTGCACCGGTGGATGGGTCTGTCGATTCCATAGAGACTCCAGCAGTATCCTTGCTAAACAGCCCTGCCCTGAATTGGGTCTTGAGAGTGTCTTCAGAGTAGTTGAGTAAACACTCCATGATGGCCCGGTATGGGTATGTGGCACTACTTTGACTGATTAGCAAATGCACCAAGGTGTTGTTGAGGTCCAGATAGTTGTCACCGTGTCCTGGTATGAAAAACTCTATGGGACCGTTGTCTGTAATGGCAGAGAGTGGGGCTATCTCCACATAACTGGACCTCTCTACTGAATGTTGGGTTAAGGAGAAACACTCTATAGGAACGTTGTCTGTAATGGCAGAGAGTGGGGCTCTCCACATAACTGGACCTCTCTACTGAATGTTGGGTAAAGGAGAAACACTCTATAGGACCGTTGTCTGTAATGGCAGAGAGTGGGGCTATCTCCACATAACTGGACCTATCTATTGAATGTTGGGTTAAGGAGAAACACTCTATAGGACCGTTGTCTGTAATGGCAGAGAGTGGGGCTCTCCACATAACTGGACCTCTCTACTGAATGTTGTGTTAAGGAGAAACACTCTATAGGACCGTTGTCTGTAATGGCAGAGAGTGGGGCTCTCCACATAACTGGACCTCTCTAATGAATGTTGGGTTAAGGAGAAACACTCTATAGGACCGTTGTCTGTAATGGCAGAGAGTGGGGCTATCTCCACATAACTGGACCTCTCTACTGAATGTTGTGTTAAGGAGAAACACTCTATAGGACCGTTGTCTGTAATGGCAGAGAGTGGGGCTCTCCACATAACTGGACCCCTCAACTGAATGTTGGGTTAAGGAGAAACACTCTATAGGACCGTTGTCTGTAATGGCAGAGAGTGGGGCTATCTCCACATAACTGGACCTATCTATTGAATGTTGGGTTAAGGAGAAACACTCTATAGGACCGTTGTCTGTAATGGCAGAGAGTGGGGCTCTCCACATAACTGGACCTATCTACTGAATGTTGTGTTAAGGAGAAACACTCTATAGGACCGTTGTCTGTAATGGCAGAGAGTGGGGCTCTCCACATAACTGGACCTCTGTAATGAATGTTGGGTTAAGGAGAAACACTCTATAGGACCGTTGTCTGTAATGGCAGAGAGTGGGGCTCTCCACATAACTGGACCCCTCAACTGAATGTTGGGTTAAGGGTGCCGTGAAAAGATCGAGCTCTGTCTTTATAGCTTCAGAGGACATGCGGTGTAAAAGAGCCATGGTGCTTGTTCTTTTTAGAAAATACTTCCTAGTATTCTTTTTACCGTTTTTGGTCCAGACCTCCTCACTTTACCCCGTCTTTGACTAACTGAGTTTCTTTTAACCGTTAACCTCTGTTTTTTAGGCGCAAGCCGGCGTCTTATACCCGGAGGACACTTTTTTGGTCTTCGAGACAACATCATCAGCCCCGAGCCTTCTTGACGCTCGACATCTGGTGACGCCCTTCGGGTCATAGCATTGGCTACAACCTCACTTACTATATTTTTTGCTGCTGATTTTAAATGCGGTTTGGCTATGCTGAGGCCTCCCTTCATAAATGGTAAAACCATCCTAAAGAGGTTACGAAATAAACCTCCTACCCCGAACCGTACATGGTGGAGGATCCATAATAGCCGGGTAACCCATTACCCACTTGATCAACATAGTACGAGACATACCGGTTAGGGTCGAGATGTCGGTGTTCCATACCCCTTTGTAATTTAGATGTATTATGTATATAAAATATATAATACTAATGTTATATATGTAGAGAGGTTTTGGTGGGTCTAAAGTGGATTTTTACAATCATTTTACCATAAGTAAATTCGATGTTTTCGTTCTGATCCGTTTCAAGCTCAACAAGAATGTTTTCAACATATTTCTTGCTTACAGGTACGTAGTGTGGCTTGTCGTAGGTGACAGTGACTATGTCCCCATCCTTTCCGTCAATATGTACCGTTCTCAGGAGTGGTACACAGCTGTCTCTGACCCTTTGATAGGATATGATGTCGGTATACACAAATATGTTGTAAAATCCTGCATGTACTGTATATCCGCGGGGAATGGGAATAATTTATCTTTCACATACGTCCATTTATTGGGACCCATCCCCAACATGTATGCTAAATTACCGCTGGTCTTTAGCCCCCCGGAAGCATCTCCTGAGATTTGTACACGTTTATGTATAGGGTTGTACATCAGGAATATTCCCATACCGTTCTGCGATAGGCGTTCATTCAGCTCGGAGACGATCCTGTCGACGGTTCTATAGAACCCTTTTTTAACCTTAATAAGTTTCGCCGGTTCCGATAACTTTTTGCAATAAAAATCAAGGTCCTTATCTTTGATATTATACCAGCTATGGGGGTATGTAATCTCGCTGAGACCTACTTCCCAGGCCTCTGATAACTCTATAGGCTTTGGAAAATTGGTTGTATAATTTGAACTCTGATTATTAGGATATATATGTGCGGACGCATTACTGGGGAGAGTCAGTTAGAAGCCGCTGTGTTCCATTATGCACTCTGGTGTACACACAAATGATGATGTATTTTATCATGCATGGGGGTTTAAATTAACCCCCCTATGCCTCCACCACGTCCTGCTCTAATACCCAACTGTTGAACTTTTGGGGCCAGTTTTTCCATCGGATCAGCACCCATTTTTACATTTACATTACATTTAAGTCATTTAGCAGACGCTCTTATCCAGAGCGACTTACAAATTGGTGAATTCACCTTCTGACATCCAGTGGAACAGCCACTTTACAATAGTGCATCTAAATCATTTAAGGGGGGTGAGAAGGATTACTTATCCTATCCTAGGTATTCCTTGAAGAGGTGGGGTTTCAGGTGTCTCCGGAAGGTGGTGATTGACTCCGCTGTCCTGGCGTCGTGAGGGAGTTTGTTCCACCATTGGGGGGCCAGAGCAGCGAACAGTTTTGACTGGGCTGAGCGGGAACTGTACTTCCTCAGTGGTAGGGAGGCGAGCAGGCCAGAGGTGGATGACCCTTTTCTCTCTTTTGATCGAGAATCTCCTCCACGTGGAAGACTTTGTCTTTACCCACCTGTACCTTCTGTGATTCCTTCTCATAAAAAGATCCCTCTATAAGTTCCCCGTCATAATCTTTTAACGTGTAGACCGGGGGTATGCGCGGCAGACATTCTGTAATCGTGAATAGCTCATCACTGTATCCTTGCTCATATTTTTTGTCGAAAACACCCCTCAACTTTGATATACGATCCCCCACAATGAATTTAAAATGTATTTTTTTCTTACGGCGAAGGGGGAGCAAACCATACAGATATTTAAAGACTTGAAAAGAGTTTTCAGAAGAGACCTCTGATGGTTTCATCCTTATACTCTTATGATAACTATTGTTATACCCAATTACTAAATCTTGAACTATATCGACATATCTACGCGTGTTGTGAGCTTTAAAATAGCACCACATCCGCTCCTTCAGAGTTCTGTTAAAGCGTTCAACAACTGAAGCTTTCAAATCCGAGCCTGTAGCAAAATGTACTATATTGTGCTTCTTCATGAGTTTCTGAAAAGTCTTATTAAAAAATTATTTTCCGCCATCAGTCTGCACTTTCTTGGGGGCTCCTCCTTCCTTCAAGATAGAGTCAAAGGCCCGGGTCACCTCTGCCCCACTCTTGTTTTTTAAAACCCTGACAAAAGCTATTTTAGAGAAAATATCTATAACCGTTAGCATGTAGCGATTTCCATCATTTTTATCTGCAAGGGCCTGCATGTCACAGAGATCAGCCTGAAAGTGGGACATTGGTTGGGTAGAAAAAACTCTGTTTCGGGGAAATTGCCTTCTTACGGGTTTATGTAAAGTGTGCACATCCTGCTGTGATAGCCACTCATTCACTTTAGCATCGCTTAACCGGCTACCTGTTTCTTCGGCTATAGCTCTCTGTAAACGTTCCTTACCCCCATAAGACCCCGGATTAGAGGGATTATAATACATGTTTTTCAACATCTGCTCTGCCATCCTTCTTGCCTCTCTGAGGTACAATAATGTTAATGAGCCACTTTCAAATAACGACAACATTTCATTTTCATTTTTGGGATTTTTATTTTCAGGAAAACATTATGTATTACGTATACAGACAATTCAGAATTCGTTGCAGGATACATGTCCCCGTTTTCTCAATAATTGCAACATGCAAAACCCTGTATATTTGGTTTAGATTAACAGGTTTGTTTCGCTGAATTTTTACAACACACACATCAGCTATAAAAGTATATAAACAACAAATATGATACATGTTACAATTAAATGGTGTTTCAAACAAATAAAGTAAAATCTTAGACAAGGTTGTTTCTAGTTCTTCAGAATCAACACCAAGCCGGGTTACCATTTGTGTCCATTGTTGACACTCGCCCGCATGTCGTACATGAGTCATGATTTGCTCCATTTTCAACACACCTACATTAGTCCCGGAATTGTGGGTTGTGTAAAACGATACATTGTTCACGTTATTTTCAATAATTTGATGCATAACATTCGTAAGTTCTCTCAAAAGAAAAAATGTATTTATTCTCTCTAAAATCGTATACACATAGTTACCCATTGCTTTACATCTAAATAACAAAAATGTCACTCGGTCTCTTGGGGTTTATTGAGCCAGAACGTCATCACATCCGCCACCACCGCCTCCCTGTATTTGTCATCGTCCGCCAGGGTGTGTCAGATTTCTTTGAGTTTCTCGTGGATGTAGATTGCCTCCTTCAGTTCATGTAGGAAAGCCTCGGTTACCCCGTAAACTCTGGGAATAGATGATACAAGGCCCATAGACTCCAGGGCTCTGACCAGCGATGGTATAAACCTGCAGGACCACAGACTCCAGGGCTCTGACCAGCGATGGTATAAACCTGCCGGACCAAAGTCTTTTCATCAGCGCCTCAAAATTGTTGAAGAAGTAGTATCTTGGGGGGTCGTATAGGCATGGATGCCTGCGCTGGCTGGGGTGATTAATCTCACAACCAATGCATTTTTCTCGTATATATTCTCCAATCACCACATCTAAAAGCGTGGCTACAGAGGCCTTGATGGTGTCCACAAAAATAGTACTGACCACACCATCAAACACGTCCTCAGGCTGTGTACATGTATGGGGTGTCGCGGGTCTTGCCAGGGGGGAGTAGAATGTTGGGCTTCGAGGCATACAGTCATTAGTGTCGGGCCCCCATGACGTTTCGGAGTTCTGGTATGTGGTAGGTATATCCATGGTTAATGCGTAAGTGAAGAACTGTGGGTTTTAAGGACCCTCCTTTTTATTGTTGAACCAGCCCTCGGGGTATCTGGGCGTGGTTAACGCAGCCGCGTACTTAGTTTTCTCCGGGGGTTGGCCCTTCTGACGATGTACCTTCTTGGGGTTCCTTTGAATCATAATCCTCAGGATTCGTATATATTATACACTTCTTTAGCCGAACAATGCTCTGGCGCTGTTGGCTCTGTACAAACAGAGCGTCCAACAACTCCAACATTTTCAATTCCATTAATTCCCAACTTTTAAATGGGATAAGCATGCGCAGCCTAAAATCACCGGCCAAACAGCCCTCCCGGATGTTTTGGTTGCGTATTTCCTCCGTGCTGATATAGAACTCCACGCAGCCGCAGGGAAGTTCATTCTTTCTCTGTATTTTAACCCGGTGAAATACTCGTCCTGAGGAGTCAGGGGTACCTTCCCAACGGGTCTCGTAGCCTGTGAACAAGCTGTACCCCTTGGTGATACGTCCCAGTTCGGGACACAAAACCTGGCGAAAAACCATCCAGTCTTCAACCCCATAGTCCACTCCTAGTGTCTGTTCGGTATATTCTTCTCCTTCGGCTACCGTATAGAGTTTCACTCTACAGGCCAAGTAATCAAACAGATACCCCCAGTGCTGTCCATTAGACATCAGCACTTCACCTTTCAGCGCCGTTGCGGGCGGTATCTGGGTTCTATACACACTTAGAAACCGCTTTTTTGGAGCATCGTATATTGCGGCCGTATACTTTGCCCTTTCTCTATGTTGCAGCCGCGGTCCTGCTTCAGCTGTTACAGTCATCACAGCTTTGCCACTGATCGCAAAATCCATGTTTAAAAAAAATTGTGTTTACTGTTCTGGGTTCGCATGCCTTGTTCTGGACCTTTATAGTGCGCATGCCCTAGCCAATACCCCCCGGACATTCCTGCTTTATCAGATAACAACCCTAAGGGCAGTAAAACTGTGGGGGTGGATGGGCCATACACGTTCAGGGGTATACAACTGGGGGTGGGGCCATACACGTTCCGGGGTATACGCATTTGAAGCGACTCTTAGGGCCCTCAGATCATTTAGTCCGCAGACCTGGGTAGACTTGAAGCACTCAGCGCCTGTACACAGCGCTAGTCTTATTTTAAGCCATTCTCTCGAGAAAAACTCTCGGGTTCTGCCCTATAAAAGGTTTTGGACAAGCTGTCTGTGAATATCTTAACCGTAGATTCCTCAGGTCAGAATAGGTAAGAAATATGCCCCTCACTCGGACACAAAAATCCAACATTCTGGAGCATATGTACATATGTACATTGGATTCACGACATGAGCTGCAGAGCAACCCCAGAATTGCCCTAGGAGACATATTTTCTATGTTTAATATTCTTTATTTTAAAAAATCGCAGGCCTTGTTCTGGATATTTAGAATGCATATGCCACAGCCAATACCCCCAGGACATTCCTGCTTCATCAGATAACAAACATAAGGGCAATAAAACTGGGGTGGGGGACATACACGGTCCAAAAGTTCAAACACTCAAACCCCCCCAGTTCAACCAGGCCCCTAGACATCAATCACCATGACTACTTCAAAGGATGCCATATAGATATAAAATAACACACACCCTCTAACACGTGACCACAGGAACAGACTGGATGGGAGCGGGGCCATATTTGGACATGCACACGTCATCATGACGTAGGGTCATAAATCAGTTACTTTGACGCGTGCCGTCTACTTTAATCTCTCTTCTATCAAACACCGCTCTTTCTCTGTCACCTTTCACCACAGATGTCTCATAGTCAGACACCACTCTTTCTCTGTCACTTTTCACCACAGATGTCTCATGGTCTAACACCGCTCTTTCTCTGTCACCTTTCACCACAGATGTCTCATGGTCTAACACCGCTCTTTCTCTATCACCTTTCACCACAGATGTTTCATGGTCTATCAAACACCGCTCTTTCACTGTCACATTACACAACAGATGTCTCATTGTCTAACACCGCTCTTTCTCTGTCACCTTTCACCACAGATTAACTGATGCGTTGGTATTATGCTAATAGGATGTATGGGGGAGCATTGACTCTGGCGGGTTATATATTTTATAGTATGCTACAGAATTAGAGAAGAGCTTTCTATGAATCTTAGGCAGTTGGCTGAAACAAGCATATTTCTCTCCCCAGTGAGAGGCAGCCTCCCTGTCTCTCAGACAGCAGCAACCAATCCTCCTTATTTATACAATTTGAATGCCCAAAGGTTCATGTTTATGCCACTTGTTTATGCAACTCAATGATCACCATTAAAATACTTAAAACACTTCCAGAACCAACGTCATATTTCAATTTGAGAATCTACAATAAAAAATGGCACAGACTCATCTTCATTGATCGAGATGCCTGTGACATTGCACAGCATTAAGCTGGTTTATTTCTCCTTGATTCTTGTCTTGATTTCAATATGGAATGGAAATCAGGTAATGGGTTATGTTAAATTTAGTTAAAGCATGTGGTTTGTTGGTGACTTTCTAAACTGTTAGAGTTAGACCAACAGTTTAAAGTAATAGAGCAATTATTGGTATTTCACTTGTGGTTAAGATACAGTGGGGTCCAAAATGATTGGATCCATTTAATAAAGAAGAGCAAAAAAGGCTGTATACAATAAACAATATATAAAACCAACCTAAGCAATATTGTTTGCTAAAAAAACTGGACATGTTTTATTTTTTATACTAATACAATTGCTCAGAGAAATAGATTATTGTCTAACAAGTAATAAAACATATATTTTTTTAAATGAACGGGCAATATGATTGGAATTCTCTGTTTCCCTGTCCTCACCTTGCGAGGATATTTACGCTGAAACTTTCTCTAAAATGAGATTGGAGAACACATTGGGAGTAATCTTTGGTCTAAGATCCCGCCCAATGTGTTCTCTAATCAGATTCTGTATGGAGGAATGGTCTGTCTTTTCTCCATACAGAATCTGATTAGAGAACACAGTGGGAGGGATCTTAGACCATTCCTCCATACAGAATCTGATTAGAGAACACAGTGGGCGGGATCTTAGACCATTCCTCCATACAGAATCTGATTAGAGAACACAGTGGGAGGGATCTTAGACCATTCCTCCATACAGAATCTGATTAGAGAACACAGTGGGAGGGATCTTAGACCATTCCTCCATATATAATCTGATTAGAGAACACAGTGGGAGGGATCTTAGACCATTCCTCCATACAGAATCTGATTAGAGAACACAGTGGGAGGGATCTTAGACCATTCCTCCATACAGAATCTGATTAGAGAACACAGTGGGAGGGATCTTAGACCATTCCTCCATACAGAATCTTTCCAGATCCTTCATATCCTTGTTCTGTGCTTATGGACTTCCCTCTTCAATTCAAACCACAGGCCTTCAATGGGGTTCAAGTCAGGAGAATAAGATGACCATTGCAAAAATATGATTTTTGTGGTCAATTAACCATTTCTGTGTGGACCTTGATGCATGCTTGGGTTATTGTCTTGCTGGAAGATCCACTTGCAGCCAAATTGCAGACTTCTGCCTAGGCAACCAGGTTTTGGGCAAAAATATTCTGGTACTTGGTAAAATTCATGATGCCGTTGACCTTAACAAGGACCTCAGGACCAGTGGAAGCAAAATAGCCCCATGACATCAAAGATCTACCATGATATGTTACAGTAGGAGTGAGGTGTGTTCTGCATTTGCATTGTTCTTTCGAAGGCCAACCCACCACTGGTGTGCATGGCGAAAGACCTATATTTTCATGTCATATGACCATAGCACAGGTTCCAAGTGCCAATACCGTTTAGCAAACTCCAGGCAGTGCTACGGTAATTGTAACTGTAAATGTAAATACGAATTTGTTCTTAACGGACTTGTTAATTAAATAAAGTTTCAATAAAAAAAAAAATGGTCAGATGACATGAAAATGTAGGTCTTTGGCCAAGCACAACAATGGGGGGTTGGCCTTCAAAAGAACAATGCAAATGCAGAACTTACAATAATTGGACCAAATTATCAGGAAATTCACCAGAAACGACCATTTCACAGCTATGTCACCAGACGCCGCTAGAAGGGAGTTGAACCCGGAACCCATTGACACTGACCCCCCCCCCCCAATGTGCAACACAAAGTTACTCCCCTGCACAAACTGTAGAATACAAATCATCATTGTAACAACTAACAGATGCCTATCTTGCCATCATGATCAATCGTTATAATCCTAGAACCATATGCTGCTCCATTAAAAGAAGCCATTCAATTAAATGAAAGGATGACATTATTACTAAAAGTAGGATAGAATCCAGTAAACAGAAATATGTAACACACATAATGTACTATTATACAACAGAGATGTTATTTCCAAACATGTTATTGACTATGAAGCATCAGACAGTGTTATTGCAATCTGATCTGATTACTATTTTAGCATTGTGTACAAATCTCTGACTGGTATAAAAAATAAACTGCACTTTGGGTCTCTTGTGCTTTTAAAGTGATTGTTTCCTTGGTAAGACTGTAACATGAAAACAGATACCATAGCAGACTAGCTTCTGGGAAAAGACTGTGTGCGTTCTGACTGACTGACTGAATCACAGGAAAGTGTATAAATGAAAAAAGGTGTTGCCACTCTGCCCTGTTATTAACCACACTGGTGAACATTTGGGTGAGCTGCCCAACTACAGAGTCACACACAGTAATTAATTCCATGCGTCTCATCGCCAAGGTAACAAGGTTGCATCTTATCACCAGGGTAACATGGTTGCATCTCATCGCCACGGTAACAAGGTTGCTTACTGATCCGGAGAGGGAGATCAGAGGTGTCATGCAGTCGATTGAGTCAACAGGGTCCTCACCTTTCCTGGGAAGCCGGCAAATGTCCCCCACACTCACCCCTGACAGGCTAACTAAAGAGAAGGGGGAAGCAGAAAGAGTAAGAGGAAAAGAGAGAGAGAGAGAGAGAGAGAGAGAGAGAAAGTGAGAGAGAGAGAGAGAGAGAAAGCGCGAGAGAGAGAGAGAGAGAGAGAGAGAGAGAGAGAGAGAGAGAGAGAGAGAGAGAGAGAGAGAGAGAGAGAGAGAGAGAGAGAAAGAGAGAGAGAGAGAGAGAGAGAGAGAGAGAGAGAGAGAGAGGGAGAGGGAGTGAGAGAGAGGGAGTGAGAGAGAGAGAGAGAGAGAGAGAGAGAGAGAGAGAGAGAGAGAGAGGGAGAAGATGAGAGAAGGGGGCAGTGTGATGGACAGGGGGGAATTGGCCCAATAAATTGGTCTGTGTAAAATCTGTGTTGTTCATTAAAACCCTGTGAATCTCTATTGCTTTTCATTAGAGCTGCCTGGCCAGACTAGATGTTTAATCTACGGAGCACGGCTCCCCCCAATCTCCCCTCCTCTCACCCCGACAGGCTCGGAAACAACACCGCCCCAACGCCTGCTCCCACAAAAGGATATTCTTATTTATTAAGGAGAGGTGACAGGTACTGAATAAGTTGTTGTCGTTTCAGTTTTTTTCTGTTGGAGGACAATCTCAGTGTTTGGTTATGAAGGAGGTTAATTTGGGGCAGGTCTCTTATGGTCTGATGCTAACCAGAAGTGACAGAGTCCTGTTGGGTCCAGTTAGCTGTCTACTGGAATTAGACCCTCTATAACATGGAGGAACAGACTGGTGGGGTTTTATCCAGAGGGTTGTAAGACACTTTAAACAGATCTGAGTGCTCTGAGAGCTGTAGCTGCGTTATGGTTATAACATGTCTGCGATCAGAATCTCATTTTATGTTTTTTCATAAGATGTTGTATTCTGATGCTTTTACCATGTTTCTATGAAGGCCTACACTTATTGTGTTGGTGGAAGGTTTTGATGTAAAATAAAACACAATTAATTTCCATTGCGTCCAGCTACCCATCCAGAGTTTCAATGTATAATCTTTGCAACTGAAAAACGTTTTTTTTTTTTTAAATAAGAGCAAGCAAAGAAACACTTTGAAGACCAAGTCCCATTGAGTCCTCTGTGTGTATGATGTACAAAGTGTACAGGTCCTTGACTACTTAAAGAAACAGAATGTATTCCCCTGGACAGAGACACTATCTTCATACATTTACCAGTGCCATCAATATTTATGACTCCCACAGGACCTGTGGTATAAAGCATCAACAATCCGTGGAGTAAATGGACCCCAGCCCAGCTCAAGGACTGACCACTACGTAACCCAGCTCCAAGAACAGGCCATTACCTAGCCCAACTCCAGAACAGACCACTACCCAGAGCAGCTCCAGAAAAGAACATTTCCCAGGTCAGCTCCAGAACAGACCACTACCCAGAGCAGCTCCAGAACAGGCCATTTCCCAGCCCAGCTCCAGAACAAACAACTACCCAGAGCAGCTCCAGAACAGGCCATTTCCCAGCCCAGCTCCAGAACAAACAACTACCCAGGTCAGCTCCAGAACAGAACACTACCCAGAGCAGCTCCAGAACAGGCCCTTCCCTAGCACAGCTCCAGAACAGGCCATTACCCAGCCCAGCTCCAGAACAGACCACTACCCAGAGCAGCTCTATAACAGGACATTACCCAGCCCAGGTACAGAACAGGACAAAACAAGAACATCCCAGCTCCAGAACAGATACTACCCATCCCAGCTCCAGAACAGATACGACCCATCCCAGCTCCAGAACAGATACAACCCATCCCAGCTCCAGGAGAGACCATTATCAATCCCAGCTCCAGAAGAGACCATTACCAATCTCAGCTCCAGAACAGACCATTACCCATTCCAGCTCCAAAACAGACCTTTACCCATCACAGCTCCAGAACAGATACTACCCATTACAGCTCCAGAACAGATACTACCCATCCCAGCTCCAGAACAGATACTACCCATCCCAGCTCCAGAAACCGATACTACCCATCACAGCTCCAGAACAGATACTACCCATCCCAGCTCCAGAACAAGGTCAGATACTACCCATCCCAGCTCCAGGAGAGACCATTACCCATCCCAGGTTCAGAACAGATACTACCCATCCCAGCTCCAGGAGAGACCATTACCCATCCCAGGTTCAGAACAGATACTACCCATCCCAGCTCCAGGAGAGACCATTACCCATCCCAGCTCCAGAACATATACTATCCATCCCAGCTCCAGGAGAGACCATTACCCATCCTAGCTCCAGAAGAGACCATTACCCATCCCAGCTCCAGAAGAGACCATTACCCATTTCAGCTCCAGAACAGATACAACCCATCCCTGCTCCAGGAGAGACCATTATCAATCCCATCTCCAGAAGAGACCATTACCCATCCCATCTCCAGAAGAGATACAAACATCCCAGCTCCAGGAGAGACCATTACCCATTCCAACTCCAGAACAGATACTACCCATCACAGCTCCAGAACAGATACTACCCATCACAGCTCCAGAACAGATACTACCCAGCCCAGCTCCAGAACAGATACTACCCATCACAGCTCCAGAACAGATACTACCCATCACAGCTCCAGAACAGATACTACCAATCCCAGCTCCTGAACAGATACAACCCATCCCAGCTCCAGAACAGATACTACCCATCTCAGCTCCAGAACAGATACAACCCATCCCAGCTCCAGAACAGATACAATCCATCTCAGCTCCAGGACAGATACTACCCATCTCAGCTCCAGAACAGATACTACCCATCTCAGCTCCAGAACAGATACAATCCATCCCAGCTCCAGGACAGATACTACCCATCCCAGCTCCGGAACAGATACTACCCATCTCAGCTCCAGAACAGATACTACCCATCCCAGCTCCAGAAGAGACCATTACCCATCCCATGTCCAGAACAGATACAACCCATCCCAGCTCCAGGAGAGACCATTACCCATCCCAGCTCCAGAACAGATACAACCCATCCCAGCTCCATGAGAGACCATTACCCATCCCAGCTCCAGAACAGATACAACCCATCCCAGCTCCATGAGAGACCATTACCCATCCCAGCTCCAGAACATATACTATCCATCCCAGCTCCAGGAGAGACCATTACCCACCCCAGCTCCAGAAGAGACCATTACCCATCCCAGCTCAAGAAGAGACCATTACCCATCTCAGCTCCAGAACAGATACTACCCATCACAGCTCCAGAACAGATACTACCCATCACAGCTACTGAACAGATACTACCCATCCCAGTTCTGGAACAGTTACTACCCATCTCAGCTCCAGAACAGATACTACCCATCCCAGCTACAGAAGAGACCATTACCCATCCCATCTCCAGAAGAGATACAAACATCCCAGCTCCAGGAGAGACCATTACCCATTCCAACTCCAGAACAGATACTACCCATCACAGCTCCAGAACAGATACTACCCATCCCAGCTCCAGAACAGATACTACCAATCCCAGCTCCAGAAACAGATACTACCCATCCCAGCTCCAGAAACAGATACTACCCATCCCAGCTCCAGAACAGATACTACAAATCCCAGCTCCAGAACAGATACTACCCATCCCAGCTCTGGAACAGATACTATCCATCACAGCTCCAGAACAAATACTACCCATCTCAGCTCCAGAACAGATACAACCCATCCCAGCTCCAGAACAGATGCTACCCATCCCAGCTCCGGAACAGATACTACCCATCTCAGCTCCAGAACAGATTCTACACATCCCAGCTCCAGAAGAGACCATTACCCATCCCATCTCCAGAACAGATACTACCCATCCCAGCTCCAGGAGAGACCATTACCCATCCCAGCTCCAGAACAGATACAACCCATCCCAGCTCCATGAGAGACCATTACCCATCCCAGCTCCAGAAGAGAACATTACCCATCCCAGCTCCAGAAGAGACCATTACCCATCCCAGCTCCAGAAGAGAACATTACCCATCCCAGTTCCAGAACAGACCATTACCCATCACATCTTCAGAACAGACCACTACACATCCCAGCTCCAGATCAGATACTACCCAGCCAAGCTCCAGAACAGACCACTACTCGTCCCATCTCCAGGACAGACCAAAGGCCAGGCCTTTGGCCAAGCACCAATACGCCTGCGTAGAATGTCAGAGATGGCGGGCCGGAGCCACGGTGCCCAAAATGGCAGATTTACCTCCTGCTCGCTTGCGCCTCCTTAAACCACCCTTCTGGTCAACAGGAGTAGATTGCTTTGGCCCCTTGATGATCATTCTAGGTCGTTGAGTGGAAAAGCGCTGGTGCATTCTATTCAAGTGTTTGACAACTAGATGTGTCCATCTGGACCTACTGGAGAGTTTGGATACTGAAGCCTTACTCTCATGAGCCTACGGCAGTGTATCTATTTATGGTGGAAACCCTATGAGACCCTGGCAGACAGCGGCACAAACTTCAAGGCCGGAGAGGCCAGGTTGGAGGAAGCCTTCCAAGCCATGGAACCCAGCCTCCAGGATCAGCTGATGGACCAACAAATTTCATTGAAATTGAACCCTCCAGAAGCTCCTCATTTTGGAGGAACATGGGAGCAAGAGATCAAATCTGTAAAGATGGCTTTACAAGTCATTTTAGATGCACTATTGTAAAGTGGCTGTTCCACTGGATGTCAGAAGGTGAATTCACCAATTTGTAAGTCGCTCTGGATAAGAGCGTCTGCTAAATGACTTAAATGTAAATGTAAATCCTGGGGGACCAAACTGTCACAGAAAACTGTCTTGCAGACCGTCCTGATAGAGGTGGAAGGGATTCTGAACTCCAAACCCTTTGGATATCTCTCTGCAGACATCGCTGACCCCGATCCAGATATGTTCTTGATGGGACGCCGAGATGCGTCACTTCCTCAAGCCATGTATGCTGATACCAACCTCGTTGCCAGACAGAAAATGTCATAGCATGCGTGAAAATACGTTTGTTTCTGGGATTCCTGAGGACACGTCCAAAAATCTAGAGGACGCAATCAGAGAATTCATGCAATCCACCTTGAAACTTCCTATAGAGACTGTAAACAAGGTGGCTTTCCACCGAGTACACAGACTTGGAGCTCGAAGCAAAAAGACCAAGGGTCCCCGACTGATTGTCGCAACATTTTAACACTGCCAACAAGAAGAGCTGATCAAAAGCAGGGGGGTGGAGCTAAAGGGAACAAATTCAGTCTCAACGACCAATTTCCAAGGAAGATAAAGATGTATCCGGTACAAAGACCACAAAGGGAGAAGGGTAAGAGTGACTTTATCAATGTGGACAAAGTCTTTATAGATGGACAGCTATTCTGAGACAGCTCCATAATACCGTGCCTGTACTAAATTATACAGGGACTTCAGGTTCCGAAAAAAAGAAGGTATGGGAACTGTAAAAATATCTGAACATTATGAAGTCGATATCAACACACACAATCAATTACATGCTTGCTTACACATACACACACACCTGATCTCTCTCTTCTCTCCCTCTCTCTCTATTGTCGAGAACTGTTTCATAATTTAATGTGTTTATTGTTTGTCTATCTTTTTAAAGTTAATATATGTTAACAAAAAGCGAGGGGAAGATATCAGAATAGGTGCATTGGGGAATAATAACATATTGTACGGAAGACATTTGTACTGTAGTGAAGCCGTCTCAAGAGTAATGTAAGGTCTCTTTCATGATCATGTGAAACATCGATTCCTATGGAAATGCTAGGATGTGTTTTTCAATTATGTTAAAGGTAATTGCGATACAACTATGATGGTGATACGATATGGATTACAATTATCATCATGACAATTAAGGCTTTACGTATCACATGGTACACACAGACACTCAACCATGCAACCATATTTATTTTGACATGACACATTATAGTCTCACTCTTATACAGACATCGTACACACTCTCACTATATCACACCCAATATCATACACATCAACCTACTCAGATTTGCTACACACATAATATCTTGTCTCAATTTTCTAACATCTGTGGCATTGGCATTCTAAATATCAGAAATTTGAAAGTTCTAGTTTTGACCTTCATAATACCTCTGATAGCAATAATTTGACAAGCACTAATTATGGTCAAGTTAGACTGAGAATAGTATCTAGTTATGGTAAGGGGTGAAATAAGTATAGCCTGTTATAATTGTAACAGTTTAGCAGATAATACAAAAAGAAGATCAGTCTTTACATGGCTAAAAGAAAAGGATGAACATTTACTATTTACAGGAAACTCACTCTACATCCTTAGATGAAGTTGTTTACAGGAAACTCACTCTACATCCTCAGATGAAGTTGCGTGGAAAAAGGGTGGAATGGGGTGGTTAAATAATTTTCTGTCATGAACAAAGGAACTCATGAGGTGTGATGATATTAAATAACAAAAATGTTGATCTGAATGTGCAAATAGTTAGGAATGATTCACAAGGAAGGTGGATCCTTTTTAAGTGGATGAAAAAGAGATTTGTCTCATTGATCTATATGGTCCAAATCAGGATGATCCACACTTCTTCGAAAATATGTATACCAATTTTGACATCATAATGGTAGGAGACTATAACATAGTGTTAAGTACCTCAAAGGATCGTAAAGGTAATCACTCTACAAACTATCATCACCATGCCCTTAAAAATGTCTTATGGTATAGGGGACGCCTTCGTCCCACTTGGCCAAAAACCAGGGAAAATGCAGCGCGGCAAATAAATGTATGTAAAAATCTAACTTTCATTAAATCACACATGTAAGATACTCAATTAAAGCTACACTCGTTGTGAATCCAGCCAACATGTCCGATTTTAAAAAGGCTTTTTGGCGAAAGCATAAGAAGTTATTATCTGATGATAGCACAACAGTAAACAAAGAAGGTAGCATATTTCAACCCTGCAGGCGCTACACAAAACAGAGAAAGAAAACATAAAACATGCCTTACCTTTGACGAGATTCTTTTGTTGGCACTCAAATATGTCCCATAAACATCATAATTAGTCCTTTTGTTCAATTAATTCCGTCCATATATATTCAAAATGTCAATTAATTTGGCCCGTTTGATCCAGAAAAAAACAGCTTCCAAAATGCACAATGTCACTACCAAATATTTCAAACTACTTTGTAACACAACTTTAGATATTTTCAAACGTTAACAGTGAAAAGAAGGTGTTTACATCAAACAGTTTGCAATGACTTTTCTCACCATAGGAATACATTGCCTGCTCACCTAAATTCAACCTGAAGCCTATGTGGGTTATGAATGCCTTATGAACCTGTCTTTGATTACTATCCATCAGGCAACTATGAGGTCTACCTGTGTTGATTCTAAGCTCCTGGAGCAACTGGAAGTGGTTAAATTCACCCTAAAGGTGTTTTGATGTACCAAACCTGCAGTTTGTGAGAAATACAGCATTCAACCCTGTGTAAATCAGTCAGTTCTTTACGAAAGACTTAACTCAGGATTCTGTGAAAGCCCCAGTGAGGATATGTGTTTACTTTTAGCTTCCTGTGCCAACCGGAAGTGCCTTATATTGAGGTCATAGGGGCTGTTTCGAAGGGTAAAAAAAGTCAGATCTTTCCAAATCTTCATGTGTGATTAGGCAACTGAACTGTAAATTAGTCATTTCTCCCATCAGATTTCCAAGAAAAACTAACACACAGCAAGGATGGAGTGACACAGTGTGTGGCTTAGAGAGACACAGAGCCTGCAATAGTTACCTTTGTTCGAACTATCAAAGAACAGTCGGACCTAGATCTCTGAAACTTTAGAAACCTGTCGATAGTGCGCGGTCAGTTATGTGGCTCAAGAAGGTTCTCAGACTGAGAAACAGCCTTGTACATTTACAATATCTTCAATTCATTTTGACCTTCAAGAAACTGACGACATTTAGAAAAGTCCCAGAGTCGCAAGACTAGGTGCATGGCAATCGCCTCGGTCTATAGCGACGGACCCTAACATTTCTGTCCGATAGCTCATTCAAGGACCCCGTGGAAACGCCTGGAAAATGTGGATTTTCAGCACCAATTAAGGTCGCTGGTCGGGCTCCAAATGACCTATTGAGCCGAAACTTGGGATTCGGGGTTGCCTCAGCAAGGCCTACATACACATAATGTCTGAACTGGACCCCATTTTTATTATGGTTTGAACAGAAGGCGCTGTGAATTTTGGGCCTGCTCTGAAATATGTGATAGTTGGCTTCTAAACGAGTTGGAAAAAGTGGGTGTGGTGTCAGTTTGTATCAGTTTGGTGTCAGAATGATCTAGTTGACTGATGGTGACTTGCTGGCTGACTTTTGTCCATTTGCAATATGTTTAAACAGTGATAGACCATCACCAAATTGACATTCTGAAATCAACAGCAACGAGTGAGGTAGAGGAACCACAACCACTGCCCGGCCATCCCGAGCTCATCAGGCCAAATCAATTTTGGTAATTTTGAAAAAAAATAATAATAATAATTTTGAAAAACAACAGAGTACCACTTCTCTCGACATTACCATCGAGCGGTGGAGAGGAACCACGATCACTGTCCAGCCATCCCGAGTTCATCGGGCCAGTCAATTTTGCATTTCTGCAGTATTTTTGAGCATGTCAAATTCATGATGGACAAAACATATGCCTTATGGACAATTTTTTTTAAATGACAAAAGTTTGTTCATACAGTTCTTATACATGTGTAATTGACACGCAAAAAATGGTCCAGAAAGCACTTTATTAAGTTTGACCATTGACGACATCTGCAAAATGAAAATTTACAGTGCGCTCACCGTCTATTGGATTTTTGCTGTGTTACACTTGGCATTTGCAATCAGTTTTGAATGAAACAACGTCAATTTGAGTGGTATTGTACATGGTGTATATGTTTTGTACGATGTTAATAAGTTCCCATTCATTTTTGTCCTTTTCAAGGGGGTATTCCCTTACATACACTTAGGTTGGAGTCATTAAAACTTGGTTTTTAACCACTCCACACATTTCTTGTTAACAAACTATAGTTTGGCAAGTCAGTTAGGACATCTACTTTGTGCTTGACATAAGTCATTTTTCCAACAATTGTTTACAGACAGATTTTTTCACTTATAATTCTGTCACGCCCTGGTCTAAATTTTTATGTTTATCTTCATTTATTGGGTCAGACCAGGGTGTGACATGGGTTTATTGTGGTGTGTTTCATCTTGGGGTTTTGTGGGGTGTCTAGCGTAGTCTATGGCTGCCTGAGGCGGTTCTCAATCAGAGTCAGGTGATTATCGTTGTCTCTGATTGGGAACCATATTTAGGCAGCCATATTCTTTGAGTGTTTCGTGGGTGATTGTTCCTGTCTCTGTGTTTGTATTCACAAGATAGGCTGTATAGTTTTTTCACGTTTCCGTCTGTTGTTTTTTGTACATTTCAGTATTTTCATGTCTAGTCATTTTTCAACAATAAATATGAGTAACCACCACGCTGCATTTTGGTCCGCTCCTCCTTCAACAGAAGAACGCCGTTACAAATTCACTGTTTCAAATTCGAGTGGGTCAGAAGTTTATATACACTAAGTTGACAGCTTGGAAAATTAGATGGCATCAGGAGGGAGGAGAAAATTATGTGGATATATTGAAGCAACATCTCAAGACATCAGTCAGGAAGTTAAAGCTTGGTTGCAAATGGGTGAAGGAATAAAGGGTGGATAAAGAGACAGGCTGGATGGGGGGACACAGGCTGGATGGGGGACACAGGCTGGATGGGGGGACACAAATCAAAATCAAATCAAATTTATTTATATAGCCCTTCGAACATCAGCTGTTATCTCAAAGTGCTGTATAGAAACCCAACCTAAAACCCCAAACAGCAAGCAATGCAGGTGTAGAAGCACGGTGGCTAGGAAAAACTCCATAGAATGGCCAAAACCTAGGAAGAAACCTAGAGAGGAACCAGGCTATGTGGGTTGGCCAGTCCTCTTCTGGCTGTGCCGGGTGGAGATTATAACAGAACATGGCCAAGATGTTCAAATGTTCATAAATGACCAGCATGGTCGAATAATAATAAAGCAGAACAGTTGTAACTGGAGCAGCAGCACAGCCAGGTGGACTGGGGACAGCAAGGAGTCATCATGTCAGGTAGTCCTGAGGCGTGGTCCGAGGGCTCAGGTCCTCCGAGAGAGAGAAAGAAAGAGAGAATTAGAGGCAGCACACTTAAACTCACACAGGACACCGAATAGGACAGGAGAAGTACTCCAGATATAACAAACTGACCCTAGCCCCCTGACACATAAACTACTGCAGCATAAATACTGGAGGCTGAGACAGGAGGGGTCAGGAGACACTGTGGCCCCATCCGAGGACACCCCCGGACAAGGCCAAACAGGAAGGATATAACCCCAACCACTTTGCCAAAGCACAGCCCCCACACCACTAGACACAGGCTGGATGGGGGGACACAGGCTGGATGGAGGAAGGACATGCTGGATGGAGGGACGCAGGGTGGATGGAGGGGCATGGTGGATGGAGGGATACAGGGTGGATGATACAGGATGGGTGGATGGATGGATTGATAGAGGGTGGATGGAGAGCTACAGGGTTGATTGCAGGATATGGGGTAGATGGATATGGGGTGGATGGAAGGATGGAGGGATGGATGCAGGGTGGAACGATACCGAGTAGAGGGATACAGTTTGGATGGAGGGATACATGGTGCATGGGTTGATACAGGGGGGATGGAGGGATACAGGGTGCATGGGTTGATACAGGGTGGATGGAGGGATACAAGGTGAAAGGAGGGATGAAAGAGGGTGAAAGGGTTTTCTGGGTAGATAGAGGGACAGAGGATGAATGGAAGGATACTGGGTAGATAGAGGGACAGAGGATGAATGGAGGGATACTGGGTAGATAGAGGGACAGAGGATGAATGGAGGGATACTGGCTAGATAGAGGGATAGAGGGTTAATGAAGGGATACTGGGTAGATAGAGGGATAGAGGATGAATGGAGGGGTACTGGGTAGATAGAGGGATAGAGTGTGAATGGAGGGATACTGGCTAGATAGAGGGACAGAGGATGAATGGAGGGATAATGGGTAGATAGAGGGACAGAGGATGAATGGAGGGATACTGGGTAGATAGCGGGATAGAGTGTGAATGGAGGGATACTGGGTAGATAGAAGGATAGAGTGTGAATGGAGGGACACTGGGTAGATAGAGGGACAGAGGATGAATGGAGGGATACTGGCTAGATAGAGGGACAGAGGATGAATGGAGGGATAATGGGTAGATAGAGGGACAGAGGATGAATGGAGGGATACTGGGTAGATAGAGGGATAGAGGATGAATGGAGGGATACTGGGTAGATAGAGGGACAGAGGATGAATGGAGGGATACAGGCTAGATAGAGGGATAGAGAGTAAATGAAGGGATACTGGGTAGATAGAGGGACAGAGGATGAATGGAGGGATACTGGGTAGATAGAGGGATAGAGGATGAATGTAGGGATACTGGGTAGATAGAAGTATAAAGTGTGAATGGGGGGATACTGGATAGATAGAGGGATAGAGTGTGAATGGAGGGATACTGGGTAGATAGAGGGACAGAGGATGAATGGAGGGATAATGGGTAGATAGAGGGACAGAGGATGAATGGAGGGATACTGGGTAGATAGAGGGACAGAGGAAGAATGGAGGGATACTGGCTAGATAGAGGGATAGAGGGTTAATGAATTGATACTGGGTAGATGGAAACAGGATGGATGTATGGATTCAGGATGGATAGAGGGACACAGGGTGGATGGAGGAATATATCTTTGAAGGGATACAGGGTGGATGTATGGATTCGGGATGGATAGAGGGATACATGGTGGATGTATGGATTCAGGATGGATAGAGGGACACAGGGTGGATGGAGGAATACATCTTTGAAGGGATACAGGGTGGATATATGGATTCAGGATGGATAGAGGGATACATGGTGGATGTATGGATTCAGGATGGATAGAGGGACACAGGGTGGATGGAGGAATATATCTTTGAAGGGATACAGGGTGGATATATGGATTCAGGATGGATAGAGGGATACAGGGTGGACGGAGGAATACATCTTTGAAGGGATACAGGGTGGATATATGGATTCAGGATGGATAGAGGGATACATGGTGGATGTATGGATTCAGGATGGATAGAGGGACACAGGGTGGATGGAGGAATACATCTTTGAAGGGATACAGGGTGGATATATGGATTCAGGATGGATAGAGGGATACATGGTGGATGTATGGATTCAGGATGGATAGAGGGACACAGGGTGGATGGAGGAATATATCTTTGAAGGGATACAGGGTGGATATATGGATTCAGGATGGATAGAGGGATACTGGCTAGATCTTTGAAGGGATAGAGGATGAAGGGTGGATATATGGATTCAGGATGGATAGAGGGATACAGGGTTAGGGTGGATGGAGGAATACATCTTTGAAGGGATGGATATATGGATTCAGGATGGATAGAGGGATAGGATGTGGATGTATGGATTCAGGATGGATAGAGGGACACAGGGTGGATGGAGGAATATATCTTTGAAGGGATACAGGGTGGATATATGGATTCAGGAATACATCTTTGAAGGGATACATGGTGGATCAGGATGGATGGATTCAGGATGGATGAATGGAGGGATACTAGATAGAGGGATGGTTAATGGATACTGGGTAGATGGATTGTATGGATTGATGGATAGAGGGACAGGGTGGACAGGGTGGATATATGGATTCAGGATGGGAATATGGATTCAGGATGGATAGAGGGATACATGGTGGATATATGGAAGGGACACAGGGTGGATGGAGGAATATATCTTTGAAGGGATACAGGGTGGATATATGGATTCAGGATGGATAGAGGGATACATGGTGGATGTATGGATTCAGGATGGATAGAGGGATACAGGGAGGATGTATTTTTTTTACCTTTATTTAACTAGGCAAGTCAGTGAAGAACAAATTCTTATTTTCAATGACGGCCTAGGAACAATGGGTTATCTGCCTGTTCAGGGGCAGAACGACAGATTTGTACCTTGTCAGCTGGTGGGTTTGAACTTGCAACCTTCCGGTTACAAGTCCAACACTCTAACCAATAGGCTTCCCTGGATTCAGGGTGGATGGGGGATACAGGGTGGATGTATGGATTCAGGATGGATAGAGGGATACAGGATGTATGGATTCAGGATGGATAGAGGGATACAGGATGTATGGATTCAGGATGGATAGAGGGACACAGGGTGGATGGAGGAATATATCTTTGAAGGGATACAGGGTGGATATATGGATTCAGGATGGATAGAGGGATACAGGGTGGACGGAGGAATACATCTTTGAAGGGATACAGGGTGGATATATGGATTCAGGATGGATAGAGGGATACATGGTGGATGTATGGATTCAGGATGGATAGAGGGACACAGGGTGGATGGAGGAATACATCTTTGAAGGGATACAGGGTGGATATATGGATTCAGGATGGATAGAGGGACACAGGGTGGATGGAGGAATACATCTTTGAAGGGATACAGGGTGGATATATGGATTCAGGATGGATAGAGGGATACTGGCTAGATAGAGGGATAGAGGATGAATGGAGGGATACTGGCTAGATAGAGGGATAGAGGGTTAATGAATTGATACTGGGTAGATGGAAACAGGATGTATGTATGGATTCAGGATGGATAGAGGGACACAGGGTGGATGGAGGAATATATCTTTGAAGGGATACAGGGTGGATATATGGATTCAGGATGGATAGAGGGATACATGGTGGATGTATGGATTCAGGATGGATAGAGGGATACATGGTGGATATATGGATTCAGGATGGATAGAGGGACACAGGGTGGATGGAGGAATATATCTTTGAAGGGATACAGGGTGGATATATGGATTCAGGATGGATAGAGGGATACATGGTGGATGTATGGATTCAGGATGGATAGAGGGATACATGGTGGATGTATGGATTCAGGATGGATAGAGGGATACAGGGAGGATGTATTTTTTTTACCTTTATTTAACTAGGCAAGTCAGTGAAGAACAAATTCTTATTTTCAATGACGGCCTAGGAACAATGGGTTATCTGCCTGTTCAGGGGCAGAACGACAGATTTGTACCTTGTCAGCTGGTGGGTTTGAACTTGCAACCTTCCGGTTACAAGTCCAACACTCTAACCAATAGGCTTCCCTGGATTCAGGGTGGATGGGGGATACAGGGTGGATGTATGGATTCAGGATGGATAGAGGGATACAGGATGTATGGATTCAGGATGGATAGAGGGATACAGGATGTATGGATTCAGGATGGATAGAGGGATACAGGGTGGATGGGGGATACATGGTGGATGTATGGATTCAGGATGGATAGAGGGATACAGGATGTATGGATTCAGGAAGGATAGAGGGATACAGAATGTATGGATTCAGGATGGATAGAGGGATACAGGGTGCCTTGTCAGCTCGTGGGTTTGAACTTGCAACCTTCCGGTTACTAGTCCAACACTCTAACCAATAGGCTTCCCTGGATTCAGGGTGGATGGGGGATACAGGGTGGATGTATGGATTCAGGATGGATAGCGGGATACAGGATGTATGGATTCAGGATGGATAGAGGGATACAGGGTGGATGGGGGATACATGGTGGATGTATGGATTCAGGATGGATAGAGGGATACAGGATGTATGTGTCAGGATTTGGCCAGGGTTGTTCCGGGTTTTTGTCAGTAGATGTCCCCATTGTGCTTTTTGTCCCTGTGTTTTTCCCTTGATCCCCATTATTGTTTGCACCTGTGTCTCGTTCCCCTGATTGTATTTAAACCCTTTGTTTCCCTCAGTTCTGTGCTCTGTGTTTGTATGTTAGCACCCTGCCCTAGTGTTCTGTGTGCTCTTGTCGATTCCGGGTGACGTTCTTGTGGTATTCTGTTTTTTGTTTTTGTTTATTTTTGGTGAGTTTCTTTTGAGTTCTTTTGTGTTTTACCTACCACCTTTTGGATTGCCATTTTTGTATTTTAAGATTTTTCTTTATTAAATACACCGTCTTAAGTACTGCTGTGTCTGCCTCATCTTCTGGGTTCTGCTGTCTATTCGTGGCTCAGTTGGTTAAGTGACTGTTTCTCACTCCGGAGACCCAGGTTCGAAACCGGGTCCTGACAGAAACACAGAGCCAAAAATGAACCCAGAGGCAGCCAGTTCCGAAGACCTTTTTGCCACACTGTCCCACCACCAGGAGACTGTCCAACGCCACGAAGCCGCCCTGGTTCAGCAAGAGGCCTTAATGGCTAGACATTCTCATCTTCTGTCGGAGATGCTGACTTCCATTAAGCAAATATCTGATCGACTTACCCCGGCAACAGTTCCCGTCCCAGTACCTCAAGTTCACGTACCCATGGCAGTTAACCCCCTGGCTGAACCTCGTCTTCCACCTCCCCAACGGTTCTCAGGTGATCCAAGTGCTTGTAAAGGGTTTCTCACTCAATGTTCTCTCTCCTTTGAGCTGCAACCCTCGTCGTTTCCCACCGACCGGTCTAAGATCGCATATATCATCACCCTGCTGTCGGAAAAAGCCCTGGCCTGGGCTACTGCTGTGTGGGATGCCCATAGTTCCTGCTGTGCCAGCTACTCTGCCTTTGCTGAGGAATTCAAACGAGTGTTTCAAGGCCCAAGCAGTGGTTCTGACTCAGCCAAACAGCTCCTGACTCTCCATCAAGGTTGGCGCAGCGTGACGGACTATGCCATCCAGTTCCGCACGGTGGCAGCAGCGAGTGGCTGGAACAACGAGGCGCTCACGGTGTGCTTTCTGAAAGGCCTTTCCGACACTATCCAAGATGAACTGGCCACTCGGGAACCACCGGACAATCTCGAGTCCCTGATCAAGTTGGCCTCACGCATTGACCAGCGTCTGAGAGAGAGAGAACTCAACCGTAGACCTCTAGCTCCTATCAGTCCCAGCTCCGAGTCCCCACCTTTATCATCACTGGCTCCACCGGAACCCATGCAGATTGGACGCATCTCCCAGGCTGAGAGAGACCGCCGGATGAGGGAGCGACGCTGTCTATATTGCGGCAAACCGGGCCATTTCCGTTCCACGTGTCCCGGGCTCCAGGGAAACGCTCTGTCCCGTACAGACCGGGGGAACTGTAACGGGAAACATAACCTCCTCCCATCCGTCCAACTCCCGTCTGCTCATTCCAGTCACCCTCTCCTGGGACAACCACAAGCTTCACCTTCAAGCCTTGGTAGACTCTGGAGCCGCAGGTAACTTCATGGATGGTGTCTGGGCGAAGGAGAATGGCGTTCCCTCTGAACTTCTAAGTGACCCCATGAGGGTTACTACATTGGATGGAAGCCCTTTGGGATCTGGACTTGTCACTCATGTCACTACCTCCTTGAGACTTTCAGTTTCACAACACCAGGAATTGATGAACTTTCATTTGATCTCCTGTTCCGAGTTCCCTCTCGTCCTTGGATACCCCTGGCTTCACAGCCATAACCCTCACATCGACTGGTCTGTGGGCACTATCAAGCAGTGGGGTCCTACGTGCCAAGCTACTTGTATTTTCCAGAATTCCCGAGTTCTACTCCCGAGTCTTTAGAATCCATCGACCTGACCCGAGTTCCCGAGTGTTACCATGACCTCAAACTGGTGTTTAGCAAACAGAGGGCCACCATGCTACCACCCCATAGATCTTACGATTGCCCCATCGACCTGTTTCCGGGCACTTGCCCCCCAGGGGTCGGATCTTTTCCCTATCTCCACCCGAACGAGCTGCTATGGATACCTACATCAAGGACTCTCTGGAAGCAGGCCTCATGCGTCCATCAACCTCCCGGCGGGAGCAGGGTTTTTCTTTGTGGCCAAGAAAGATGGTGGGTTACGTCCTTGCATCGACTACCGGGGACTCAATGACATAACCGTCCGTAACCGTTACCCGCTACCCCTTATGGCCACAGCCTTCGAGCTGCTCCAGGAAGCAGTTGTTTTCACTAAGCTTGACCTGCGGAACGCATACCATCTTGTGCGGATCAGACCTGGTGACGAGTGGAAGACCGCTTTCAACA
Source organism: Oncorhynchus masou masou (assembly GCF_036934945.1). NCBI lineage: Eukaryota > Metazoa > Chordata > Actinopteri > Salmoniformes > Salmonidae > Oncorhynchus > Oncorhynchus masou. Next base: position 89,346,128 of record NC_088239.1, read on the forward strand.
CGCCTACTGGTCACTATGAATACTTGGTGATGCCCTTCGGCCTGACCAACGCCCCAGCGGTGTTCCAAGCGCTCATAAACGATGTGCTTAGGGATATGCTTAACATATTTGTGTTCGTTTACTTGGATGACATCCTCATCTTTTCGAGCTCCCTTCAAGAACACACTAAGCATGTCAGACAAGTACTCAAACGCCTCCTGGACAGCCATCTGTACGTTAAGCCGGAAAAATGTGAATTCCATTCATCCCGAGTACAATTCCTGGGATTTGTAGTGGAACCCGGTCGAATCCAAATGGACCCTAGGAAGGTAGGGGCGGTAGCGGATTGGCCCACCCCAAATCCGTTAAGGATGTTCAGCGTTTCCTGGGCTTCACAAACTTTTACCGCAAGTTCATCAAGAACTTCAGTTTGGTGGCAGCTCCTCTCTCAGCTTTAACCAAAGGTGGCAATGCAAGGTTTTTTTGGGGAAGAGAAGCTGAGACGGCCTTCCAAGGACTCAAGCAGCGCATCCTCTCTGCTCCCATCCTGATACTACCGACTACGGATGAACCATTTGTGGTGGAGGTAGACGCATCAGAGGTTGGTGTTGGAGCTGTCCTGTCTCAGAGGGGTGAAGACAAGAGGCTTCATCCGTTCGCTTTCTTCTCACACCGGCTTACCCCGACTGAGAGGAACTACGATGTGGGGGATCGTGAACTCCTAGCGGTTAAGATGGCATTGAAGGAATGGAGACACTGGCTCGAGGGGGCTTCTCACCCGTTTCAAGTGCTTACGGACCACAAAAATCTGGAGTATATCCAGCAGGCGAAGCGATTGAACTCTAGACAAGCTAGATGGTCTCTTTTCTTCAATCGATTCCAGTTTATCCTCACCTATCGGCCCGGGTCGAAGAATCTCAAACCGGATGCCCTGTCCCGAGTCTACGCTCCTGCCATTCGAGATGACACGGACATGCCTGTCCTTCCTGCTGCTAAGATTGTGGCTCCGATCTCGTGGCAAGTTGAGGATACCGTGAGACGTGCTCAAGCTAGCGAACCGGACCCTAAAGGAGGCCCTGCCAATCGGTTGTTTGTCCCCAAGGCAGTGAGGACTCAGGTCCTTCTGTGGGGGCACTCCTCTCGCCTCACCTGTCATCCGGGCGTAGGTCGCACCTTGGAGTTCATCCAGCGTAAGTTCTGGTGGCCTACCATAAGAGAAGACGTTGCCACTTTCGTCAATGCCTGCCCCGTGTGCTGCCAGGGCAAATCTTCTCACCTCCGCCCTCAAGGACTCCTTCATCCTTTACCTGTTCCCCACAGACCCTGGTCCCATATCTCATTGGACTTTATTACTGGACTTCCTCCATCCCATGGCAATACTACTATCCTAGTCATAATCGACAGGTTTTCAAAGGCGGCCAGGTTCGTCCCTCTGACTAAGTTACCTTCTGCCAAGGAAACGGCTGAGTTGGTAATTAATCATGTGTTCCGAGTCTTCGGCATTCCTCAAGATGTGGTTTCTGACAGAGGTCCCCAGTTCGCCTCAAGGTTTTGGAAGGCCTTCTGCCAACTCATGGGGGCTTCTGCCAGTCTATCTTCAGGGTATCATCCGGAGTCCAACGGCCAAACAGAGAGGATGAATCAAGAGCTGGAAACCACCCTCCGATGTATGACTCGTGACAACCCATCCACATGGTCATCCTTTATTGTTTGGGCCGAATACGCGCACAACACCTTGCGCTCCTCCTCCACTGGTATGTCCCCGCACGAGTGTCAGTTTGGCTATGCTCCTCCATTGTTCCCGGACCAGGAGGCAGAAGTCAGAGTGCCTTCAGCCTTGAGGTTCGTCAGACGCTGTCGGCTTATGTGGAGGAAGACCCGTCTTAATCTGATGCGTTCCTCACAGAGGTATCAACAACAAGCCAACAGACGTCGCCGTCCCGGGCCTACCCTGCGCCCCGGCCAGAGAGTCTGGCTTTCCACAAGAGACTTACCTCTACGGGTGGAGTCTCGCAAGCTGTCCCAAAAATACATCGGTCCCTTCAAGGTTGCCAGGAGAGTTAACCCAGTTTCTTATCGCCTACACTTACCCAGATCCCTTAAGATTAATCCCACATTTCATGTGTCATTGTTAAAACCTGTTGTTTTTTCTCCCCTTGTCCCGGCAGACAGACCTCCCCCTCCGCCTCGTGTCATTGGAGGCCAGCCGGCTTATACCGTCCACCGGATACTGGATTCCCGCCGGGTGCAGCGGTCCTGGCAGTATCTGGTGGACTGGGAAGGCTACGGTCCTGAGGAGCGCTCCTGGGTTCCTGCCAAAGACATCCTGGACCCTGACCTCATTCGTCAGTTCAGGGTCCTCCACCCTGAGAGAGCTGGTAGGAACGTCAGGAGCCGTTCCTAGGGGGGATTCTGTCAGGATTTGGCCAGGGTTGTTCCGGGTTTTTGTCAGTAGATGTCCCCATTGTGCTTTTTGTCCCTGTGTTTTTCCCTTGATCCCCATTATTGTTTGCACCTGTGTCTCGTTCCCCTGATTGTATTTAAACCCTTTGTTTCCCTCAGTTCTGTGCTCTGTGTTTGTATGTTAGCACCCTGCCCTAGTGTTCTGTGTGCTCTTGTCGATTCCGGGTGACGTTCTTGTGGTATTCTGTTTTTTGTTTTTGTTTATTTTTGGTGAGTTTCTTTTGAGTTCTTTTGTGTTTTACCTACCACCTTTTGGATTGCCATTTTTGTATTTTAAGATTTTTTCTTTATTAAATACACCGTCTTAAGTACTGCTGTGTCTGCCTCATCTTCTGGGTTCTGCTGTCTATTCGCGGCTCAGTTGGTTAAGTGACTGTTTCTCACTCCGGAGACCCAGGTACGTAACCGGGTCCTGACAGTATGGATTCAGGATGGATAGAGGGATACAGGGTGGATGGGGGATACATGGTGGATGTATGGATTCAGGATGGATAGAGGGATACAGGATGTATGGATTCAGGAAGGATAGAGGGATACAGGGTGGATGGAGGGATACAGGGTGGATGATGCAGGATGGGTGGATGGATGGATTGATAGAGGGTGGATGGAGAGCCACAGGGTTGATTGCAGGATATGGGGTAGAGGGATATGGGGTGGATGGAAGGAAGGATGGAGGGATGGATGCAGGTTGGAACAATACCGAGAAGAGGGATACAGTTTGGATAGAGCGATACAGGGTGCATGGGTTGATACACGGTGGATGGAGGGATTCAGGATGGATAGAGGGATACGGGTTGGATGAATGAATTCAGGATGGATAGAGCGATACAGGGTGCATGGGTTGATACACGGTGGATGGAGGGATTCAGGGATAGAGGGATACAGGTTGGATGAATGAATTCAGGATGGATAGAGGGATACAGGGTGGATGTATGGATTCAGGATGGATAGAGAGATACAGGGTGGACAGAGGGATACAGGGTGGATGTTGACTGTTATCCATGGCTTCTGGTTGGGATACGCACAGTACGTATGGTCACGGGGAGGGATGATACAGTGGATGGAAGATAATAGGGTGGAGGGAGAAATACGGGGAGGGATGATACAGAGTGGATGGATTCGGGTGGAAAATGGCCAGAAAGTAAGCATTTCACTGTTAGTCTCCGTCTGTTGTCTACAAAGCATTTCACTGTTAGTCTCCACCTGTTGTCTATGAAGCATTTCACTGTCAGTCTAAAAAGCATTTCACTGTTAGTCTCCACCTTCTGCCTACAAAGCATTTCAATGTTAGTCTACACGTGTTGTCTACAAAGCATTTCACTGTTAGTCTCCACCTGTTGTCTACAAAGCATTTCACTGTGAGTCAACACCTGTTGTCTACAAAGCATTTCACTGTTAGTCTACAAAGCATTTCACTGTTAGTCTCCACCTGTTGCCTACAAAGGATGTCACTGTTAGTCGACACCTGTTGTCTACAAAGCATTTCACTGTTAGTCTCCACCTGTTGTCTACGAAGCATTTCACTGTTCGTCTACAAAGAATTTCAATGTTCGTCTCCAACGAAGCATTTCAAAGAATTTCAATGTTCGTCTCCACCTGTTGTCTACAATGCATTTCACTGTTAGTCTACACCTGTTGTCTACGAAGCATTTCACTGTCAGTCTCCACCTGTTGTCTACAAAGCATTTCAATGTTAGTCTACCCTTGTTGTCCACGAAGCATTTCAATGTTAGTCTACCAAGCATTTCACTGTTAGTCTACAAAGCATTTCACTGTTAGTCTCCAACATATTTTACTGTTAGTCTACAACGTATTTCACTGTTAGTCTACAAAGCATTTCACTGTTAGTCTCCACCTGTTGTCTACGCAGCATTTCACTGTCATTCTCCACCTGTTGTCTACAAAGCATTTCACAGTTAGTCTACCCCTGTTGTCTACAAAGCATTTCACTCTTAGTCTACAACTGTTGCCTACAAAGCATTTCACTGTTAGTCTACACCTGTTGTCTAAAATGTATTTCACTGTTAATATACACCTGTTGTCTACAAAGCATTTCACTGTTAGTCTACAAAGCATTTCACTGTTAGTCTACACCTGTTGTCTACAAATCATTTCACTGTTAGTCTACAAAGCGTTTCACTGTTAGTCTACACCTGTTGTCTACAAAGTATTTCACAGTTAATCTACAACGCATTTCACTGTTAGTCTACACCTGTTGTCTACAAAGCATTTCACTGTTAGTCTACACCTGTTGTCTACGAAGCATTTCACTGTTAGTCTACAAAGCATTTCACTGTTAGTCTCCACCTGTTGCCTACAAATTATGTCACTGTTAGACTCCACCTGTTGTCTACGAAGCATTTCACTGTTAGTCTACAAAGCATTTCACTGTTAGTCTCCACCTGTTGTCTACGAAGCATTTCACTGTTAGTCTATAAAGCATTTCACTGTTCGTCTCCACCTGTTGTCTACGAAGCATTTCACTGTTAGTCTACAAAGCATTTCACTGTTAGTCTCCACCTGTTGTCTACAAAGCATTTCACTGTTAGTCTACACCTGTTGTCTACGAAGCATTTCACTGTTAGTCTACAAAGCATTTCACTGTTAGTCTCCACCTGTTGCCAACAAAGCATGTCACTGTTAGTCTCCACCTGTTGTCTAAGAAGCATTTCACTGTTATTCTCCACCTGTTGTCTACGAAGCATTTCACTGTTAGTCTACAAAGCATTTCACTGTTAGTCTCCACCTGTTGTCTACGAATCATTTCACTGTTAGTCTACAAAGCATTTCACTGTTGGTCTACAAAGCATTTAACTGTTAGTCTCCACCTGTTGTCTACAAAGCATTTCACTGTTAGTCTACAAAGCATTTCACTGTTAGTCTACACCTGTTGTCTACGAAGCATTTCACTGTTAGTCTACAAAGAATTTCACTGTTCGTCTCCACCTGTTGTCTACAAAGCATATCAATATCAGTCTCCACCTGTTGTCTACAAAGCATTTCACTGTTAGTCTACAAAGCATTTCACTGTTAGTCTCCACCTGTTGCCTACAAAGGATGTCACTGTTAGTCGACACCTGTTGTCTACAAAGCATTTCACTGTTAGTCTCCACCTGTTGTCTACGAAGCATTTCACTGTTCGTCTACAAAGAATTTCAATGTTCGTCTCCACCTGTTGTCTACAATGCATTTCACTGTTAGTCTACACCTGTTGTCTACGAAGCATTTCACTGTCAGTCTCCACCTGTTGTCTACAAAGCATTTCAATGTTAGTCTACCCCTGTTGTCCACAAAGCATTTCAATGTTAGTCTACCAAGCATTTCACTGTTAGTCTACAAAGCATTTCACTGTTAGTCTCCAACATATTTTAATGTTAGTCTACAACGTATTTCACTGTTAGTCTACAAAGCATTTCACTGTTAGTCTCCACCTGTTGTCTACGCAGCATTTCACTGTCATTCTCCACCTGTTGTCTACAAAGCATTTCACTGTTAGTCTACCCCTGTTGTCTACAAAGCATTTCACTGTTAGTCTCCACCTGTTGTCTACAAATCTTTTTCACTGGAAGTCTACACCTGTTGTCTGCAAACGATTTCACTGTTAGTCCACAACGTGTTTCACTCTTAGTCTACACCTGTTGCCTACAAAGCATTTCACTGTTAGTCTACACCTGTTGTCTAAAATGTATTTCACTGTTAATCTACACCTGTTGTCTACAAAGCATTTCACTGTTAGTCTACAAAGCATTTCACTGTTAGTCTACACCTGTTGTCTACGAAGCATTTCACTGTTAGTCTACAAAGCATTTCACTGTTAGTCTCCACCTGTTGTCTACGAAGCATTTCACTGTTAGTCTACAAAGCATTTCACTGTTCGTCTCCACCTGTTGTCTACGAAGCATTTCACTGTTAGTCTACAAAGCATTTCACTGTTAGTCTCCACCTGTTGTCTACAAAGTATTTCACTGTTAATCTACAACGCATTTCACTGTTAGTCTCCAACTGTTGTCTACAAAGCATTTCACTGTTAGTCTACACCTGTTGTCTACGAAGCATTTCACTGTTAGTCTACAAAGCATTTCACTGTTAGTCTCCACCTGTTGCCAACAAAGCATGTCACTGTTAGTCTCCACCTGTTGTCTAAGAAGCATTTCACTGTTATTCTCCACCTGTTGTCTACGAAGCATTTCACTGTTAGTCTACAAAGCATTTCACTGTTAGTCTCCACCTGTTGTCTACGAATCATTTCACTGTTAGTCTACAAAGCATTTCACTGTTGGTCTCCACCTGTTGTCTACAAAGCATTTCACTGTTAGTCTACAAAGAATTTCACTGTTTGTCTCCACCTGTTGTCTACGAAGCATTTCACTGTTAGTCTACAAAGCATTTAACTGTTAGTCTCCACCTGTTGTCTACAAAGCATTTCACTGTTAGTCTACAAAGCATTTCACTGTTAGTCTACACCTGTTGTCTACGAAGCATTTCACTGTTAGTCTACAAAGAATTTCACTGTTCGTCTCCACCTGTTGTCTACAAAGCATTTCAATATCAGTCTCCACCTGTTGTCTACAAAGCATTTCACTGTTAGTCTACAAAGCATTTCACTGTTAGTCTCCACCTGTTGCCTACAAAGGATGTCACTGTTAGTCGACACCTGTTGTCTACAAAGCATTTCACTGTTAGTCTCCACCTGTTGTCTACGAAGCATTTCACTGTTCGTCTACAAAGAATTTCAATGTTCGTCTCCACCTGTTGTCTACAATGCATTTCACTGTTAGTCTACACCTGTTGTCTACGAAGCATTTCACTGTCAGTCTCCACCTGTTGTCTACAAAGCATTTCAATGTTAGTCTACCCCTGTTGTCCACGAAGCATTTCAATGTTAGTCTACCAAGCATTTCACTGTTAGTCTACAAAGCATTTCACTGTTAGTCTCCAACATATTTTAATGTTAGTCTACAACGTATTTCACTGTTAGTCTACAAAGCATTTCACTGTTAGTCTCCACCTGTTGTCTACGCAGCATTTCACTGTCATTCTCCACCTGTTGTCTACAAAGCATTTCACTGTTAGTCTACCCCTGTTGTCTACAAAGCATTTCACTGTTAGTCTCCACCTGTTGTCTACAAATCTTTTTCACTGGAAGTCTACACCTGTTGTCTGCAAACGATTTCACTGTTAGTCCACAACGTGTTTCACTCTTAGTCTACACCTGTTGCCTACAAAGCATTTCACTGTTAGTCTACACCTGTTGTCTAAAATGTATTTCACTGTTAATCTACACCTGTTGTCTACAAAGCATTTCACTGTTAGTCTACAAAGCATTTCACTGTTAGTCTACACCTGTTGTCTACAAATCATTTCACTGTTAGTCTACAAAGCGTTTCACTGTTAGTCTACACCTGTTGTCTACAAAGTATTTCACTGTTAATCTACAACGCATTTCACTGTTAGTCTCCACCTGTTGTCTACAAAGCATTTCACTGTTAGTCTACACCTGTTGTCTACGAAGCATTTCACTGTTAGTCTACAAAGCATTTCACTGTTAGTCTCCACCTGTTGTCTACAAAGCATTTCACTGTCAGTCTACACCTGTTGTCTACAAAGCATTTCACTGTTAGTCTGCAAAGCATTTCACTGTTAGTCTACACCTGTTGTCTACAAAGCATTTCACTGTTAGTCTACAAAGCATTTCACTGTTAGTCTACACCTGTTGTCTACAAAGTATTTCACTGTTAATCTACAACGCATTTCACTGTTAGTCTCCAACTGTTGTCTACAAAGCGTTTCACTGTTAGTCTACACCTGTTGTCTACGAAGCATTTCACTGTTAGTCTACACCTGTTGTCTACAAAGTATTTCACTGTTAATCTACAACGCATTTCACTGTTAGTCTCCAACTGTTGTCTACAAAGCATTTCACTGTTATTCTCCACCTGTTGTCTACGAAGCATTTCACTGTTAGTCTACAAAGCATTTCACTGTTAGTCTCCACCTGTTTTCTACGAATCATTTCACTGTTAGTCTACAAAGCATTTCACTGTTGGTCTCCACCTGTTGTCTACAAAGCATTTCACTGTTAGTCTACAAAGAATTTCACTGTTCGTCTCCACCTGTTGTCTACGAAGCATTTCACTGTTAGTCTACAAAGCATTTAACTGTTAGTCTCCACCTGTTGTCTACAAAGCATTTCACTGTTAGTCTACAAAGCATTTCACTGTTAGTCTACACCTGTTGTCTACGAAGCATTTCACTGTTAGTATACAAAGAATTTCACTGCTCGTCTCCACCTGTTGTCTACAAAGCATTTCACTGTCAGTCTCCACCTGTTGTCTACAAAGCATTTCACTGTTAGTCTACAAAGCATTTCACTGTTAGTCTCCACCTGTTGCCTACAAAGGATGTCACTGTTAGTCGACACCTGTTGTCTACAAAGCATTTCACTGTTAGTCTCCACCTGTTGTCTACGAAGCATTTCACTGTTAGTCTACAAAGAATTTCAATGTTCGTCTCCACCTGTTGTCTACAATGCATTTCACTGTTAGTCTCCACCTGTTGTCTACGAAGCATTTCACTGTTAGTCTACAAAGCATTTCACTGTTCGTCTCCACCTGTTGTCTACGAAGCATTTCACTGTTAGTCTACAAAGCATTTCACTGTTAGTCTCCACCTGTTGTCTACAAAGTATTTCACTGTTAATCTACAACGCATTTCACTGTTAGTCTCCAACTGTTGTCTACAAAGCATTTCACTGTTAGTCTACACCTGTTGTCTACGAAGCATTTCACTGTTAGTCTACAAAGCATTTCACTGTTAGTCTCCACCTGTTGCCAACAAAGCATGTCACTGTTAGTCTCCACCTGTTGTCAAAGCATTTCACTGTTATTCTCCACCTGTTGTCTACGAAGCATTTCACTGTTAGTCTACAAAGCATTTCACTGTTAGTCTCCACCTGTTGTCTACGAATCATTTCACTGTTAGTCTACAAAGCATTTCACTGTTGGTCTCCACCTGTTGTCTACAAAGCATTTCACTGTTAGTCTACAAAGAATTTCACTGTTCGTCTCCACCTGTTGTCTACGAAGCATTTCACTGTTAGTCTACAAAGCATTTAACTGTTAGTCTCCACCTGTTGTCTACAAAGCATTTCACTGTTAGTCTACAAAGCATTTCACTGTTAGTCTACACCTGTTGTCTACGAAGCATTTCACTGTTAGTCTACAAAGCATTTCACTGTTAGTCTCCACCTGTTGTCTACAAAGTATTTCACTGTTAATCTCATTTCACTGTTAGTCTCCAACTGTTGTCTACAAAGCATTTCACTGTTAGTCTACACCTGTTGTCTACGAAGCATTTCACTGTTAGTCTACAAAGCATTTCACTGTTAGTCTCCACCTGTTGCCTACAAAGCATGTCACTGTTAGTCTCCACCTGTTGTCTAAGAAGCATTTCACTGTTATTCTCCACCTGTTGTCTACGAAGCATTTCACTGTTAGTCTACAAAGCATTTCACTGTTAGTCTCCACCTGTTGTCTACGAATCATTTCACTGTTAGTCTACAAAGCATTTCACTGTTGGTCTCCACCTGTTGTCTACAAAGCATTTCACTGTTAGTCTACAAAGAATTTCACTGTTTGTCTCCACCTGTTGTCTACGAAGCATTTCACTGTTAGTCTACAAAGCATTTAACTGTTAGTCTCCACCTGTTGTCTACAAAGCATTTCACTGTTAGTCTACAAAGCATTTCACTGTTAGTCTCCACCTGTTGTCTACGAAGCATTTCACTGTTAGTATACAAAGAATTTCACTGCTCGTCTCCACCTGTTGTCTACAAAGCATTTCACTGTCAGTCTCCACCTGTTGTCTACAAAGCATTTCACTGTTAGTCTCCACCTGTTGCCTACAAAGGATGTCACTGTTAGTCGACACCTGTTGTCTACAAAGCATTTCACTGTTAGTCTCCACCTGTTGTCTACGAAGCATTTCACTGTTAGTCTACAAAGAATTTCAATGTTCGTCTCCACCTGTTGTCTACAATGCATTTCACTGTTAGTCTACACCTGTTGTCTACGAAGCATTTCACTGTCAGTCTCCAACTGTTGTCTACAAAGCATTTCAATGTTAGTCTACCACTGTTGTCCACGAAGCATTTCAATGTTAGTCTACCAAGCATTTCACTGTTAGTCTACAAAGCATTTCACTGTTAGTCTCCAACATATTTTACTGTTAGTCTACAACGTATTTCACTGTTAGTCTACAAAGCATTTCACTGTTAGTCTCCACCTGTTGTCTACGCAGCATTTCACTGTCATTCTCCACCTGTTGTCTACAAAGCATTTCACTGTTACTCTACCCCTGTTGTCTACAAAGCATTTCACTGTTAGTCTCCACCTGTTGTCTACAAAGCTTTTTCACTGGAAGTCTACACCTGTTGTCTACAAAGCATTTCACTGTTAGTCAACACCTGTTGTCTGCAAACGATTTCACTGTTAGTCCACAACGTGTTTCACTCTTAGTCTACACCTGTTGCCTACAAAGCATTTCACTGTTAGTCTACACCTGTTGTCTAAAATGTATTTCACTGTTAATCTACACCTGTTGTCTACAAAGCATTTCATTGTTAGTCTCCACCTGTTGTCTACTAAGCTTTTGACTGTTTGTCTAAAACCTGTTGTCTATTAAGCATTTCACTGTTATTCTACAAAGCATTTCACTGTTAGTCTCCACCTGTTGTCTACAAAGCATTTCACTGTTAGTCTACAAAGCATTTCAATGTTAGTCTCCACCTGTTGTCTAAGAAGCATTTCACTGTTAGTCTACACCTGTTGTCTACAAAGCATTTCACTGTTGTTGTCTACAAAGCATTTCACTGTTAGTCTCCACCTGTTGTCTACAAAGCATTTCACTGTTAGTCTCCACCTGTTGTCTACGAAGCTTTTGACTGTTAGTCTCCACCTGTTGTCTATTAAGCATTTCACTGTTAGTCTACAAAGCATTTCACTGTTAGTCTCCACCTGTTGTCTACGAAGCATTTCACTGTTAGTCTACAAAGCATTTCAATGTTAGTCTCCACCTGTTGTCTAAGAAGCATTTCACTGTTAGTCTCCACCTGTTGTCTACAAAGCATTTCACTGTTAGTCTACAAAGCATTTCACTGTTAGTCTCCAACTGTTGTCTACAAAGCATTTCACTGTTAGTCTACACCTGTTGTCTAAAGCATTTCACTGTTAGTCTACACCTGTTGTCTACAAAGTATTTCACTGTTAATCTACAACGCATTTCACTGTTAGTCTCCAACTGTTGTCTACAAAGCATTTCACTGTTAGTCTCCACCTGTTGCCAACAAAGCATGTCACTGTTAGTCTCCACCTGTTGTCTAAGAAGCATTTCACTGTTATTCTCCACCTGTTGTCTATGAAGCATTTCACTGTTAGTCTACAAAGCATTTCACTGTTAGTCTCCACCTGTTGTCTGCGAATCATTTCACTGTTAGTCTACAAAGCATTTCACTGTTGGTCTCCACCTGTTGTCTACAAAGCATTTCACTGTTAGTCTCAAAGAATTTCACTGTCAGTCTCCACCTGTTGTCTACAAAGCATTTCACTGTTAGTCTACAAAGCATTTCACTGTTAGTCTCCACCTGTTGCCTACAAAGGATGTCACTGTTAGTCGACACCTGTTGTCTACAAAGCATTTCACTGTTAGTCTCCACCTGTTGTCTACGAAGCATTTCACTGTTAGTCTACAAAGAATTTCAATGTTCGTCTCCACCTGTTGTCTACAATGCATTTCACTGTTAGTCTACACCTGTTGTCTACGAAGCATTTCACTGTCAGTCTCCAACTGTTGTCTACAAAGCATTTCAATGTTAGTCTACCACTGTTGTCCACGAAGCATTTCAATGTTAGTCTACCAAGCATTTCACTGTTAGTCTACAAAGCATTTCACTGTTAGTCTCCAACATATTTTACTGTTAGTCTACAACGTATTTCACTGTTAGTCTACAAAGCATTTCACTGTTAGTCTCCACCTGTTGTCTACGCAGCATTTCACTGTCATTCTCCACCTGTTGTCTACAAAGCATTTCACTGTTACTCTACCCCTGTTGTCTACAAAGCATTTCACTGTTAGTCTCCACCTGTTGTCTACAAAGCTTTTTCACTGGAAGTCTACACCTGTTGTCTACAAAGCATTTCACTGTTAGTCAACACCTGTTGTCTGCAAACGATTTCACTGTTAGTCCACAACGTGTTTCACTCTTAGTCTACACCTGTTGCCTACAAAGCATTTCACTGTTAGTCTACACCTGTTGTCTAAAATGTATTTCACTGTTAATCTACACCTGTTGTCTACAAAGCATTTCATTGTTAGTCTCCACCTGTTGTCTACTAAGCTTTTGACTGTTTGTCTAAAACCTGTTGTCTATTAAGCATTTCACTGTTATTCTACAAAGCATTTCACTGTTAGTCTCCACCTGTTGTCTACGAAGCATTTCACTGTTAGTCTACAAAGCATGTCAATGTTAGTCTCCACCTGTTGTCTAAGAAGCATTTCACTCTTAGTCTACACCTGTTGTCTACAAAGCATTTCACTGTTAGTCTACACCTGTTGTCTACAAAGCATTTCACTGTTAGTCTCCACCTGTTGTCTACAAAGCATTTCATTGTTAGTCTCCACCTGTTGTCTACGAAGCTTTTGACTGTTAGTCTCCACCTGTTGTCTATTAAGCATTTCACTGTTAGTCTACAAAGCATTTCACTGTTAGTCTCCACCTGTTGTCTACGAAGCATTTCACTGTTAGTCTACAAAGCATTTCAATGTTAGTCTCCACCTGTTGTCTACGAAGCATTTCACTGTTAGTCTACAAAGCATTTCACTGTTGGTCTCCACCTGTTGTCTACGAAGCATTTCACTGTTAGTCTACAAAGAATTTCACTGTTCGTCTCCACCTGCTGTCTACAAAGCATTTCACTGTTAGTCTACACCTGTTGTCTACGATGCATTTCACTGTTTGTCTACAAGCATTTCACTGTCAGTCTCCACCTGTTGTCTACAAAGCATTTCACTGTTAGTCTACACCTGTTGTCTACGAAGCATTTCACTGTTAGTCTACAAAGCATTTCACTGTTAGTCTCCACCTGTTGCTAACAAAGCAGGTCACTGTTAGTCTCCACCTGTTGTCTACAAAGCATTTCACTGTTAGTCTACACCTGTTGTCTACGAAGCATTTCACTGTTAGTCTACAAAGCATTTCATTGTTAGTCTCCACCTGTTGTCTACGAATCATTTCACTGTTAGTCTACAAAGCATTTCACTGTTAGTCTCCACCTTTTGTCTACAAAGTATTTCACTGTTAGTCTACAACATACGCTGTTAGTCTACACCTGTTGTCTACAAAGCATTTCACTGTTAGTCTACACCTGTTGACTACAAATTATTTCACTGTTTGTCTCCACCTGTTGTCTACAAAGCATTTCATTGTTAGTCTCCACCTGTTGTCTACGAAGCTTTTGACTGTTAGTCTCCACCTGTTGTCTATGAAGCATTTCACTGTTAGTCTACAAAGCATTTCGCTATTAGTCTACACCTCTTCTCTACAAAGCATTTCGCTGGTAGTCTACACCTGTTGTTTACAAAGCATTTCACTGTTAGTCTACAAAGCATTTCACTGTTAGTCTCCACCTGTTGTCTACGAAGCATTTTTACTATTAGTCTACAAAGCATTTCAATTTTAGTCTCCACCTGTTGTCTAAGAAGCATTTCACTGTTAGTCTCCACCTGTTGTCTACAAAGCATTTCATTGTTAGTCTCCACCTGTTGTCTACGAAGCTTATGACTGTTTGTCTCCACCTGTTGTCTATTAAGCATTTCACTGTTAGTCTACAAAGCATTTCACTGTTAGTCTCCACCTGTTGTCTACGAAGCATTTCACTGTTAGTCTACAAAGCATTTCAATGTTAGTCTCCACCTGTTGTCTAAGAAGCATTTCATTGTTAGTCTCCACCTGTTGTCTACGAAGCATTTCACTGTTAGTCTACAAAGAATTTCACTGTTAGTCTCCACCTGTTGTCTACGAATCATTTCACTGCTAGTCTACAAAGCATTTCACTGTTGGTCTCCACCTGTTGTCTACGATGCATTTCACTGTTTGTCTACAAAGAATTTCACTGTTAGTCTCCACCAAAGCATTTCACTGTCAGTCTCCACCTGTTGTCTACAAAGCATTTCACTGTTAGTCTACACCTGTTTTCTACGATGCATTTCACTGTTTGTCTACAAGCATTTCACTGTTAGTCTCCACCTGTTGTCTACAAGCATTTCACTGTTCGTCTACAAAGAATTTCAATGTTCGTCTCCACCTGTTGTCTACAATGCATTTCACTGTTAGTCTACACCTGTTGTCTACGAAGCATTTCACTGTCAGTCTCCACCTGTTGTCTACAAAGCATTTCAATGTTAGTCTACCCCTGTTGTCCACAAAGCATTTCAATGTTAGTCTACCAAGCATTTCACTGTTAGTCTACAAAGCATTTCACTGTTAGTCTCCAACATATTTTAATGTTAGTCTACAACGTATTTCACTGTTAGTCTACAAAGCATTTCACTGTTAGTCTCCACCTGTTGTCTACGCAGCATTTCACTGTCATTCTCCACCTGTTGTCTACAAAGCATTTCACTGTTAGTCTCCACCTGTTGTCTACAAATCTTTTTCACTGGAAGTCTACACCTGTTGTCTGCAAACGATTTCACTGTTAGTCCACAACGTGTTTCACTCTTAGTCTACACCTATTGCCTACAAAGCATTTCACTGTTAGTCTACACCTGTTGTCTAAAATGTATTTCACTGTTAATCTACACCTGTTGTCTACAAAGCATTTCACTGTTAGTCTACAAAGCATTTCACTGTTAGTCTACACCTGTTGTCTACGAAGCATTTCACTGTTAGTCTACAAAGCATTTCACTGTTAGTCTCCACCTGTTGTCTACGAAGCATTTCACTGTTAGTCTACAAAGCATTTCACTGTTAGTCTACACCTGTTGTCTACGAAGCATTTCACTGTTAGTCTACAAAGCATTTCACTGTTAGTCTCCACCTGTTGTCTACAAAGTATTTCACTGTTAATCTACAACGCATTTCACTGTTAGTCTCCAACTGTTGTCTACAAAGCATTTCACTGTTAGTCTACACCTGTTGTCTACGAAGCATTTCACTGTTAGTCTACAAAGCATTTCACTGTTAGTCTCCACCTGTTGCCAACAAAGCATGTCACTGTTAGTCTCCACCTGTTGTCTAAGAAGCATTTCACTGTTATTCTCCACCTGTTGTCTACGAAGCATTTCACTGTTAGTCTACAAAGCATTTCACTGTTAGTCTCCACCTGTTGTCTACGAATCATTTCACTGTTAGTCTACAAAGCATTTCACTGTTGGTCTCCACCTGTTGTCTACAAAGCATTTCACTGTTAGTCTACAAAGAATTTCACTGTTCGTCTCCACCTGTTGTCTACGAAGCATTTCACTGTTAGTCTACAAAGCATTTAACTGTTAGTCTCCACCTGTTGTCTACAAAGCATTTCACTGTTAGTCTACAAAGCATTTCACTGTTAGTCTACACCTGTTGTCTACAAAGCATTTCACTGTTAGTCTACAAAGAATTTCACTGTTCGTCTCCACCTGTTGTCTACAAAGCATTTCAATATCAGTCTCCACCTGTTGTCTACAAAGCATTTCACTGTTAGTCTACAAAGCATTTCACTGTTAGTCTCCACCTGTTGCCTACAAAGGATGTCACTGTTAGTCGACACCTGTTGTCTACAAAGCATTTCACTGTTAGTCTCCACCTGTTGTCTACGAAGCATTTCACTGTTCGTCTACAAAGAATTTCAATGTTCGTCTCCACCTGTTGTCTACAATGCATTTCACTGTTAGTCTACACCTGTTGTCTACGAAGCATTTCACTGTCAGTCTCCACCTGTTGTCTACAAAGCATTTCAATGTTAGTCTACCCCTGTTGTCCACAAAGCATTTCAATGTTAGTCTACCAAGCATTTCACTGTTAGTCTACAAAGCATTTCACTGTTAGTCTCCAACATATTTTAATGTTAGTCTACAACGTATTTCACTGTTAGTCTACAAAGCATTTCACTGTTAGTCTCCACCTGTTGTCTACGCAGCATTTCACTGTCATTCTCCACCTGTTGTCTACAAAGCATTTCACTGTTAGTCTACCCCTGTTGTCTACAAAGCATTTCACTGTTAGTCTCCACCTGTTGTCTACAAATCTTTTTCACTGGAAGTCTACACCTGTTGTCTGCAAACGATTTCACTGTTAGTCCACAACGTGTTTCACCTTAGTTTACACCTGTTGCCTACAAAGCATTTCACTGTTAGTCTACACCTGTTGTCTAAAATGTATTTCACTGTTAATCTACACCTGTTGTCTACAAAGCATTTCACTGTTAGTCTACAAAGCATTTCACTGTTAGTCTACATCTGTTGTCTACAAATCATTTCACTGTTAGTCTACAAAGCGTTTCACTGTTAGTCTACACCTGTTGTCTACAAAGTATTTCACTGTTAATCTACAACGCATTTCACTGTTAGTCTCCACCTGTTGTCTACAAAGCATTTCACTGTTAGTCTACACCTGTTGTCTACGAAGCATTTCACTGTTAGTCTACACCTCTTCTCTACAAAGCATTTCGCTGGTAGTCTACACCTGTTGTTTACAAAGCATTTCACTGTTAGTCTACAAAGCATTTCACTGTTAGTCTCCACCTGTTGTCTACGAAGCATTTTTACTATTAGTCTACAAAGCATTTCAATTTTAGTCTCCACCTGTTGTCTAAGAAGCATTTCACTGTTAGTCTCCACCTGTTGTCTACAAAGCATTTCATTGTTAGTCTCCACCTGTTGTCTACGAAGCTTTGACTGTTTGTCTCCACCTGTTGTCTATTAAGCATTTCACTGTTAGTCTACAAAGCATTTCACTGTTAGTCTCCACCTGTTGTCTACGAAGCATTTCACTGTTAGTCTACAAAGCATTTCAATGTTAGTCTCCACCTGTTGTCTAAGAAGCATTTCATTGTTAGTCTCCACCTGTTGTCTACGAAGCATTTCACTGTTAGTCTACAAAGAATTTCACTGTTAGTCTCCACCTGTTGTCTACGAATCATTTCACTGCTAGTCTACAAAGCATTTCACTGTTGGTCTCCACCTGTTGTCTACGATGCATTTCACTGTTTGTCTACAAAGAATTTCACTGTTAGTCTCCACCTGTTGTCTACGAAGCATTTCACTGTCAGTCTCCACCTGTTGTCTACAAAGCATTTCACTGTTAGTCTACACCTGTTTTCTACGATGCATTTCACTGTTTGTCTACAAGCATTTCACTGTTAGTCTCCACCTGTTGTCTACGAAGCATTTCACTGTTCGTCTACAAAGAATTTCAATGTTCGTCTCCACCTGTTGTCTACAATGCATTTCACTGTTAGTCTACACCTGTTGTCTACGAAGCATTTCACTGTCAGTCTCCACCTGTTGTCTACAAAGCATTTCAATGTTAGTCTACCCCTGTTGTCCACAAAGCATTTCAATGTTAGTCTACCAAGCATTTCACTGTTAGTCTACAAAGCATTTCACTGTTAGTCTCCAACATATTTTAATGTTAGTCTACAACGTATTTCACTGTTAGTCTACAAAGCATTTCACTGTTAGTCTCCACCTGTTGTCTACGCAGCATTTCACTGTCATTCTCCACCTGTTGTCTACAAAGCATTTCACTGTTAGTCTCCACCTGTTGTCTACAAATCTTTTTCACTGGAAGTCTACACCTGTTGTCTGCAAACGATTTCACTGTTAGTCCACAACGTGTTTCACTCTTAGTCTACACCTATTGCCTACAAAGCATTTCACTGTTAGTCTACACCTGTTGTCTAAAATGTATTTCACTGTTAATCTACACCTGTTGTCTACAAAGCATTTCACTGTTAGTCTACAAAGCATTTCACTGTTAGTCTACACCTGTTGTCTACGAAGCATTTCACTGTTAGTCTACAAAGCATTTCACTGTTAGTCTCCACCTGTTGTCTACGAAGCATTTCACTGTTAGTCTACAAAGCATTTCACTGTTCGTCTCCACCTGTTGTCTACGAAGCATTTCACTGTTAGTCTACAAAGCATTTCACTGTTAGTCTCCACCTGTTGTCTACAAAGTATTTCACTGTTAATCTACAACGCATTTCACTGTTAGTCTCCAACTGTTGTCTACAAAGCATTTCACTGTTAGTCTACACCTGTTGTCTACGAAGCATTTCACTGTTAGTCTCCACCTGTTGCCAACAAAGCATGTCACTGTTAGTCTCCACCTGTTGTCTAAGAAGCATTTCACTGTTATTCTCCACCTGTTGTCTACGAAGCATTTCACTGTTAGTCTACAAAGCATTTCACTGTTAGTCTCCACCTGTTGTCTACGAATCATTTCACTGTTAGTCTACAAAGCATTTCACTGTTGGTCTCCACCTGTTGTCTACAAAGAATTTCACTGTTCGTCTCCACCTGTTGTCTACGAAGCATTTCACTGTTAGTCTACAAAGCATTTAACTGTTAGTCTCCACCTGTTGTCTACAAAGCATTTCACTGTTAGTCTACAAAGCATTTCACTGTTAGTCTACACCTGTTGTCTACGAAGCATTTCACTGTTAGTCTACAAAGAATTTCACTGTTCGTCTCCACCTGTTGTCTACAAAGCATTTCAATATCAGTCTCCACCTGTTGTCTACAAAGCATTTCACTGTTAGTCTACAAAGCATTTCACTGTTAGTCTCCACCTGTTGCCTACAAAGGATGTCACTGTTAGTCGACACCTGTTGTCTACAAAGCATTTCACTGTTAGTCTCCACCTGTTGTCTACGAAGCATTTCACTGTTCGTCTACAAAGAATTTCAATGTTCGTCTCCACCTGTTGTCTACAATGCATTTCACTGTTAGTCTACACCTGTTGTCTACGAAGCATTTCACTGTCAGTCTCCACCTGTTGTCTACAAAGCATTTCAATGTTAGTCTACCCCTGTTGTCCACAAAGCATTTCAATGTTAGTCTACCAAGCATTTCACTGTTAGTCTACAAAGCATTTCACTGTTAGTCTCCAACATATTTTAATGTTAGTCTACAACGTATTTCACTGTTAGTCTACAAAGCATTTCACTGTTAGTCTCCACCTGTTGTCTACGCAGCATTTCACTGTCATTCTCCACCTGTTGTCTACAAAGCATTTCACTGTTAGTCTACCCCTGTTGTCTACAAAGCATTTCACTGTTAGTCTCCACCTGTTGTCTACAAATCTTTTTCACTGGAAGTCTACACCTGTTGTCTGCAAACGATTTCACTGTTAGTCCACAACGTGTTTCACTCTTAGTCTACACCTGTTGCCTACAAAGCATTTCACTGTTAGTCTACACCTGTTGTCTAAAATGTATTTCACTGTTAATCTACACCTGTTGTCTACAAAGCATTTCACTGTTAGTCTACAAAGCATTTCACTGTTAGTCTACATCTGTTGTCTACAAATCATTTCACTGTTAGTCTACAAAGCGTTTCACTGTTAGTCTACACCTGTTGTCTACAAAGTATTTCACTGTTAATCTACAACGCATTTCACTGTTAGTCTCCACCTGTTGTCTACAAAGCATTTCACTGTTAGTCTACACCTGTTGTCTACGAAGCATTTCACTGTTAGTCTACAAAGCATTTCACTGTTAGTCTCCACCTGTTGTCTACAAAGCATTTCACTGTTAGTCTACACCTGTTGTCTACGAAGCAATTCACTGTTAGTCTTCAAAGAATTTCACTGTCCGTCTCCACCTGTTGTCTACAAAGCATTTCACTGTCAGTCTCCACCTGTTGTCTACAAAGCATTTCACTGTTAGTCTGCAAAGCATTTCACTGTTAGTCTACACCTGTTGTCTACAAAGCATTTCACTGTTAGTCTACAAAGCATTTCACTGTTAGTCTACACCTGTTGTCTACAAAGTATTTCACTGTTAATCTACAACGCATTTCACTGTTAGTCTCCAACTGTTGTCTACAAAGCGTTTCACTGTTAGTCTACACCTGTTGTCTACGAAGCATTTCACTGTTAGTCTACACCTGTTGTCTACAAAGTATTTCACTGTTAATCTACAACGCATTTCACTGTTAGTCTCCAACTGTTGTCTACAAAGCATTTCACTGTTATTCTCCACCTGTTGTCTACGAAGCATTTCACTGTTAGTCTACAAAGCATTTCACTGTTAGTCTCCACCTGTTTTCTACGAATCATTTCACTGTTAGTCTACAAAGCATTTCACTGTTGGTCTCCACCTGTTGTCTACAAAGCATTTCACTGTTAGTCTACAAAGAATTTCACTGTTCGTCTCCACCTGTTGTCTACGAAGCATTTCACTGTTAGTCTACAAAGCATTTAACTGTTAGTCTCCACCTGTTGTCTACAAAGCATTTCACTGTTAGTCTACAAAGCATTTCACTGTTAGTCTACACCTGTTGTCTACGAAGCATTTCACTGTTAGTATACAAAGAATTTCACTGCTCGTCTCCACCTGTTGTCTACAAAGCATTTCACTGTTAGTCTACAAAGCATTTCACTGTTAGTCTCCACCTGTTGCCTACAAAGGATGTCACTGTTAGTCGACACCTGTTGTCTACAAAGCATTTCACTGTTAGTCTCCACCTGTTGTCTACGAAGCATTTCACAGTTAGTCTACAAAGAATTTCAATGTTCGTCTCCACCTGTTGTCTACAATGCATTTCACTGTTAGTCTACACCTGTTGTCTACGAAGCATTTCACTGTCAGTCTCCAACTGTTGTCTACAAAGCATTTCAATGTTAGTCTACCACTGTTGTCCACGAAGCATTTCAATGTTAGTCTACCAAGCATTTCACTGTTAGTCTACAAAGCATTTCACTGTTAGTCTCCAACATATTTTACTGTTAGTCTACAACGTATTTCACTGTTAGTCTACAAAGCATTTCACTGTTAGTCTCCACCTGTTGTCTACGCAGCATTTCACTGTCATTCTCCACCTGTTGTCTACAAAGCATTTCACTGTTACTCTACCCCTGTTGTCTACAAAGCATTTCACTGTTAGTCTCCACCTGTTGTCTACAAAGCTTTTTCACTGGAAGTCTACACCTGTTGTCTACAAAGCATTTCACTGTTAGTCAACACCTGTTGTCTGCAAACGATTTCACTGTTAGTCCACAACGTGTTTCACTCTTAGTCTACACCTGTTGCCTACAAAGCATTTCACTGTTAGTCTACACCTGTTGTCTAAAATGTATTTCACTGTTAATCTACACCTGTTGTCTACAAAGCATTTCATTGTTAGTCTCCACCTGTTGTCTACTAAGCTTTTGACTGTTTGTCTAAAACCTGTTGTCTATTAAGCATTTCACTGTTATTCTACAAAGCATTTCACTGTTAGTCTCCACCTGTTGTCTACGAAGCATTTCACTGTTAGTCTACAAAGCATTTCAATGTTAGTCTCCACCTGTTGTCTAAGAAGCATTTCACTGTTAGTCTACACCTGTTGTCTACAAAGCATTTCACTGTTAGTCTACACCTGTTGTCTACAAAGCATTTCACTGTTAGTCTCCACCTGTTGTCTACAAAGCATTTCATTGTTAGTCTCCACCTGTTGTCTACGAAGCTTTTGACTGTTAGTCTCCACCTGTTGTCTATTAAGCATTTCACTGTTAGTCTACAAAGCATTTCACTGTTAGTCTCCACCTGTTGTCTACGAAGCATTTCACTGTTAGTCTACAAAGCATTTCAATGTTAGTCTCCACCTGTTGTCTAAGAAGCATTTCACTGTTAGTCTCCACCTGTTGTCTACGAAGCATTTCACTGTTAGTCTACAAAGCATTTCACTGTTAGTCTCCAACTGTTGTCTACAAAGCATTTCACTGTTAGTCTACACCTGTTGTCTACGAAGCATTTCACTGTTAGTCTACACCTGTTGTCTACAAAGTATTTCACTGTTAATCTACAACGCATTTCACTGTTAGTCTCCAACTGTTGTCTACAAAGCATTTCACTGTTAGTCTCCACCTGTTGCCAACAAAGCATGTCACTGTTAGTCTCCACCTGTTGTCTAAGAAGCATTTCACTGTTATTCTCCACCTGTTGTCTATGAAGCATTTCACTGTTAGTCTACAAAGCATTTCACTGTTAGTCTCCACCTGTTGTCTACGAATCATTTCACTGTTAGTCTACAAAGCATTTCACTGTTGGTCTCCACCTGTTGTCTACAAAGCATTTCACTGTTAGTCTCAAAGAATTTCACTGTCAGTCTCCACCTGTTGTCTACAAAGCATTTCACTGTTAGTCTACAAAGCATTTCACTGTTAGTCTCCACCTGTTGCCTACAAAGGATGTCACTGTTAGTCGACACCTGTTGTCTACAAAGCATTTCACTGTTAGTCTCCACCTGTTGTCTACGAAGCATTTCACTGTTCGTCTACAAAGAATTTCAATGTTCGTCTCCACCTGTTGTCTACAATGCATTTCACTGTTAGTCTACACCTGTTGTCTACGAAGCATTTCACTGTCAGTCTCCAACTGTTGTCTACAAAGCATTTCAATGTTAGTCTACCACTGTTGTCCACGAAGCATTTCAATGTTAGTCTACCAAGCATTTCACTGTTAGTCTACAAAGCATTTCACTGTTAGTCTCCAACATATTTTACTGTTAGTCTACAACGTATTTCACTGTTAGTCTACAAAGCATTTCACTGTTAGTCTCCACCTGTTGTCTACGCAGCATTTCACTGTCATTCTCCACCTGTTGTCTACAAAGCATTTCACTGTTACTCTACCCCTGTTGTCTACAAAGCATTTCACTGTTAGTCTCCACCTGTTGTCTACAAAGCTTTTTCACTGGAAGTCTACACCTGTTGTCTACAAAGCATTTCACTGTTAGTCAACACCTGTTGTCTGCAAACGATTTCACTGTTAGTCCACAACGTGTTTCACTCTTAGTCTACACCTGTTGCCTACAAAGCATTTCACTGTTAGTCTACACCTGTTGTCTAAAATGTATTTCACTGTTAATCTACACCTGTTGTCTACAAAGCATTTCATTGTTAGTCTCCACCTGTTGTCTACTAAGCTTTTGACTGTTTGTCTAAAACCTGTTGTCTATTAAGCATTTCACTGTTATTCTACAAAGCATTTCACTGTTAGTCTCCACCTGTTGTCTACGAAGCATTTCACTGTTAGTCTACAAAGCATTTCAATGTTAGTCTCCACCTGTTGTCTAAGAAGCATTTCACTGTTAGTCTACACCTGTTGTCTACAAAGCATTTCACTGTTAGTCTACACCTGTTGTCTACAAAGCATTTCACTGTTAGTCTCCACCTGTTGTCTACAAAGCATTTCATTGTTAGTCTCCACCTGTTGTCTACGAAGCTTTTGACTGTTAGTCTCCACCTGTTGTCTATTAAGCATTTCACTGTTAGTCTACAAAGCATTTCACTGTTAGTCTCCACCTGTTGTCTACGAAGCATTTCACTGTTAGTCTACAAAGCATTTCAATGTTAGTCTCCACCTGTTGTCTAAGAAGCATTTCACTGTTAGTCTCCACCTGTTGTCTACGAAGCATTTCACTGTTAGTCTACAAAGCATTTCACTGTTAGTCTCCAACTGTTGTCTACAAAGCATTTCACTGTTAGTCTACACCTGTTGTCTACGAAGCATTTCACTGTTAGTCTACACCTGTTGTCTACAAAGTATTTCACTGTTAATCTACAACGCATTTCACTGTTAGTCTCCAACTGTTGTCTACAAAGCATTTCACTGTTAGTCTCCACCTGTTGCCAACAAAGCATGTCACTGTTAGTCTCCACCTGTTGTCTAAGAAGCATTTCACTGTTATTCTCCACCTGTTGTCTATGAAGCATTTCACTGTTAGTCTACAAAGCATTTCACTGTTAGTCTCCACCTGTTGTCTACGAATCATTTCACTGTTAGTCTACAAAGCATTTCACTGTTGGTCTCCACCTGTTGTCTACAAAGCATTTCACTGTTAGTCTCAAAGAATTTCACTGTCAGTCTCCACCTGTTGTCTACAAAGCATTTCACTGTTAGTCTACAAAGCATTTCACTGTTAGTCTCCACCTGTTGCCTACAAAGGATGTCACTGTTAGTCGACACCTGTTGTCTACAAAGCATTTCACTGTTAGTCTCCACCTGTTGTCTACGAAGCATTTCACTGTTCGTCTACAAAGAATTTCAATGTTCGTCTCCACCTGTTGTCTACAATGCATTTCACTGTTAGTCTACACCTGTTGTCTACGAAGCATTTCACTGTCAGTCTCCAACTGTTGTCTACAAAGCATTTCAATGTTAGTCTACCACTGTTGTCCACGAAGCATTTCAATGTTAGTCTACCAAGCATTTCACTGTTAGTCTACAAAGCATTTCACTGTTAGTCTCCAACATATTTTACTGTTAGTCTACAACGTATTTCACTGTTAGTCTACAAAGCATTTCACTGTTAGTCTCCACCTGTTGTCTACGCAGCATTTCACTGTCATTCTCCACCTGTTGTCTACAAAGCATTTCACTGTTACTCTACCCCTGTTGTCTACAAAGCATTTCACTGTTAGTCTCCACCTGTTGTCTACAAAGCTTTTTCACTGGAAGTCTACACCTGTTGTCTACAAAGCATTTCACTGTTAGTCAACACCTGTTGTCTGCAAACGATTTCACTGTTAGTCCACAACGTGTTTCACTCTTAGTCTACACCTGTTGCCTACAAAGCATTTCACTGTTAGTCTACACCTGTTGTCTAAAATGTATTTCACTGTTAATCTACACCTGTTGTCTACAAAGCATTTCATTGTTAGTCTCCACCTGTTGTCTACTAAGCTTTTGACTGTTTGTCTAAAACCTGTTGTCTATTAAGCATTTCACTGTTATTCTACAAAGCATTTCACTGTTAGTCTACACCTGTTGTCTACGAAGCATTTCACTGTTAGTCTACAAAGCATTTCAATGTTAGTCTCCACCTGTTGTCTAAGAAGCATTTCACTGTTAGTCTACACCTGTTGTCTACAAAGCATTTCACTGTTAGTCTCCACCTGTTGTCTACAAAGCATTTCACTGTTAGTCTCCACCTGTTGTCTACAAAGCATTTCATTGTTAGTCTCCACCTGTTGTCTACGAAGCTTTTGACTGTTAGTCTCCACCTGTTGTCTATTAAGCATTTCACTGTTAGTCTACAAAGCATTTCACTGTTAGTCTCCACCTGTTGTCTACGAAGCATTTCACTGTTAGTCTACACAGCATTTCACTGTTGGTCTCCACCTGTTGTCTACGAAGCATTTCACTGTTAGTCTACAAAGAATTTCACTGTTCGTCTCCACCTGCTGTCTACAAAGCATTTCACTGTTAGTCTACACCTGTTGTCTACGATGCATTTCACTGTTTGTCTACAAGCATTTCACTGTCAGTCTCCACCTGTTGTCTACAAAGCATTTCACTGTTAGTCTACACCTGTTGTCTACGAAGCATTTCACTGTTAGTCTACAAAGCATTTCACTGTTAGTCTCCACCTGTTGCCAACAAAGCAGGTCACTGTTAGTCTCCACCTGTTGTCTACAAAGCATTTCACTGTTAGTCTACACCTGTTGTCTACGAAGCATTTCACTGTTAGTCTACAAAGCATTTCATTGTTAGTCTCCACCTGTTGTCTACGAATCATTTCACTGTTAGTCTACAAAGCATTTCACTGTTAGTCTCCACCTTTTGTCTACGAAGTATTTCACTGTTAGTCTACAACATATTTCGCTGTTAGTCTACACCTGTTGTCTACAAAGCATTTCACTGTTAGTCTACACCTGTTGACTACAAATTATTTCACTGTTTGTCTCCACCTGTTGTCTACAAAGCATTTCATTGTTAGTCTCCACCTGTTGTCTACGAAGCTTTTGACTGTTAGTCTCCACCTGTTGTCTATGAAGCATTTCACTGTTAGTCTACAAAGCATTTCGCTATTAGTCTACACCTCTTCTCTACAAAGCATTTCGCTGGTAGTCTACACCTGTTGTTTACAAAGCATTTCACTGTTAGTCTACAAAGCATTTCACTGTTAGTCTCCACCTGTTGTCTACGAAGCATTTTTACTATTAGTCTACAAAGCATTTCAATTTTAGTCTCCACCTGTTGTCTACAAAGCATTTCATTGTTAGTCTCCACCTGTTGTCTACGAAGCTTTTGACTGTTTGTCTCCACCTGTTGTCTATTAAGCATTTCACTGTTAGTCTACAAAGCATTTCACTGTTAGTCTCCACCTGTTGTCTACGAAGCATTTCACTGTTAGTCTACAAAGCATTTCAATGTTAGTCTCCACCTGTTGTCTAAGAAGCATTTCATTGTTAGTCTCCACCTGTTGTCTACGAAGCATTTCACTGTTAGTCTACAAAGAATTTCACTGTTAGTCTCCACCTGTTGTCTACGAATCATTTCACTGCTAGTCTACAAAGCATTTCACTGTTGGTCTCCACCTGTTGTCTACGATGCATTTCACTGTTTGTCTACAAAGAATTTCACTGTTAGTCTCCACCTGTTGTCTACGAAGCATTTCACTGTCAGTCTCCACCTGTTGTCTACAAAGCATTTCACTGTTAGTCTACACCTGTTTTCTACGATGCATTTCACTGTTTGTCTACAAGCATTTCACTGTTAGTCTCCACCTGTTGTCTACGAAGCATTTCACTGTCAGTCTCCACCTGTTGTCTACAAAGCATTTCACTGTTAGTCTACAAAGCATTTCACTGTTGGTCTCCACCTGTTGTTCACGAAGCATTTCACTGTTAGTCTACAAAGAATTTCACTGTTCGTCTCCACTTGTTGTCTACAAAGCATTTCACTGTTAGTCTACACCTGTTGTCTACGATGCATTTCACTGTTTGTCTACAAGCATTTCACTGTTAGTCTCCACCTGTTGTCTACGAAGCGTGTCACTGTTAGTCTCCACCTGTTGTCTACAAAGCATTTCACTGTTAGTCTACACCTGTTGTCTACGAAGCATTTCACTGTTAGTCTACAAAGCATTTCATTGTTAGTCTCCACCTGTTGTCTACGAATCATTTCACTGTTAGTCTACAAAGCATTTCACTGTTAGTCTCCACCTTTTGTCTACGAAGTATTTCACTGTTAGTCTACAACATATTTCACTGTTAGTCTACACCTGTTGTCTACAAAGCATTTCACTGTTAGTCTACACCTGTTGACTACAAAGCATTTCACTGTTAGTCTCCACCTGTTGTATACAAAGCATTTCATTGTTAGTCTCCACCTGTTGTCTACGAAGCTTTTGACTGTTAGTCTCCACCTGTTGTCTATGAAGCATTTCACTGTTAGTCTACAAAGCATTTCGCTATTAGTCTACACCTCTTCTCTACAAAGCATTTCACTGGTAGTCTACACCTGTTGTTTACAAAGCATTTCACTGTTAGTCTACAAAGCATTTCACTGTTAGTCTCCACCTGTTGTCTACGAAGCATTTCACTGTTAGTCTACAAAGCATTTCAATGTTAGTCTCCACCTGTTGTCTAAGAAGCATTTCACTGTTAGTCTGCACCTGTTGTCTACAAAGCATTTCATTGTTAGTCTCCACCTGCTGTCTACGAAGCTTTTGACTGTTTGTCTCCACCTGTTGTCTATTAAGCATTTCACTGTTAGTCTACAAAGCATTTCACTGTTAGTCTCCACCTGTTGTCTACGAAGCATTTCACTGTTAGTCTACAAAGCATTTCAATGTTAGTCTCCACCTGTTGTCTACGAAGCATTTCACTGTCAGTCTCCACCTTTTGTCTACAAAGCATTTCACTGTTAGTCTACAAAGCATTTCACTGTTAGTCTACACCTGTTCTTTCCCAGGCATTTCACTGTTATTCTACAAAGCATTTCACTGTTAGTCTGCACCTGTTGTCTACAAAGCATTTCACTGCTAGTCTACAAAGCATTTCACTGTTAGTCTACACCTGTTGTCTACAAAGCATTTCACTGTTAGTCTACAAAGCATTTCACTGTTAGTCTACACCTGTTGTCTACAAAGTATTTCACTGTTAATCTACAACGCATTTCACTGTTAGTCTACACCTGTTGTTTCCCAGGCATTTCACTGTTATTCTACAAAGCATTTCACTGTTAGTCTGCACCTGTTGTCTACAAAGCATTTCACTGCTAGTCTCCACCTGTTGTCTACAAAGCATTTCACTGTTAGTCTCCACCTGTTGTCTACAAAGCTTTTCACTGTTCGTCTCCACCTGTTGTCTATGAAGCATTTCACTGTTAGTCTACAAAGCATTTCACAATAAAACCCCTTTTGCATTGAGGTATTTCTACTCACCCCATACATATACAAGTTACCACAGGTCATTTATCCATTATAGTATATGTTGTGCACAGAGATAAGTTTTACATTATATTTTGTGTTTCAGATGAGACTCCCATGTCACAATTCAACAATGGACCAAGTTTTATTTGAGCAAAGAAATAATTATTGAAAGCACTCTTCTAGTTGTCATTAATTCAGACTTTTTAAAGTATACCATAGCATGCTGTTGTGATTAAGTGCTGCATTTTAATTTTCATTTAGCCTAACTACATTGTGTAAAGTAAAAGTAAAAATGTCCATTAATTAAAATTCATGTCAAAATATATTTTGGAATATATTTTACTAGCTACAGTACCACAGCATGCTGTCAAAATGTATTTCTACACCTTATATTTAGATATAGAAATATATACAGTATGTATATAAGTATATTTTAAAACAGACAATTTTGTAATATTATGTCCATATATTTGTGTATATACAGTGTATATACATAAGGCTGAAACATACATTTAGATATCTGTAATTTGCATATATTTACATTCTGGTATATATCAATCTATTATATTTCTGTGTTCGCCAACCCCGTAATCCCCACCCACCCCGTATCCCTCCACCCACCCCGTATCCCTCCATCCACCCCGTATCCCTCCATCCACCCCGTATCCCTCCACCCACCCCGTATCCCTACACCCCGTATCCATCCACCCACCCCGTATCCCTCCACCCACACCGTATCCATGCACCCACCCCGTATCCCTCCACCCACACCGTATCCCTCCATCCACCCCGTATCCCTCCACCCACCCCGTATCCCTACACCCCGTATCCATCCACCCACCCCGTATCCCTCCACCCACCCCGTATCCCTCCACCCACCCCGTATCCATCCACCCACCCCGTATCCCTCCACCCACACCGTATCCCTCCACCCTCCCCGTATCCCTACACCCCGTATCCATCCACCCACCACGTATCCATCCACCCACCCCGTATCCCTCCACCCACCCCGTATCCATCCACCCAAACCGTAATCCCCCACCCACCCCGTATCCTTCCACCCACCCCGTATCCGTCCACCCACCCCGTATCCCTCCACCCACCCCGTAATCCCCCACCCAACCCGTATCCCTCGACCCACCCTGTATCCCTACACCCCGTAATCCCCCACCCTCCCCGTATCCCTCCACAAACCCTCTATCCCTCCACCCACCCCCGTATCCATCCATCCACCCACCCCCTATCCCCACCCACCCCGTATCCCCAACCACCCCGTATCCCTCCACCCACACCGTATCCCTACACCCCGTATCCCTCCACCCACCCCGTATCCCTCCACCCACCCCGTATCCCTCCACCCACCCCGTATCCCTCCACCCACACCATATCCCTCCACCCACCCGTATCCATCCACCCACACCGTATCCCTCCAACCACCCGTATCCATCCACCCACACCGTATCCCTCCACCCACCCCGTATCCCGACACCCCCTATCCCTCCACCCACACCGTATCCCTCCACCCACACCGTATCCCTCCACCCACCCCGTATCCCTCCACCCACACCGTATCCTTCCACCCACACCGTATCCCTCCACCCACACCGTATCACTCCACCCACCCCGTATCCATCCACCCACACTGTATCCCCACCCACCCCGTATCCCTCCACCCACACCGTATCACTCCACCCACACCGTATCCCCCACCCACCCTGTATCCATCCACCCACACCGTATCACTCCACCCACCCCGTATCCATCCACCCACCCCGTATCCATCCACCCACCCTGTATCCATCCACCCACCCCGTATCCATCCACCCACACCGTATCCCTCCACCCACCCCGTATCCCTCCACCCACACCGTATCCCTCCACCCACCCCGTATCCATCCACCCACACCGTATCCCTCCACCCACCCCGTATCTCTCCACCCACCCCATATCCCTCCACCCACCCCGTATCCATCCACACACCCCTTAATCACCCACCCACACCGTATCCCTCCACCCACCCCGTATCCCTCCACCCACCCCGTATCTATCCACCCACCCCGTATCCATCCACCCACCTCGTATCCATCCACCCACCCCGTATCCATCCACCCACACCATATCCCTCCACCCACCTCGTATCCATCCACCCACCCCGTATCCATCCACCCACACCGTATCCCTCCACCCACCCCGTATCCCTCCACCCACCCCGTATCCATCCACACACCCCTTAATCCCCCACCCACACCGTATCCCTCCACCCACCCCGTATCTATCCACCCACCCCGTATCCATCCACCCACCCCGTATCCCTACACCCCGTATCGCTCCACCCACCCCGTAATCCCCCACCGTATCCCTCCACCCACCCCGTATCCCTCCACCCACACCGTATCCCTCCACCCACCCCGTATCCATCCACCCACACCGTATCCCTCCACCCACCCCGTATCTCTCCACCCACCCCGTATCCCTCCACCCACCCCGTATCCATCCACACACCCCTTAATCCCCCACCCACACCGTATCCCTCCACCCACCCCGTATCCCTCCACCCACCCCGTATCTATCCACCCACCCCGTATCCATCCACCCACCTCGTATCCATCCACCCACCCCGTATCCATCCACCCACACCATATCCCTCCACCCACCTCGTATCCATCCACCCACCCCGTATCCATCCACCCACACCGTATCCCTCCACCCACCCCGTATCCCTCCACCCACCCCGTATCCATCCACACACCCCTTAATCCCCCACCCACACCGTATCCCTCCACCCACCCCGTATCTATCCACCCACCCCGTATCCATCCACCCACCCCGTATCCCTACACCCCGTATCGCTCCACCCACCCCGTAATCCCCCACCGTATCCCTCCACCCACCTCGTATCCATCCACCCACCCCGTATCCATCCACCCACACCGTATCCCTCCACCCACCCCGTATCCCTCCACCCACCCCGTATCCATCCACACACCCCTTAATCCCCCACCCACACCGTATCCCTCCACCCACCCCGTATCTATCCACCCACCCTGTATCCATCCACCCACCCCATATCCCTACACCCCGTATCGCTCCACCCACCCCGTAATCCCCCACCGTATCCCTCCACCCACCTCGTATCCATCCACCCACCCCGTATCCATCCACCCACACCGTATCCCTCCACCCACCCCATATCCCTCCACCCACCCCGTATCCATCCACACACCCCTTAATGCCCCTCCCACACCGTATCCCTCCACCCACCCCGTATCCATCCACCCACCCCATAATCCCCCACCCACCCCGTATCCCTCCACCCACCCCGTATCCCTACAACCCGTATCCCTCCACCCACCCCGTATCCATCCACCCACACCGTATCCCTCCACCCACCCCGTATCCATCCACCCACACCATATCCCCACCCACCCCGTATCCCTCCACCCACACCGTATCCCCACCCACCCCGTATCCCTCCACCCAAACCGTATCACTCCACCCACCCCGTATCCATCCACCCACACCGTATCCCCACCCACCCCGTATCCATCCACCCACACCGTATCCCTCCACCCACCCCGTATCCGTCCACCCACACCGTATCCCCACCCACCCCGTATCCCTCCACCCACACCGTATCACTCCACCCACCCCGTATCCATCCACCCACACCGTATCACCCCACCCACCCCGTATCCCTCCACCCACACCGTATCACTCCACCCACACCGTATCCCCCACCCACCCTGTATCCATCCACCCACACCGTATCACTCCACCCACCCCGTATCCATCCACCCACACCGTATCCCTCCACCCACCCCGTATCTCTCCACCCACCCCGTATCCCTCCACCCACCCCGTATCCATCCACCCACACCGTATCCCTCCACCCACCCCGTATCCATCCACCCACACCGTATCCCCACCCACCCCGTATCCCTCCACCCACACCGTATCACTCCACCCACCCCGTATACATCCACCCACCCAGTATCCATCCACCCATCCCTTATCCCTCCACCCACCCCGTATCCATCCACACACCCCTTAATCCCCCACCCACACCGTATCCCTCCACCCACCCCGTATCTATCCACCCACCCCGTATCCATCCACCCACCCCGTATCCCTACACCCCGTATCGCTCCACCCACCCCGTAATCCCCCACCGTATCCCTCCACCCACCTCGTATCCATCCACCCACCCCGTATCCATCCACCCACACCGTATCCCTCCACCCACCCCGTATCCCTCCACCCACCCCGTATCTCTCCACCCACCCCGTATCCCTCCACCCACCCCGTATCCATCCACACACCCCTTAATCCCCCACCCACAGCGTATCCCTCCACCCACCCCGTATCCCTCCACCCACCCCGTATCCATCCACCCACCCCGTATCCATCCACCCACCTCGTATCCATCCACCCACCCCGTATCCATCCACCCACACCGTATCCCTCCACCCACCTCGTATCCATCCACCCACCCCGTATCCATCCACCCACACCGTATCACTCCACCCACCCCGTATCCATCCACCCACCCCGTATCCATCCACCCATCCCGTATCCCTCCACCCACCCCGTATCCATCCACCCACACCGTATCCCTCCACCCACACCGTATCCCTACACCCCGTATCCCTCCACCCACCCCGTATCCCTCCACCCACCCCGTATCCCTCCACCCACCCCGTATCCCTCCACCCACACCATATCCCTCCACCCACCCGTATCCATCCACCCACACCGTATCCCTCCAACCACCCGTATCCATCCACCCACACCGTATCCCTCCACCCACCCCGTATCCCTACACCCCGTATCCCTCCACCCACACCGTATCCCTCCACCCACACCGTATCCCTCCACCCACCCCGTATCCCTCCACCCACACCGTATCCCTCCACCCACACCGTATCCCTACACCCACACCGTATCCCTCCACCCACCCCGTATCCCTACACCCCGTATCCCTCCACCCACACCGTATCCCTCCACCCATAACGTATCCAACCACCCACACCGTATCCCTCCACCCACACCGTATCCCTCCACCCACCCCGTATCCATCCACCCACCCCATAATCCCCCACCCACCCCGTATCCATCCACCCACCCCGTATCCATCCACCCACACCGTATCACTCCACCCACCCCGTATCCATCCACCCACCCCGTATCCCTCCACCCACACCGTATCCCTCCACCCACCCCGTATCCATCCACCCACACCGTATCCCTCCACCCACCCCGTATCTCTCCACCCACCCCGTATCCATCCACACACCCCTTAATCCCCCACCCACACCGTATCCCTCCACCCACCCCGTATCCCTCCACCCACCCCGTATCTATCCACCCACCCCGTATCCATCCACCCACCTCGTATCCATCCACCCACCCCGTATCCATCCACCCACACCATATCCCTCCACCCACCTCGTATCCATCCACCCACCCCGTATCCATCCACCCACACCGTATCCCTCCACCCACCCCGTATCCCTCCACCCACCCCGTATCCATCCACACACCCCTTAATCCCCCACCCACACCGTATCCCTCCACCCACCCCGTATCTATCCACCCACCCCGTATCCATCCACCCACCCCGTATCCCTACACCCCGTATCGCTCCACCCACCCCGTAATCCCCCACCGTATCCCTCCACCCACCCCGTATCCCTCCACCCACACCGTATCCCTCCACCCACCCCGTATCCATCCACCCACACCGTATCCCTCCACCCACCCCGTATCTCTCCACCCACCCCGTATCCCTCCACCCACCCCGTATCCATCCACACACCCCTTAATCCCCCACCCACACCGTATCCCTCCACCCACCCCATCCCTCCACCCACCCCGTATCTAACCACCCACCCCGTATCCATCCACCCACCCGTATCCATCCACCCACCCCGTATCCATCCACCCACACCATATCCCTCCACCCACCTCGTATCCATCCACCCACCCCGTATCCATCCACCCACACCGTATCCCTCCACCCACCCCGTATCCCTCCACCCACCCCGTATCCATCCACACACCCCTTAATCCCCCACCCACACCGTATCCCTCCACCCACCCCGTATCTATCCACCCACCCCGTATCCATCCACCCACCTCGTATCCATCCACCCACCCCTTATCCATCCACCCACACCATATCCCTCCACCCACCTCGTATCCATCCACCCACCCCGTATCCATCCACCCACACCGTATCCCTCCACCCACCCCGTATCCCTCCACCCACCCCATCCCTCCACCCACCCCGTATCCCTCCACCCACCCCGTATCTATCCACCCACCCCGTATCCATCCACCCACCCCGTATCCCTACACCCCATCGCTCCACCCACCCCGTAATCCCCCACCATCCCTCCACCCACCTCGTATCCATCCACCCACCCCGTATCCATCCACCCACCCCGTATCCATCCACACACCCCTTAATCCCCCACCCACACCGTATCCCTCCACCCACCCCGTATCTATCCACCCACCCCGTATCCATCCACCCACCCCATATCCCTACACCCCGTATCGCTCCACCCACCCCGTAATCCCCACCGTATCCCTCCACCCACCTCCGTATCCATCCACCCACCCCGTATCCATCCACCCACACCGTATCCCTCCACCCACCCCGTATCCCTCCACCCACCCCGTATCCATCCACACACCCCTTAATCCCCCACCCACACCGTATCCCTCCACCCACCCCGTATCCATCCACCCACCCCATAATCCCCCACCCACCCCGTATCCCTCCACCCACCCCGTATCCCTACAACCCGTATCCCTCCACCCACCCCGTATCCATCCACCCACACCGTATCCCTCCACCCACCCCGTATCCATCCACCCACACCATCCCCACCCACCCCGTATCCCTCCACCCACACCGTATCCCCACCCACCCCGTATCCCTCCACCCAAACCGTATCCTCCACCCACCCCGTATCCATCCACCCACACCGTATCCCCACCCACCCCGTATCCATCCACCCACACCGTATCCCTCCACCCACCCCGTATCCATCCACCCACACCGTATCCCCACCCACCCCGTATCCCTCCACCCACACCGTATCACTCCACCCACCCCGTATCCATCCACCCACACCGTATCCCCACCCACCCCGTATCCCTCCACCCACACCGTATCACTCCACCCACACCGTATCCCCCACCCACCCTGTATCCATCCACCCACACCGTATCACTCCACCCACCCCGTATCCATCCACCCACACCGTATCCCTCCACCCACCCCGTATCTCTCCACCCACCCCGTATCCCTCCACCCACCCCGTATCCATCCACACACCCCTTAATCCCCCACCCACACCGTATCCCTCCACCCACCCCGTATCCATCCACCCACCCCGTATCCCCCCACCCACCCCGTATCCCTCCACCCACCCCGTATCCCTACAACCCGTATCCCTCCACCCACCCCGTATCCATCCACCCACACCGTATCCCTCCACCCACCCCGTATCCATCCACCCACACCATATCCCCACCCACCCCGTATCCCTCCACCCACACCGTATCCCCACCCACCCCGTATCCCTCCACCCAAACCGTATCACTCCACCCACCCCGTATCCATCCACCCACACCGTATCCCCACCCACCCCGTATCCATCCACCCACACCGTATCCCTCCACCCACCCCGTATCCATCCACCCACACCGTATCCCCACCCACCCCGTATCCCTCCACCCACACCGTATCACTCCACCCACCCCGTATCCATCCACCCACACCGTATCCCCACCCACCCCGTATCCCTCCACCCACACCGTATCACTCCACCCACACCGTATCCCCCACCCACCCTGTATCCATCCACCCACACCGTATCACTCCACCCACCCCGTATCCATCCACCCACACCGTATCCCTCCACCCACCCCGTATCTCTCCACCCACCCCGTATCCCTCCACCCACCCCGTATCCATCCACCCACACCGTATCCCTCCACCCACCCCGTATCCATCCACCCACACCGTATCCCCACCCACCCCGTATCCCTCCACCCACACCGTATCACTCCACCCACCCCGTATACATCCACCCACCCCGTATCCATCCACCCATCCCTTATCCCTCCACCCACCCCGTATCCATCCACACACCCCTTAATCCCCCACCCACACCGTATCCCTCCACCCACCCCGTATCTATCCACCCACCCCGTATCCATCCACCCACCCCGTATCCCTACACCCCGTATCGCTCCACCCACCCCGTAATCCCCCACCGTATCCCTCCACCCACCTCGTATCCATCCACCCACCCCGTATCCATCCACCCACACCGTATCCCTCCACCCACCCCGTATCCATCCACCCACCCCGTATCTCTCCACCCACCCCGTATCCCTCCACCCACCCCGTATCCATCCACACACCCCTTAATCCCCCACCCACACCGTATCCCTCCACCCACCCCGTATCCCTCCACCCACCCCGTATCCATCCACCCACCCCGTATCCATCCACCCACCTCGTATCCATCCACCCACCCCGTATCCATCCACCCACACCGTATCCCTCCACCCACCTCGTATCCATCCACCCACCCCGTATCCATCCACCCACACCGTATCATCCACCCACCCCGTATCCATCCACCCACCCCGTATCCATCCACCCACCCATCCCTCCACCCACCCCGTATCCATCCACCCACACCGTATCCCTCCACCCACACCGTATCCCTACACCCCGTATCCCTCCACCCACCCGTATCCATCCACCCACCCCGTATCCATCCACCCACACCGTATCCCTCCACCCACCCGTATCCATCCACCCACCCCGTATCCATCCACCCACACCGTATCACTCCACCCACCCCGTATCCATCCACCCACCCCGTATCCATCCACCCATCCCGTATCCCTCCACCCACCCCGTATCCATCCACCCACACCGTATCCCTCCACCCACACCGTATCCCTACACCCCGTATCCCTCCACCCACCTCGTATCCATCCACCCACCCCGTATCCATCCACACACCCCTTAATCCCCCACCCACACCGTATCCTCCACCCACCCCGTTCCCTCCACCCACCCCGTATCCATCCACCCACCCCGTATCCATCCACCCACCTCGTATCCATCCACCCACCCCGTATCCATCCACCCACCGTATCCCTCCACCCACCCGTATCCATCCACCCACCCCGTATCCATCCACCCACCCCGTATCACTCCACCCACCCCGTATCCATCCACCCACCCCGTATCCATCCACCCATCCCGTATCCCTCCACCCACCCCGTATCCATCCACCCACACCGTATCCCTCCACCCACACCGTATCCCTACACCCCGTATCCCTCCACCCACCCCGTATCCCTCCACCCACCCCGTATCCCTCCACCCACCCCGTATCCCTCCACCCACACCATATCCCTCCACCCACCCATCCATCCACCCACACCGTATCCCTCCAACCACCCGTATCCATCCACCCACACCGTATCCCTCCACCCACCCCGTATCCCTACACCTCGTATCCCTCCACCCACACCGTATCCCTCCACCCACACCGTTCCCTCCACCCACCCCGTATCCCTCCACCCACACCATCCCTCCACCCACACCGTATCCCTACACCCACACCGTATCCCTCCACCCACCCCATCCCTACACCCCGTATCCCTCCACCCACACCGTATCCCTCCACCCATACCGTATCCCTCCACCCACACCGTATCCCTACACCCACACCGTATCCCTCCACCCACCCCGTATCCATCCACCCACCCCATAATCCCCCACCCACCCCGTATCCCTCCACCCACCCCGTATCCCTACACCCCGTATCCCTCCACCCACCCCATCCCTCCACCCACCCCGTATCCATCCACCCACACCGTATCCCCACCCACCCCGTATCCCTCCACCCACACCGTATCACTCCACCCACCCCGTATCCATCCACCCACACCGTATCCCCAGCCACCCCGTATCCATCCACCCACACCATCCCTCCACCCACCCCGTATCCATCCACCCACACCGTATCCCCACCCACCCCGTATCCCTCCACCCACACCGTATCACTCCACCCACCCCGTATCCATCCACCCACACCGTATCCCCACCCACCCCGTATCCCTCCACCCACACCGTATCATCCACCCACACTGTATCCCCCACCCACCCTGTATCCATCCACCCACACCGTATCACTCCACCCACCCCGTATCCATCCACCCACACCGTATCCCTCCACCCACCCCGTATCCCTCCACCCACACCGTATCCCTCCACCCACCCCGTATCCATCCACCCACACCGTATCCCTCCACCCACCCCGTATCTCTCCACCCACCCCGTATCCATCCACACACCCCTTAATCCCCCACCCACACCGTATCCCTCCACCCACCCCGTATCCCTCCACCCACCCCGTATCCATCCACCCACCCCGTATCCATCCACCCACCTCGTATCCATCCACCCACCCCGTATCCATCCACCCATCCCGTATCCCTCCACCCACCCCGTATCCATCCACCCACACCGTATCCCTCCACCCACACCGTATCCCTACACCCCATCCCTCCACCCACCCCGTATCCCTCCACCCACCCCGTATCCCTCCACCCACCCCGTATCCCTCCACCCACACCATATCCCTCCACCCACCCGTATCCATCCACCCACACCGTATCCCTCCAACCACCCGTATCCATCCACCCACACCGTATCCCTCCACCCACCCCGTATCCCTACACCTCGTATCCCTCCACCCACACCGTATCCCTCCACCCACACCGTATCCCTCCACCCACCCCGTATCCCTCCACCCACACCGTATCCCTCCACCCACACCGTATCCCTACACCCACACCGTATCCCTCCACCCACCCCGTATCCCTACACCCCGTATCCCTCCACCCACACCGTATCCCTCCACCCATACCGTATCCCTCCACCCACACCGTATCCCTACACCCACACCGTATCCCTCCACCCACCCCGTATCCATCCACCCACCCCATAATCCCCCACCCACCCCGTATCCCTCCACCCACCCCGTATCCCTACACCCCGTATCCCTCCACCCACCCCGTATCCCTCCACCCACCCCGTATCCATCCACCCACACCGTATCCCCACCCACCCCGTATCCCTCCACCCACACCGTATCATCCACCCACCCCGTATCCATCCACCCACACCGTATCCCCAGCCACCCCGTATCCATCCACCCACACCGTATCCCTCCACCCACCCCGTATCCATCCACCCACACCGTATCCCCACCCACCCCGTATCCCTCCACCCACACCGTATCACTCCACCCACCCCGTATCCATCCACCCACACCGTATCCCCACCCACCCCGTATCCCTCCACCCACACCGTATCACTCCACCCACACCGTATCCCCACCCACCCTGTATCCATCCACCCACACCGTATCACTCCACCCACCCCGTATCCATCCACCCACACCGTATCCCTCCACCCACCCCGTATCCCTCCACCCACACCGTATCCCTCCACCCACCCCGTATCCATCCACCCACACCGTATCCCTCCACCCACCCCGTATCTCTCCACCCACCCCGTATCCATCCACACACCCCTTAATCCCCCACCCACACCGTATCCCTCCACCCACCCCGTATCCCTCCACCCACCCCGTATCTATCCACCCACCCCGTATCCATCCACCCACCTCGTATCCATCCACCCACCCCGTATCCATCCACCCACACCATATCCCTCCACCCACCTCGTATCCATCCACCCACCCCGTATCCATCCACCCACACCGTATCCCTCCACCCACCCCGTATCCCTCCACCCACCCCGTATCCATCCACACACCCCGTATCCCTACACCCCGTATCCTCCACCCACCCCGTAATCCCCCACCGTATCCCTCCACCCACCCCGTATCCCTCCACCCACACCGTATCCCTCCACCCACCCCGTATCTCTCCACCCACCCCGTATCCCTCCACCCACCCCGTATCCATCCACACACCCCTTAATCCCCCACCCACACCGTATCCCTCCACCCACCCCGTATCCCTCCACCCACCCTGTATCTATCCACCCACCCCGTATCCATCCACCCATCGTATCCATCCACCCACCCCGTATCCATCCACTCACACCATATCCCTCCACCCACCTCGTATCCATCCACCCACCCCGTATCCATCCACCCACACCGTATCCCTCCACCCACCCCGTATCCCTCCACCCACCCCGTATCCCTCCACCCACCCGTATCCATCCACCCACCCCGTATCCATCCACCCACACCGTATCCCTCCACCCACCCCGTATCCCTCCACCCACCCCGTATCCCTCCACCCACCCCGTATCTATCCACCCACCCCGTATCCATCCACCCACCCCGTATCCCTACACCCCGTATCGCTCCACCCACCCCGTATCCATCCACACACCCCTTAATCCCCCACCGACACCGTATCCCTCCACCCACCCCGTATCTATCCACCCACCCCGTATCCATCCACCCACCCCGTATCCCTACACCCCGTATCGCTCCACCCACCCCGTAATCCCCCACCGTATCCCTCCACCCACCCCGTATCCCTCCACCCACACCGTATCCCTCCACCCACCCCGTATCTCTCCACCCACCCCGTATCCCTCCACCCACCCCGTATCCATCCACACACCCCTTAATCCCCCACCCACACCGTATCCCTCCACCCACCCCGTATCCCTCCACCCACCCCGTATCTATCCACCCACCCCGTATCCATCCACCCACCCGTATCCATCCACACACCCCTTAATCCCCCACCCACACCGTATCCCTCCACCCACCCCGTATCCTATCCACCCACCCCGTATCCATCCACCCACGTATCCATCCACCCACCCCGTATCCATCCACCCACACCGTATCCCTCCACCCACCTCGTATCCATCCACCCACCCCGTATCCATCCACCCACACCGTATCCCTCCACCCACCCCGTATCCCTCCACCCACCCCGTATCCCTCCACCCACCCCGTATCTATCCACCCACCCCGTATCCATCCTCCCACCCCGTATCCCTACACCCCGTTTCCCTCCACCCACCCCGTAATCCCCCACCGTATCCCTCCACCCACCCCGTATCCATCCACCCACCCCGTATCCATCCACCCACACCGTATCCCTCCACCCACCCCGTATCCCTCCACCCACCCCGTATCCATCCACACACCCCTTAATCCCCCACCCACACCGTATCCCTCCACCCACCCCGTATCTATCCACCCACCCCGTATCCATCCACCCACCCCGTATCCCTACACCCCATCCACCCACCCCGTAATCCCCCACCGTATCCCTCCACCCACCTCGTATCCATCCACCCACCCCGTATCCATCCACCCACACCGTATCCCTCCACCCACCCCGTATCCCTCCACCCACCCCGTATCCATCCACACACCCCTTAATCCCCCACCCACACCGTATCCCTCCACCCACCCCGTATCTATCCACCCACCCCGTATCCATCCACCCACCCCATATCCCTACACCCCGTATCGCTCCACCCACCCCGTAATCCCCCACCGTATCCCTCCACCCACCTCGTATCCATCCACCCACCCCGTATCCATCCACCCCGTATCGCTCCACCCACCCCGTAATCCCACCCCGTATCCCTCCACCCACCCCGTATCCATCCACACACCCCTTAATCCCCCACCCACACCGTATCCCTCCACCCACCCCGTATCTATCCACCCACCCCGTATCCATCCACCCACCTCGTATCCATCCACCCACCCCGTATCCATCCACCCACACCGTATCCCTCCACCCACCTCGTATCCATCCACCCACCCCGTATCCATCCACCCACAC
Source organism: Oncorhynchus masou masou (assembly GCF_036934945.1). NCBI lineage: Eukaryota > Metazoa > Chordata > Actinopteri > Salmoniformes > Salmonidae > Oncorhynchus > Oncorhynchus masou. The sequence continues at coordinate 89,388,872 of NC_088239.1, forward strand.
CGTATCCCTCCACCCACCCCGTATCCCTCCACCCACCCCGTATCCCTCCACCCACCCCGTATCTATCCACCCACCCCGTATCCATCCACCCACCCCGTATCCCTACACCCCGTATCGCTCCACCCACCCCGTAATCCCCCACCGTATCCCTCCACCCACCTCGTATCCATCCACCCACCCCGTATCTATCCACCCACACCGTATCCCTCCACCCACCCCGTATCCCTCCACCCACCCCGTATCCATCCACACACCCCTTAATCCCCCACCCACACCGTATCCCTCCACCCACCCCGTATCTATCCACCCACCCCGTATCCATCCACCCACCCCATATCCCTACACCCCACTCCACCCACCCCGTAATCCCCCACCGTATCCCTCCACCCACCTCGTATCCATCCACCCACCCCGTATCCATCCACCCCACGCTCCACCCACCCCGTAATTACCCACCGTATCCCTCCACCCACCTCGTATCCATCCACCCACCCCGTATCCATCCACCCACACCGTATCCCTCCACCCACCCCATCCCTCCACCCACCCCGTATCCATCCACACACCCCTTAATCCCCCACCCACACCATCCCTCCACCCACCCCCGTATCTATCCACCCACCCCGTATCCATCCACCCACCCCATATCCCTACACCCCGTATCGCTCCACCCACCCCGTAATCCCCACCGTATCCCTCCACCCACCTCGTATCCATCCACCCACCCCGTATCCATCCACCCACACCGTATCCCTCCACCCACCCCGTATCCCTCCACCCACCCCGTATCCATCCACACACCCCTTAATCCCCCACCCACACCGTATCCCTCCACCCACCCCGTATCCATCCACCCACCCCATAATCCCCCACCCACCCCGTATCCCTCCACCCACCCCGTATCCCTACAACCCGTATCCCTCCACCCACCCCGTATCCATCCACCCACACCGTATCCCTCCACCCACCCCGTATCCATCCACCCACACCATATCCCCACCCACCCCGTATCCCTCCACCCACACCGTATCCCCACCCACCCCGTATCCCTCCACCCAAACCGTATCACTCCACCCACCCCGTATCCATCCACCCACACCGTATCCCCACCCACCCCGTATCCATCCACCCACACCGTATCCCTCCACCCACCCCCGTATCCATCCACCCACACCGTATCCCCACCCACCCCGTATCCCTCCACCCACACCGTATCACTCCACCCACCCCGTATCCATCCACCCACACCGTATCCCCACCCACACCGTATCCCTCCACCCACCCCGTATCACTCCACCCACACCGTATCCCCCACCCACCCTGTATCCATCCACCCACACCGTATCACTCCACCCACACCGTATCCCTCCACCCACCCCGTATCCCTCCACCCACCCCGTATCTCTCCACCCACCCCGTATCCCTCCACCCACCCCGTATCCATCCACCCACACCGTATCCCTCCACCCACCCCGTATCCATCCACCCACACCGTATCCCCACCCACCCCGTATCCCTCCACCCACACCGTATCACTCCACCCACCCCGTATACATCCACCCACCCCGTATCCATCCACCCATCCCTTATCCCTCCACCCACCCCGTATCCATCCACCCCTTAATCCCCCACCCACACCGTATCCCTCCACCCACCCCGTATCCCTACACCCATCGCTCCACCCACCCCGTAATCCCCCACCGTATCCCTCCACCCACCTCGTATCCATCCACCCACCCCGTATCCATCCACCCACACCGTATCCCCACCCACCCCGTATCCCTCCACCCACACCGTATCCCTCCACCCACCCCGTATCCATCCACCCACACCGTATCCCCACCCACCCCGTATCCCTCCACCCACACCGTATCCATCCACCCACCCCATAATCCCCACCCACCCCGTATCCCTCCACCCACCCCGTATCCCTACAACCCGTATCCCTCCACCCACCCCGTATCCATCCACCCACACCGTATCCCTCCACCCACCCCGTATCCATCCACCCACACCATATCCCCACCCACCCCGTATCCCTCCACCCACACCGTATCCCTCCACCCACCCCGTATCCATCCACCCACACCGTATCCCCACCCACCCCGTATCCCTCCACCCACACCGTATCACTCCACCCACCCCGTATCCATCCACCCACACCGTATCCCCACCCACCCCATCCCTCCACCCACACCGTATCCATCCACCCACCCCATAATCCCCCACCCACCCCGTATCCCTCCACCCACCCCGTATCCCTACAACCCCTATCCCTCCACCCACCCCGTATCCATCCACCCACACCGTATCCCTCCACCCACCCCGTATCCATCCACCCACCCATATCCCCACCCACCCCGTATCCCTCCACCCACACCGTATCCCCACCCACCCCGTATCCCTCCACCCAAACCGTATCACTCCACCCACCCCGTATCCATCCACCCACACCATCCCCACCCACCCCGTATCCATCCACCCACACCGTATCCCTCCACCCACCCCGTATCCATCCACCCACACCGTATCCCCACCCACCCCATCCCTCCACCCACACCGTATCACTCCACCCACCCCGTATCCATCCACCCACACCGTATCCCCACCCACCCCGTATCCCTCCACCCACACCGTATCACTCCACCCACACCGTATCCCCCACCCACCCTGTATCCATCCACCCACACCGTATCACTCCACCCACCCCGTATCCATCCACCCACACCGTATCCCTCCACCCACCCCGTATCTCTCCTCCCACCCCGTATCCCTCCACCCACCCCGTATCCATCCACCCACACCGTATCCCTCCACCCACCCCGTATCCATCCACCCACACCGTATCACTCCACCCACCCCGTATACATCCACCCACCCCGTATCCATCCACCCATCCCTTATCCCTCCACCCACCCCGTATCCATCCACACACCCCTTAATCCCCCACCCACACCGTATCCCTCCACCCACCCCGTATCCCTACACCCCTCCACCCACCCCGTAATCCCCCACCATCCCTCCACCCACCTCGTATCCATCCACCCACCCCGTATCCATCCACCCACACCGTATCCCCACCCACCCCGTATCCATCCACCCACACCGTATCCCTCCACCCACCCCGTATCCATCCACCCACACCGTATCCCCCACCCACCCCGTATCCCTCCACCCACACCGTATCACTCCACCCACCCCGTATCCATCCACCCACACCGTATCCCCACCCACCCCGTATCCCTCCACCCACACCCATCACTCCACCCACACCGTATCCCCCACCCACCCTGTATCCATCCACCCACACCGTATCACTCCACCCACCCCGTATCCATCCACCCACACCATCCCTCCACCCACCCCGTATCTCTCCACCCACCCCGTATCCCTACACCCCGTATCGCTCCACCCACCCCGTAATCCCCCACCGTATCCCTCCACCCACCTCGTATCCATCCACCCACCCCGTATCCATCCACCCACACCGTATCCCTCCACCCACCCCGTATCCCTCCACCCACCCCGTATCCATCCACACACCCCTTAATCCCCCACCCACACCGTATCCCTCCACCCACCCCGTATCTATCCACCCACCCCGTATCCATCCACCCACCCCATATCCCTACACCCCGTATCGCTCCACCCACCCCGTAATCCCCACCGTATCCCTCCACCCACCTCGTATCCATCCACCCACCCCGTATCCATCCACCCCACGCTCCACCCACCCCGTAATCCCCACCGTATCCCTCCACCCACCTCGTATCCATCCACCCACCCCGTATCCATACACCCACACCGTATCCCTCCACCCACCCCGTATCACTCCACCCACCCCGTATCCATCCACACACCCCTTAATCCCCCACCCACACCGTATCCCTCCACCCACCCCGTATCTATCCACCCACCCCGTATCCATCCACCCACCCCATATCCCTACACCCCGTATCGCTCCACCCACCCCGTAATCCCCCACCGTATCCCTCCACCCACCTCGTATCCATCCACCCACCCCGTATCCATCCACCCACACCGTATCCCTCCACCCACCCCGTATCCCTCCACCCACCCCGTATCCATCCACACACCCCTTAATCCCCCACCCACACCGTATCCCTCCACCCACCCCGTATCCATCCACCCACCCCATAATCCCCCACCCACCCCGTATCCCTCCACCCACCCCGTATCCCTACAACCCGTATCCCTCCACCCACCCCGTATCCATCCACCCACACCGTATCCCTCCACCCACCCCGTATCCATCCACCCACACCATATCCCCACCCACCCCGTATCCCTCCACCCACACCGTATCCCCACCCACCCCGTATCCCTCCACCCAAACCGTATCCTCCACCCACCCCGTATCCATCCACCCACACCGTATCCCCACCCACCCCGTATCCATCCACCCACACCGTATCCCTCCACCCACCCCGTATCCATCCACCCACACCGTATCCCCACCCACCCCGTATCCATCCACCCACACCGTATCCCTCCACCCACCCCGTATCCATCCACCCACACCGTATCCCCACCCACCCCGTATCCCTCCACCCACACCGTATCACTCCACCCACACCGTATCCCCCACCCACCCTGTATCCATCCACCCACACCGTATCACTCCACCCACCCCGTATCCATCCACCCACACCGTATCCCTCCACCCACCCCGTATCTCTCCACCCACCCCGTATCCCTCCACCCACCCCGTATCCATCCACCCACACCGTATCCCTCCACCCACCCCGTATCCATCCACCCACACCGTATCCCCACCCACCCCGTATCCCTCCACCCACACCGTATCACTCCACCCACCCCGTATACATCCACCCATCCCTCCACCCCGTATCCATCCACCCACACCGTATCCCCACCCACCCCACCTCCACCCACACCGTATCACTCCACCCACACCGTATCCCCCACCCACCCTGTATCCATCCACCCACACCGTATCACTCCACCCACCCCGTATCCATCCACCCACACCGTATCCCTCCACCCACCCCGTATCTCTCCACCCACCCCGTATCCCTCCACCCACCCCGTATCCATCCACCCACACCGTATCCCTCCACCCACCCCGTATCCATCCACCCACACCGTATCCCCACCCACCCCGTATCCCTCCACCCACACCGTATCACTCCACCCACCCCGTATACATCCACCCACCCCGTATCCATCCACCCATCCCTTATCCCTCCACCCACCCCGTATCCATCCACACACCCCTTAATCCCCCACCCACACCGTATCCCTCCACCCACCCCGTATCCCTACACCCCGTATCGCTCCACCCACCCCGTAATCCCCCACCGTATCCCTCCACCCACCTCGTATCCATCCACCCACCCCGTATCCATCCACCCACACCGTATCCCCACCCACCCCGTATCCATCCACCCACACCGTATCCCTCCACCCACCCCGTATCCATCCACCCACACCGTATCCCCACCCACCCCGTATCCCTCCACCCACACCGTATCACTCCACCCACCCCGTATCCATCCACCCACACCGTATCCCCACCCACCCCGTATCCCTCCACCCACACCGTATCACTCCACCCACACCGTATCCCCCACCCACCCTGTATCCATCCACCCACACCGTATCACTCCACCCACCCCGTATCCATCCACCCACACCGTATCCCTCCACCCACCCCGTATCTCTCCACCCACCCCGTATCCCTCCACCCACCCCGTATCCATCCACCCACACCGTATCCCTCCACCCACCCGTATCCATCCACCCACCCCGTATCCATCCACCCACACCGTATCACTCCACCCACCCCGTATCCATCCACCCACCCCGTATCCATCCACCCATCCCGTATCCCTCCACCCACCCCGTATCCATCCACCCACACCGTATCCCTCCACCCACCCCGTATCTCTCCACCCACCCCGTATCCCTCTACCCACCCCGTATCCATCCACCCACACCGTATCCCTCCACCCACCCCGTATCCATCCACCCACACCGTATCCCCACCCACCCCGTATCCCTCCACCCACACCGTATCACTCCACCCACCCCGTATACATCCACCCACCCCGTATCCATCCACCCATCCCTTATCCCTCCACCCACCCCGTATCCCTCCACCCACCCCATCTCTCCACCCACCCCGTATCCCTCCACCCACCCCGTATCCATCCACCCACACCGTATCCCTCCACCCACCCCGTATCCATCCACCCACCCCGTATCCATCCACCCACACCGTATCCATCCACCCACACCGTATCCCTCCACCCACCCCGTATCTCCACCCACCCCGTATCCCTCCACCCACCCCGTATCCATCCACCCACACCGTATCCCTCCACCCACCCCGTATCCATCCACCCACACCGTATCCCCACCCACCCCGTATCCCTCCACCCACACCGTATCCTCCACCCACCCCATACATCCACCCACCCCGTATCCATCCACCCATCCCTTATCCCTCCACCCACCCCGTATCCATCCACACACCCCTTAATCCCCCACCCACACCGTATCCCTCCACCCACCCCGTATCCCTACACCCCGTATCGCTCCACCCACCCCGTAATCCCCCCGTATCCCTCCACCCACCTCGTATCCATCCACCCACCCCGTATCCATCCACCCACACCGTATCCCCACCCACCCCGTATCCATCCACCCACACCGTATCCCTCCACCCACCCCGTATCCATCCACCCACACCGTATCCCCACCCACCCCGTATCCCTCCACCCACACCGTATCACTCCACCCACCCCGTATCCATCCACCCACACCGTATCCCCACCCACCCCGTATCCCTCCACCCACACCGTATCACTCCACCCACACCGTATCCCCCACCCACCCTGTATCCATCCACCCACACCGTATCACTCCACCCACCCCGTATCCATCCACCCACACCGTATCCCTCCACCCACCCCGTATCTCTCCACCCACCCCGTATCCCTCCACCCACCCCGTATCCATCCACCCACACCGTATCCCTCCACCCACCTCGTATCCATCCACCCACCCCGTATCCATCCACCCACACCGTATCACTCCACCCACCCCGTATCCATCCACCCACCCCGTATCCATCCACCCATCCCATCCCTCCACCCACCCCGTATCCATCCACCCACACCGTATCCCTCCACCCACCCCACTCCACCCACCCCGTATCCCCTACCCACCCCGTATCCATCCACCCACACCGTATCCCTCCACCCACCCCGTATCCATCCACCCACACCGTATCCCCACCCACCCCGTATCCCTCCACCCACACCGTATCACTCCACCCACCCCACATCCACCCACCCCGTATCCATCCACCCATCCCTTATCCCTCCACCCACCCCGTATCCCTCCACCCACCCCGTATCTCTCCACCCACCCCGTATCCCCACCCACCCCGTATCCATCCACCCACATCCCTCCACCCACCCCGTATCCATCCACCCACACCGTATCCCCACCCACCCCGTATCCCTCCACCCACACCGTATCACTCCACCCACCCCGTATACATCCACCCACCCCGTATCCATCCACCCATCCCTTATCCCTCCACCCACCCCGTATCCATCCACCCACACCGTATCCCTCCACCCACCCCGTATCTCTCCACCCACCCCGTATCCCTCCACCCACCCCGTATCCATCCACACACCCCTTAATCCCCCACCCACACCGTATCCCTCCACCCACCACGTATCCCTCCACCCACCCCGTATCTATCCACCCACCCCGTATCCATCCACCCACCCCGTATCCATCCACCCACACCGTATCCCTCCACCCACCTCGTATCCATCCACCCACCCCGTATCCATCCACCCACACCGTATCCCTCCACCCACCCCGTATCCATCCACACACCCCTTAATCCCCCACCCACACCGTATCCCTCCACCCACCCCGTATCCCTCCACCCACCCCGTATCCATCCACCCACCCCGTATCCATCCACCCACCCCGTATCCATCCACCCACACCGTATCACTCCACCCACCCCGTATCCATCCACCCACCCCGTATCCATCCACCCATCCCGTATCCCTCCACCCACACCGTATCCCTCCACCCACACCGTATCCCTCCACCCACCCCGTATCCATCCACACACCCCTTAATCCCCCACCCACCCCGTATCCCTCCACCCACCCCGTATCCCTCCACCCACCCCGTATCCATCCACCCACCCCGTATCCATCCACTAACACCATCCCCCACCCACCCTGTATCCATCCACCCACACCGTATCACTCCACCCACCCCGTATCCATCCACCCACCCCGTATCCATCCACCCACACCGTATCACTCCACCCACACCGTATCCCTCCACCCACCCCGTATCCCTCCACCCACCCCGTATCTATCCACCCACCCCGTATCCATCCACCCACCCCGTATCCATCCACCCACCCCATATCACTCCACCCACCCCGTATCCATCCACCCACCCCGTATCCATCCACCCATCCCGTTATCCCTCCACCCACCCCGTATCCATCCACCCACACCGTATCCCTCCACCCACCCCGTATCTCTCCACCCACCCCGTATCCCTCCACCCACCCCGTATCCATCCACCCACACCGTATCCCTCCACCCACACCGTATCCCTCCACCCACCCCGTATCCATCCACACACCCCTTAATCCCCCACCCACACCGTATCCCTCCACCCACCCCGTATCCCTCCACCCACCCCATATCTATCCACCCACCCCGTATCCATCCACCCACACCGTATCCCCCACCCACCCTGTATCCATCCACCCACACCGTATCCCTCCACCCACCCCGTATCCCTCCACCCACCCCGTATCTATCCACCCACCCCGTATCCATCCACCCACCCCGTATCCATCCACCCACCCCGTATCCATCCACCCACACCGTATCACTCCACCCACCCCGTATCCATCCACCCACCCCGTATCCATCCACCCATCCCGTATCCCTCCACCCACCCCGTATCCATCCACCCACACCATCTCTCCACCCACCCCGTATCCCTCCACCCACCCCGTATCCATCCACCCACACCGTATCCCTCCACCCACACCGTATCCCTCCACCCACCCCGTATCCATCCACACACCCCTTAATCCCCCACCCACCCCGTATCCCTCCACCCACCCCGTATCCATCCACCCACCCCGTATCCATCCACCCCCCGTATCACTCCACCCACCCCATCCATCCACCCACCCCGTATCCCTCCACCCACCCCGTATCCATCCACCCACACCGTATCCTCCACCCACCCCGTATCCCTCCACCCACCCCGTATCCATCCACCCACACCGTATCCCTCCACCCACACCGTATCCCTCCACCCACCCCGTATCCATCCACACACCCCTTAATCCCCCACCCACCCCGTATCCCTCCACCCACCCCATCCCTCCACCCACCCCGTATCCATCCACACACCCCTTAATCCCCCACCCACCCCGTATCCCTCCACCCACCCCGTATCCCTCCACCCACCCCGTATCTCTCCACCCACCCCGTATCCCTCCACCCACCCCCGTATCCATCCACCCACACCGTATCCCTCCACCCACCCCGTATCCATCCACCCACCCCGTATCCATCCACCCACACCGTATCACTCCACCCACCCCGTATCCATCCACCCACCCCGTATCCATCCACCCATCCCGTATCCCTCCACCCACCCCGTATCCATCCACCCACACCGTATCCCTCCACCCACCCCGTATCTCTCCACCCACCCCGTATCCCTCCACCCACCCCGTATCCATCCACCCACACCGTATCCCTCCACCCACCCCGTATCCATCCACCCACACCGTATCCCCACCCACCCCGTATCCCTCCACCCACACCGTATCACTCCACCCACCCCGTATACATCCACCCACCCCGTATCCATCCACCCATCCCTTATCCCTCCACCCACCCCGTATCCCTCCACCCACCCCGTATCTCTCCACCCACCCCGTATCCCTCTACCCACCCCGTATCCATCCACCCACACCGTATCCCTCCACCCACCCCGTATCCATCCACCCACACCGTATCCCCACCCACCCCGTATCCCTCCACCCACACCGTATCACTCCACCCACCCCGTATACATCCACCCACCCCGTATCCATCCACCCATCCCTTATCCCTCCACCCACCCCGTATCCATCCACCCACACCGTATCCCTCCACCCACGTATCTCTCCACCCACCCCGTATCCCTCCACCCACCCCGTATCCATCCACACACCCCTTAATCCCCCACCCACACCGTATCCCTCCACCCACCACGTATCCCTCCACCCACCCCGTATCTATCCACCCACCCCGTATCCATCCACCCACCCCGTATCCATCCACCCACACCGTATCCCTCCACCCACCTCGTATCCATCCACCCACCCCGTATCCATCCACCCACACCGTATCCCTCCACCCACCCCGTATCCATCCACACACCCCTTAATCCCCCACACACCGTATCCCTCCACCCACCCCGTATCCCTCCACCCACCCCGTATCAATCCACCCACCCCGTATCCATCCACCCACCCCGTATCCATCCACCCACACCGTATCCTCCACCCACCCCGTATCCATCCACCCACCCCGTATCCATCCACCCATCCCGTATCCCTCCACCCACACCGTATCCCTCCACCCACACCGTATCCCTCCACCCACCCCGTATCCATCCACACACCCCTTAATCCCCCACCCACCCCGTATCCCTCCACCCACCCCGTATCCCTCCACCCACCCCGTATCCATCCACCCACCCCGTATCCATCCACTAACACCGTATCCCCCACCCACCCTGTATCCATCCACCCACACCGTATCACTCCACCCACCCCGTATCCATCCACCCACCCCGTATCCATCCACCCACACCGTATCACTCCACCCACACCGTATCCCTCCACCCACCCCGTATCCCTCCACCCACCCCGTATCTATCCACCCACCCCGTATCCATCCACCCACCCCGTATCCATCCACCCACCCCTTATCACTCCACCCACCCCGTATCCATCCACCCACCCCGTATCCATCCACCCATCCCGTTATCCCTCCACCCACCCCGTATCCATCCACCCACACCGTATCCCTCCACCCACCCCGTATCTCTCCACCCACCCCGTATCCCTCCACCCACCCCGTATCCATCCACCCACACCGTATCCCTCCACCCACACCGTATCCCTCCACCCACCCCGTATCCATCCACACACCCCTTAATCCCCCACCCACACCGTATCCCTCCACCCACCCCGTATCCCTCCACCCACCCCATATCTATCCACCCACCCCGTATCCATCCACCCACACCGTATCCCCCACCCACCCTGTATCCATCCACCCACACCGTATCCCTCCACCCACCCCGTATCCCTCCACCCACCCCGTATCCATCCACCCACCCCGTATCCATCCACCCACCCCGTATCCATCCACCCACCCCGTATCCATCCACCCACACCGTATCACTCCACCCACCCCGTATCCATCCACCCACCCCGTATCCATCCACCCATCCCGTATCCCTCCACCCACCCCGTATCCATCCACCCACACCGTATCTCTCCACCCACCCCGTATCCCTCCACCCACCCCGTATCCATCCACCCACACCGTATCCCTCCACCCACACCGTATCCCTCCACCCACCCCGTATCCATCCACACACCCCTTAATCCCCCACCCACCCCGTATCCCTCCACCCACCCCGTATCCATCCACCCACCCCGTATCCATCCACCCACACCGTATCATCCACCCACGTATCCATCCACCCACCCCGTATCCCTCCACCCACCCCGTATCCATCCACCCACACCGTATCCTCCACCCACCCCGTATCCCTCCACCCACCCCGTATCCATCCACCCACACCGTATCCCTCCACCCACACCGTATCCCTCCACCCACCCCGTATCCATCCACACACCCCTTAATCCCCCACCCACCCCGTATCCCTCCACCCACCCCGTATCCCTCCACCCACCCCGTATCCATCCACACACCCCTTAATCCCCCACCCACCCCGTATCCCTCCACCCACCCCGTATCCCTCCACCCACCCCGTATCTATCCACCCACCCCGTATCCATCCACCCACCCCGTAACCATCGTATCCCTCCACCCACCCGTATCCATCCACCCACCCCATCCATCCACCCACACCGTATCCCTCCACCCACCCCGTATCCATCCACACACCCCTTAATCCCCCACCCACACCGTATCCCTCCACCCACCCCGTATCCCTCCACCCACCCCGTATCTATCCACCCACCCCGTATCCATCCACCCACCCCGTATCCATCCACCCACACCGTATCACTCCACCCACACCGTATCCCTCCACCCACCCCGTATCCATCCACACACCCCTTAATCCCCCACCCACCCCGTATCCCTCCACCCACCCCGTATCCCTCCACCCACCCCGTATCTATCCACCCACCCCGTATCCATCCACCCACACCATCCCCCCACCCACCCTGTATCCATCCACCCACACCGTATCCTCCACCCACCCCGTATCCCTCCACCCACCCCGTATCCCTCCTAACACCCCTTAATCCCCCACCCACCCCGTATCTATCCACCCACCCCGTATCCATCCACCCACCCCGTATCCATCCACCCACCCCGTATCCATCCACCCACCCCGTATCCATCCACCCCACATCCACCCACCCCGTATCCATCCACCCATCCCGTATCCTCCACCCACCCCGTATCCATCCACCCCATCCACCCACCCCGTATCCATCCACCCACCCCGTATCCCTCCACCCACCCCGTATCCATCCACCCACACCGTATCCCTCCACCCACCCGTATCCCTCCACCCACCCCATCCACCCATCCCCCCCCGTATCCCTCCACCCACCCCGTATCCCTCCACCCACCCCGTATCCTCCACCCACCCCGTATCCATCCACACATCCCCCACCCACCCTTAATCCCCACCCACACCACCGTATCCTCCACCCACCCCGTATCCATCCACCCACCCCGTATCCATCCACCCACCCGTATCCTCCACCCACCCCGTATCCATCCACCCACACCGTATCCCTCCACCCCACCCCGTATCCATCCACCCACCCCGTATCCATCCACCCACCCCGTATCCATCCACCCACCCCGTATCCATCCACCCACCCCGTATCCATCCACCCACCCCGTATCCCTCCACCCACCCCGTATCGTATCCATCCACCCACCCCGTATCCATCCACCCACCCCGTATCCCTCCACCCACACCGTATATCCACCCCATCCATCCACACACCCCTTAATCCCCCACCCCGTATCCCTCCACCCACACCGTATCCATCCACCCACCCGTATCCATCCACCCACCCCGTATCCATCCACCCATCCCGTATCCATCCACCCACCCCGTATCCATCCCTCCACCCACCCCGTATCCCTCCACCCACCCCGTATCCATCCACCCACCGTATCCCTCCACCCACACCGTATCCCTCCACCCACCCCGTATCCATCCATCCACCCCCACCGTATCCCTCCACCCACCCCGTATCCATCCACCCACCCCGTATCCATCCACCCACCCCCGTATCCATCCACCCACACCGTATCCCCCACCCACCCTGTATCCATCCACCCACACCGTATCCCTCCACCCACCCCGTATCCATCCCTCCACCCACCCCGTATCCCTCCACCCACCCCGTATCCATCCACCCACCCCGTATCCATCCACCCACACCGTATCCCTCCACCCACCTCGTATCCATCCACCCACCCCGTATCCATCCACCCACACCGTATCCCTCCACCCACCCCGTATCCATCCACACACCCCTTAATCCCCCACCCACACCGTATCCCTCCACCCACCCCGAATCCCTCCACCCACCCCGTATCTATCCACCCACCCCGTATCCATCCACCCACCCCGTATCCATCCACCCACACCGTATCCCTCCACCCACCTCGTATCCATCCACCCACCCCGTATCCATCCACCCACACCGTATCCCTCCACCCACCCCGTATCCATCCACACACCCCTTAATCCCCCACCCACACCGTATCCCTCCACCCACCCCGTATCCCTCCACCCACCCCGTATCCCTCCACCCACCCCGTATCTATCCACCCACCCCGTATCCATCCACCCACCCCGTATCCATCCACCCACCCCGTATCCATCCACCGACACCGTATCACTCCACCCCCCGTATCCATCCACCCACCCCGTATCCATCCACCCATCCCGTATCCCTCCACCCACCCCGTATCCATCCACCCACACCGTATCCCTCCACCCACCCCGTATCTCTCCACCCACCCCGTATCCCTCCACCCACCCCGTATCCATCCACCCACACCGTATCCCTCCACCCACACCGTATCCCTCCACCCACCCCGTATCCATCCACACACCCCTAAATCCCCCACCCACACCGTATCCCTCCACCCACCCCGTATCCATCCACCCACCCCGTATCCATCCACCCATCCTGTATCCCTCCACCCACCCCGTATCCATCCACCCACACCGTATCCCTCCACCCACCCCGTATCCTCCACCCATCCCGTATCCCTCCACCCACCCCGTATCCATCCACCCACACCGTATCTCTCCACCCACCCCGTATCCCTCCACCCACCCCGTATCCATCCACCCACACCGTATCCCTCCACCCACACCGTATCCCTCCACCCACCCCGTATCCATCCACACACCCCTTAATCCCCCACCCACCCCGTATCCCTCCACCCACCCCGTATCCCTCCACCCACCCCGTATCTATCCACCCACCCCGTATCCATCCACCCACACCGTATCCCCCACCCACCCTGTATCCATCCACCCACACCGTATCACTCCACCCACCCCGTATCCATCCACCCACCCCGTATCCATCCACCCACACCGTATCACTCCACCCACACCGTATCCCTCCACCCACCCCGTATCCCTCCACCCACCCCGTATCTATCCACCCACCCCGTATCCATCCACCCACCCCGTATCCATCCACCCACACCGTATCCCTCCACCCACCTCGTATCCATCCACCCACCCCGTATCCATCCACCCACACCGTATCCCTCCACCCACCCCGTATCCATCCACACACCCCTTAATCCCCCACCCACACCGTATCCCTCCACCCACCCCGAATCCCTCCACCCACCCCGTATCTATCCACCCACCCCGTATCCATCCACCCACACCGTATCCCTCCACCCACCTCGTATCCATCCACCCACCCCGTATCCATCCACCCACACCGTATCCCTCCACCCACCCCGTATCCATCCACACACCCCTTAATCCCCCACCCACACCGTATCCCACCACCCACCCCATCCCTCCACCCACCCCGTATCCCTCCACCCACCCCGTATCTATCCACCCACCCCGTATCCATCCACCCACCCCGTATCCATCCACCCACCCCGTATCCATCCACCCACACCGTATCACTCCACCCACCCCGTATCCATCCACCCACCCCGTATCCATCCACCCATCCCGTATCCCTCCACCCACCCCGTATCCATCCACCCACACCGTATCCCTCCACCCACCCCGTATCTCTCCACCCACCCCGTATCCCTCCACCCACCCCGTATCCATCCACCCACACCGTATCCCTCCACCCACACCGTATCCCTCCACCCACCCCGTATCCATCCACACACCCCTTAATCCCCCACCCACACCGTATCCCTCCACCCACCCCGTATCCATCCACCCACCCCGTATCCATCCACCCATCCCGTATCCCTCCACCCACCCCGTATCCATCCACCCACACCGTATCCCTCCACCCACCCCGTATCTCTCCACCCACCCCGTATCCCTCCACCCACCCCGTATCCATCCACCCATCCCGTATACCCCCACCCACCCCGTATCCATCCACCCACACCGTATCCCTCCACCCACCCCGTATCTCTCCACCCACCCCGTATCCCTCCACCCACCCCGTATCCATCCACCCACACCGTATCCCTCCACCCACCCCGTATCACTCCACCCACACCGTATCCCCCACCCACCCTGTATCCTTCCACACACCCCTTAATCCCCCACCCACCCCGTATCCCTCCACCCACCCCGTATCTCTCCACCCACCCCGTATCCCTCCACCCACCCCGTATCCATCCACCCACACCGTATCCCTCCACCCACCCCGTATCACTCCACCCACACCGTATCCCCCACCCACCCTGTATCCATCCACACACCCCTTAATCCCCCACCCACACCGTATCCCTCCACCCACCCCGTATCTATCCACCCACCCCGTATCCATCCACCCACCCCGTATCCCTACACCCCGTATCGCTCCACCCACCCCGTAATCCCCCACCGTATCCCTCCACCCACCTCGTATCCATCCACCCACCCCGTATCCATCCACCCACACCGTATCCCTCCACCCACCCCGTATCCCTCCACCCACCCCGTATCCATCCACACACCCCTTAATCCCCCACCCACACCGTATCCCTCCACCCACCCCGTATCTATCCACCCACCCCGTATCCCTCCACCCACCCCGTATCCCTACAACCCCTATCCCTCCACCCACCCCGTATCCATCCACCCACACCGTATCCCTCCACCCACCCCGTATCCATCCACCCACACCATATCCCCACCCACCCCGTATCCCTCCACCCACACCGTATCCCCACCCCCCGTATCCATCCACCCACACCGTATCCCTCCACCCACCCCGTATCCATCCACCCACACCGTATCCCTCCACCCACCCCGTATCCATCCACCCACACCATATCCCCACGCACCCCGTATCCCTCCACCCACACCGTATCCCCACCCACCCCGTATCCATCCACCCACACCGTATCCCTCCACCCACCCCGTATCCATCCACCCACACCGTATCCCCACCCACCCCGTATCCCTCCACCCACACCGTATCACTCCACCCACCCCGTATCCATCCACCCACACCGTATCCCCACCCACCCCGTATCCCTCCACCCACACCGTATCACTCCACCCACACCATATCCCCCACCCACCCTGTATCCATCCACCCACACCGTATCACTCCACCCACCCCGTATCCATCCACCCACCCCGTATCCATCCACCCATCCCGTATCCCTCCACCCACCCCGTATCCATCCACCCACACCGTATCCCCACCCACCCCGTATCCCTCCACCCACACCGTATCCCTCCACCCACACCGTATCCCCACCCACCCCGTATCCCTCCACCCACACCGTATCCCCACCCACCCCGTATCCATCCACCCACACCGTATCCCTCCACCCACCCCGTATCCATCCACCCACACCGTATCCCCACCCACCCCGTATCCCTCCACCCACACCGTATCACTCCACCCACCCCGTATCCATCCACCCACACCGTATCCCCACCCACCCCGTATCCCTCCACCCACACCGTATCACTCCACCCACACCGTATCCCCCACCCACCCTGTATCCATCCACCCACACCGTATCACTCCACCCACCCCGTATCCATCCACCCACCCCGTATCCATCCACCCATCCCGTATCCCTCCACCCACCCCGTATCCATCCACCCACACCGTATCCCTCCACCCACCCCGTATCTCTCCACCCACCCCGTATCCCTCCACCCACCCCGTATCCATCCACCCACACCGTATCCCTCCACCCACCCCGTATCCATCCACCCACCCCGTATCCCCACCCACCCCGTATCCCTCCACCCACACCGTATCACTCCACCCACCCCGTATACATCCACCCACCCAGTATCCATCCACCCATCCCTTATCCCTCCACCCACCCCGTATCCATCCACCCACACCGTATCCCTCCACCCACCCCGTATCTCTCCACCCACCCGGTATCCCTCCACCCACCCCGTATCCATCCACACACCCCTTAATCCCCCACCCACACCGTATCCCTCCACCCACCCCGTATCCCTCCACCCACCCCCGTATCTATCCACCCACCCCGTATCCATCCACCCACCCCGTATCCATCCACCCACACCGTATCCCTCCACCCACCTCGTATCCATCCACCCACCCCGTATCCATCCACCCACACCGTATCCCTCCACCCACCCCGTATCCATCCACACACCCCTTAATCCCCCACCCACACCGTATCCCTCCACCCACCCCGTATCTATCCACCCACCCCGTATCCATCCACCCACCCCATATCCCTACACCCCGTATCGCTCCACCCACCCCGTAATCCCCCACCGTATCCCTCCACCCACCTCGTATCCATCCACCCACCCCGTATCCATCCACCCACACCGTATCCCTCGACCCACCCCGTATCCCTCCACCCACCCCGTATCCATCCACACACCCCTTAATCCCCCACCCACACCGTATCCCTCCACCCACCCCGTATCTATCCACCCACCCCGTATCCATCCACCCACCCCGTATCCCTACACCCCGTATCGCTCCACCCACCCCGTAATCCCCCACCGTATCCCTCCACCCACCTCGTATCCATCCACCCACCCCGTATCCATCCACCCACACCGTATCCCTCCACCCACCCCGTATCCCTCCACCCACCCCGTATCCATCCACACACCCCTTAATCCCCCACCCACACCGTATCCCTCCACCCACCCCGTATCTATCCACCCACCCCGTATCCCTACACCCCGTTTCCCTCCACCCACCCCGTAATCCCCCACCGTATCCCTCCACCCACCCCGTATCCATCCACCCACCCCGTATCCATCCACCCACCCTGTAATCCCTCCACCCACACCGTATCCCTCCACCCACCCCGTATCCATCCACCCACACCGTATCCCTCAACCCACCCCGTATCCATCCACCCACCCCGTATCCATCCACCCACCCCGTATCCCTCCACCCACCCCGTATCCCCACCCATCCCGTATTCCCACACCCACCCCGTATCCCCCCACCCACACCGTGTCCCTCCACCCACCCCTTAATCCCCCACCCACACCGTATCCCTCCACCCACCCCGTATCCCTCCATCCACCCCGTATCCATCCACCCACCCCGTATCCCTACACCCCGTATCCCTCCACCCACCCTGTAATCCCCCACCGTATCCCTCCACCCACCCCGTATCCCTCCACCCACCCCGTATCCATCCACCCACCCACACCGTATCCATCCACCCACCCCGTATCCCTACACTCCGTTTTCCTCCAGTCACACCATGACGGGCGGCAGGGTAGCCTAGTGGTTAGAGCATTGGACTAGTAACCCGAAAGGTTGCAAGTTCAAATCCCCGAGCTGACAAGGTACAAAATCTGTCGTTCTGCCCTTGAACAGGCAGTTAACCCACTGTTCCTAGGCCGTCATTGAAAATAAGAATTTGTTCTTAACTGACTTGCCTAGTAAAATAAAGGTAAAATAAATAAATTAAATTAAATGACTCCGGATAGTATGCAGTACATGCTAGCCCCTTCTAGACCTCCCTCTCTCTCCCTGAACCCCCCTGTCTCCTGGGAACTACTAAGAGCTTATGAGAAACTAAGAAAATCTGACAGGATTTGTTCCGGATCCGACCAGTTTAGGGTTTCCAAGCCGTGAGCTGTCAGATGCTTACCGGACATTATATATGTCTTTGGTACAAGGCTTCCTTCAATTGCATTCTCTTATTCTTTATTTTGTTTTCTCGAATTCCTGATAAAATAATTTCTATATGAGTATAATTCTTTCTATTGTAGAACATCTTCAGTATTTTCTATTCAGTATTGATGTCTAAATGTTTAAACCAAATATGTATTTAAATATATGACAGATTAATTATACCATGATTCATGATTTCACAACAAATAGAAGTACCAAGACTACTTTATTGCTAAACAAATCCCCTCATCCTATGAGGTCTGAAATCAGTATGCAAAGTCTTTTAACTCTCCCCATCCTAAAAGGCTGGTGCACTATCCTGCCTGCTACTGGTAAAGACAGAGTAATAGCCCAAAATCAACTCATGTGTCAGTTAATCTCTGCCTCACATTGATTCCTCACAAAAATATAATAGCAGCAAACATTTGTCCATAAAAGTGGGATCGAGTTTTCTGAGAGAGACAGAGAGTATGCATCGCTAATGTAATTCATCTTAGCCTCTGCATTCCAATGTCTCAGGAGCCATAAAGCTGTGATCTTGCCTGGCCTCTTACCCTCTCTAACATCCACCCTGCTATCTATCCTGCCGTATTGACAGAGAACTGCATTTGCTAAAATGATGAATATTTGATGTGGACAAGGTTTCAGAGGCCCTGGGCGGATGTAAATAAGTGAAAAGCAGATCAGATGATATTCACCACAGAATGAAACATTGATGAGGCATGAGCATCTATTTAAGAGCTGGACCTGACATGGTGTTTACAGTAGGGGCAGAATGAGGGTCAGTGAGTGACTGGGCCATCTAACAGGAGGATAACGTTACCCGACACAAACACTAGGACTGCCCCCGGAAACACAGGATCGGAAACACAGGGTCAGAATCACATGGTCGGAAACACATGGTCGGAAACACATGGTCGGAAACACATGGTCAGAGACACAGGGTCAGAGACACAGGGTCAGAAACACAGGGTCAGAAACACAGGGTCAGAGACACAAATCAAAAACACAGGGTCAGAGACACAGGGTCAGAGACACAGGGTCAGAGACACAGGGTCAGAGACACAGGGTCAGAGACACAGGGTCAGAAACACAGGGTCAGAGACACAAATCAAAAACACAGGGTCAGAGACACAGGGTCAGTGACACAGGGTCAGAGACACAGGGTCAGAGACACAGGGTCAGAGACACAGGGTCAGAGACACAGGGTCAGAGACACAGGGTCAGAGACACAGGGTCAGAGACACAGGGTCAGAAACACAGGGTCAGAGACACAGGGTCAGAGACACAGGGTCAGAGACACAGGGTCAGAGACACAGGGTCGGGATTATCATCCTGAATATTAAGGCTATACTCACTTCATGTTACACAGACACTCAACCATGCAAATTAGCAGGATTATTATTTATTTGGACATTGTACAGACCCACTAAATCACATCAACTTCCTCAGATTTGCAACACACATAATATCTTAACTCAATTTTCTAACATCTGTGGCATTGGCTCACAGGCAAGGGGGGAAAAAATATTGCTAGAACAGAATAGGGAAATAATAATAACTTAATGGGAACCAGGTGTGTACACTCAAGATTTAACAAATGGAAAACAGAAAGATCGGTGGTAGCTAGAAAGCCGGTGACAACGCCCGCCAAACAAGGAGAGGCACCAACTTCGGCAGAAGTCGTGACAGCAGCCTACTCCTGATTCGTTTTTTCAAATCATAGGAATTATCTGGGATGCTAAACCAGACAAAATATAATAATGAATAGGGTGAGTTGAGATTATTAAATATTAAAGTACTAAACCTCTAAAAGCTTCACTTATTCAAAAGTTGTTGTTTTTTTCTGAAAAATAGGGTCAGTGTCATGCTGGTATGAAGGATTTGGAGACAGGTGCAGGAATACACAATAGGGTTTTTTAATACACCCAAAACAAACACGTATACAAAACACTGGGCTGTACCCAAACAAAAGAGTGAGGGTAAACCTCGTTGACCAACACGGGATGATACCCGTTATACACAATATATAAAGCACTCAGCACAACAGCTTCACCAATGCATATGTACTCACATGACCAACGGACATGGGAACAATAACCGACAAAGACAGAGGGAACAGAGGGCACATATATTATATACTAATCAGGGGAAATGGGAACCAGGTGTGTGTAATCAAACAAGACAGTCCGGGGTTGATGATAATGAATCCGGTTCAGTGAAGCCGGGGATGTAGACCTCCGGAAATGGTGAACAGAATGAGCAGCAGTACCGGGGGGATCCATGACAGTCAGTAACACAGGGTCAGAAACACAGGTTCTGAAAAACAAATTAGAAAAATAAGGTCAGAATCACAGGGTCAGAAGCAAAGGTCCAGGCAACTAATCAGAAACACAGGGTCAGAAACACAGGTTCTGAAAAACAAATTAGAAAAATAAGGTCAGAATCACAGGGTCAGAAGCAAAGGTCCAGGCAACTAATCAGAAACACAGGGTCAGAAACACAGGGTCAGAAACACAGGGTCAGAAAGAAAAATGGTCAGATTCACAGGTTCTGAATGTTTAAAAAAAATGTATATACACATCGGGTCAGAAATAGCAGGTCAGAACCAGAGGTTTAAAAAAAATAATCAGAAACACAGGTTCAGATACACAGGTTCAGAAACGAATCAGAATTAACAAGGTCAGAAACACAGGTTCAGAAAACTAATCACAATCAAATGGTCAGAAACACCTGGTCAGAAACACAGTAATACAGGGCCAGAAAAACATTGACATCGTCAGACTTGTATTTTTTGTTCTGTGACAAAAGTTTTGTATTGAGTTACCAGCAGGCCTTCTGTGGGTCAGCGTTGTTCAATGTGCCATTGAAACAGAGAGATTCCCAGAGGACCTAGCTGCTATCCAGCATGATGTGTACTGTAGTTATCCCTCTGTCTTCCTAGTGAAAGCTTATCTGAGGCGTCCTATACACCACAGCTCAACATAGTCAGTAAATCACTGTCCACACCCTAAAACACTTCCGAACCCTAAACCTGAAACACTTCAACATACACTTACTGTGGCTCATAGGCTGTGGTAACAGTTGTTGCATTTAAAATTTTGAAAGCAGTAAACCAACCTGCTGTGGTTTACCCACAGGACTTCTTTACACCACACTTTAAAATCACGTTATCTATTCACCACAGAGACAGAGCAAAGAAGAGAGGAATAGAGAGGAGATGGGAGGAAATGAGAGGAGATGAGATGAGAGTAGAGGAGAATGTTGTGTCCACATCAGGACCTCAGAGGCCAGTTACCCGACACCACTGAGAGAGCGGAGGAGGGATAGAGAGAGAGAGGAGGGATAGAGAGAGAGAGGAGGGATAGAGAGAGAGAGGGAGAGATAGAGAGAGAGGGAGAGAGAGAGCAAAGCAGGGATGACAGAGATGGAAAGAGAGATGGAAGGATGGAGGGAGGGAGAGAGAAGGAAGATGGAGAAAGGAGGGATGAGAGAGAGAGAAGGAAGGATGGAGAGAGAGCAAAGGAGGGATGGAGAGAGCAAAGGAGGGATGACGGAGATGGAAAGAGAGATGGAAGGATGGAGGGAGGGAGAGAGAAGGAAGATGGAGAAAGGAGGGATGAGAGAGAGAGAGAGAATGAGGGATGAAAGGTGGAGGATCTGCTATCCAAATTGATGGAAAGTGGTGTTGGGGGGGTAAAACATACGACATTATAAAATCCATGTATACAAACAACAATCTTGCGGTTAAAATTGGCAATAAACACTCAACATTTCTTCCGACAGGGCCGTGGGGTGAGACAGAGATGCAGCTTAAGGCCCACCCTCTTCAACATATATCAACAAATTGGCGCGGGCACTAGAAAATTCTGCAGCACCCGGCCTCACCCTACTAGAATCTGAAGTCAAAAGTCTGCCGTTTGCTGATGATCTGGTGCTTCTGTCACCAACCAAGGAGGGCCTGCAGCAGCACCTAGATATTCCGCACATATTCTGCCAGACCTGGGCCCTGACAGTAAATCTCAGTAAGACCAAAATAATGGTGTTCCAAAAAAAGGTCCAGTCACCAGGACCACAAATACAAATTCCAGCAAGACACCATTGCCCTAGAGCACACAAAAAACTATACACACCTTGGCCTAAACATCAGCGCCACAGGTAACTTCCACAAAGCTGTGAACGATCTGAGAGACAAGGCAAGAAGGGCATTCTATGCCATCAAAAGGAACAAACTCAACATACCAATTAGGATCTGGCTAAAAATACTTCAATCAGTCATAGAGCCCATAGCCCTCTATGATTGTGAGGTCTGGGGTCTGCTCACCAACCAAGACTTCACAAAATTGGACAAACACCAAATTGAGACTGCATGCAGAATTCTGCAAAAATATCCTCTGTGTACGACGTAGAACACCAAATAATGCATGCAGAGCAGAATTAGGCCGATACCCACTAATTATCAAAATCCAGAAAAGAGCCATTACATTCTACAACCACCTAAAAGGAATCGATTCCAAACCTTCCATAACAAAGCCATCACATGCAGAGAGATTAACCTAGAGAAGAGTCCCCTAAGCAAGTTGGTCCTGGGGCTCTGTTCACAAACACAAACACACCTCACAGAGCCCCAGGACAGCAACACAATTAGACCCAACCAATTCATGAGAAAACAAAAAGATAATTACTTGACACATTGGAAAGAATGAACAAAAACAGATCAAACTAGAATGCTATTTGGCCCTAAACAGAGAGTACACAGCGGCAGAATACCTGACCACTGTGACTGACCCAAACTTAAGGAAAGCTTTGACTATGTACAGACTCAGTGAGCACAGCCTTGCTATTGAGAAAGGCCGCTGTAGGTAGACGTGGCTCTCAAGAAAAGACAGGCTATGTGCACACTGCCCACAAAATGAGGTGGAAACTGAGCTGCACTTCCTAACCTCTTGTCCAATGTATGAGAGACACATAATCCCTCAGATTACACAGATCCACCAAGAATTCGAAAACAAACCCAATTTTGATAAACTCCCATAACTACTGGGTGAAATTCCACAGTGTGCCATCACAGCAGCAAGATTTGTGACCGGTTGCCACGAGAAAAGGGCAACTAGTGACGAACAAACATCATTGTAAATACAACCCATATTTATGCTTATTTGCCCTTGTGTACACTTAACCATTTGTACATCGTTGCAACACTATGTATACGTAATATGACATGTGTATTGTCTTTATTGTTTTGAAACTTCTGTACGTGTAATGTTTACTGTTCATTTTTATTGTTTTGTTTGACTTTTGTATATTATCTACTTCACTTGCTTTGGCAATGTTAACATATTTTCCCCATGCCAATAAAGCCCTTTTTATTGACTTGGAGAGAGACAGGAAAGGAAGGATGGAGAGAGAGAAGGAGGATGGAGAGAGAGAAGGAGGGAAGGAGAGAGAGAGAAGGAGGGAAAGAGAGATGGAGGGATGAGAGAGAGAATTTAACCTTTATTTAACTAGGCAAACCAGTTAAGAACAAATTCTTATTTATGATGACAGCCTACCCGGTGACGCCTCTTTCACTGAGATGCAGTGCCTTAGACCGGAGGGATGATAGAGAGATGAAGGGATAGAGAGAGAGGGGGGATGGAGAAATAGAGGGGGAGAGGAGAGAGAGATGGAGAAATAGAGAGGGGAGGAGAGAGAGATGGAGAAATAGAGAGGGAAGGAGAGAGAGATGGAGAAATAGAGAGGGAAGGAGAGAGAGGGGGAAGGAGAGAGATGGAGAAATAGAGAGGGGGAAGGAGAGAGATGGAGAAATAGAGAGAGGAGAGATGTGCATTACACCATCTTCTTCGCTGAGGTTTTATAGCGGTGTGCATACCAGTATTAGGTGCCGAGTGTGATGAGACTATGGAGGTGTCCTAGCTCCAGTCTTCATGAATGGATGAAGGAAATTATTGCTAAGTGAATTACAATTTGTTCTTGATGGATTTTGAGTAAGTTGGAGAGGGTGAAGCTTATTCCCAGGAATGTGATACTACTTCTATATGCTTGTCTTTGATATTCATGACAGTGAAGGGAGACGTGATCTGGAGTTTGTGCTGCTGGACAGTTGGGACATGAACCTGTGTTGTGGAGAGATTGATTGAGGCTGTTGTTTCCTATATTACATCTTGATCAACAGATGACTGATCATACTGTGACTACCCATTGTTCAACCTCCCTGTTTGATGACAGAACACTGCTGCCGCCCACATCCATTTCCCCAGTCGCCCCCCCAGGCAGGGGCATCAATAACACCGGCCAGCCGAGAGGGGGATGAGGAAAGGGGGACACCACACTGTACCTCACAGCACTCTGCCTTGGGGCCTTAGCCCCCTCCTCCACCCCCCACATAACCCCTTCACCATTAAAGCGCCCCATCCCTCATTCCACCGAACCCCCACTCCATCCCAGCGTTATCCCCACACTCCAGCCTCAACCAGCAGGACACTGTGGAAGACCCCTGTCCATCCTACCCAGGCACCCCCACCCTAAACCCAACACTGCACTGTCTATTAAGGGGCATGCTAACATGTTAGCCTAGCACTGCCCTGATTATTAAGGGGCATGCTAACATGTTAGCCTAGCACTGCCCTGATTATTAAGGGGCAGGATAACATGTTAGCCTAGCACTGCCCTGATTATTTCAAGTAACTGTCCAGTGAAAATCCCCCAAGTCCTTGCCATTTCCTCAGAGGATGAGGTCATCCTCCTGTGGAGGATAAGATGGCCAATCAGAGGTCTACTTGCATTCATATTTTTAATGACCAGTATACGCCAACACCATCTTGTTGTGGGAGTACCCCCACAACATTCCAACACAGAAAAGCTGCTTTTTAATAAAGTTAGTTAAAAATACTGTAATTAATTATAGGTCATATTGAATATCTGAAAAACACTGGACAGTTACTGTAGCAGAGGCATTGCTCTACTGAGTGAAGTCTGCTGGGTAGTCATGGCATTGCTCTGCTGAGTGAGGTCTGCTGGGTAGTCATGGCATTGCTCTGCTGAGTGAAGTCTGCTGGGTAATCATGACATTGGGGCCATACAGGGCTTCTGCCTTGTGATTGTTCTTGACAAGTGTTTATTTCTCTCTCTATGTAAGAATGCTGTTCATTGACTACAACTCAGCCTTCAACCCAATCATTAAGCTTAGGGCCCTCGGTCTCAACCCCGCTGTTACGAACCCCTTTGGCCCTGCAGTCTAGGGGGGATGGAAACGAGACCCGTAACATATCTCATACAAATCATAATAGTGAAAAGGAACAGTGAGAACCAATAACAGACAACTTAAATTTATCATCAAACACTTACGGTTTATTTGTTAAACACATGGTAAGGGGGGGGGGGGTGCTGAGCTGGACCCAAGGAAAGAACTAATAAATATTTAAAAAACCCTAAGCTAGTCTTACCTACTTCTGTAACCGCTACGTAACTAACCAATAAAATGCAGTGGATGGTCCACCCAGTTCAAACTGGGGTACTTACACAATGTTGTTTCCTATGGGTAATGTATGCCCATGTGCGACTTCGCTTTGTACCTCCTTTTCCCACCAAAAAAAAAAACAGTCATACACCGTAACAATACATACTCACATGATAATGGACAAATGTGCCATGTAGGAGCATAAACAAAGGAGAGATAACTGATTGGGATTTTTTTTAAACCAAGGGAAAGGGGATGTGATTGGGTAAGGGGAAAGGAGCAGGTGTGTCTTCTGATTGGCGATTGATTGGCGACTGATGAGTGACACCTGTGACTAGGGCAGAAGGAAAGAAAGCAAATACACACACAGGATACTTGTATCCGTAACACTCGCTCTGTGCAACTGAGTCCTGGACTTCTTGATGGGCCGCCCCAGGTGGTGAAGGTAAGAAACAAAACCTCCATTACACTCATCCTCAACACAGGGGCCCCTCAGGGGTGTGTGCTCAGCCCCCTCCTGTACTCCCTGTTCAACCATGACTGCATGGCCACGTTTACAGAATCACCATTGAGAGCATCTTGTCGGGCCGTATCACCGCCTGGTATGGCAACAGCACCCCCCACAAACGCAAGGCTCTCCAGGGGGTGCTGCAGTCTGCACAACGCATCACCAGGGCACACTGCCTGTCCTCCAGGACACCTACAGCACCCTATGTCACAGGAAGGCCAAAAAGATCAAGAACATCAACCCCCCGAGCAACTGCCTGTTCACCCCACTATCATCCAGAAGGTGAGGTCAGTACAGGTGTATCAAAGCTGGGACCGAGAAACTGTTTTTCAGTCTCTATCTCAAGGCAATCAGCCTGTTAAATAGCCATCACTAGACAGCCTCCACCCAGTACACTATATATATAGATATATATATATATATTAGTACCAGTCAAAAGTTTGGACACACCAACTCATTCAAGGGTTTTTCTTTCTTTTTAATATTTTCCACATTGTAGAATAATAGTGTATACATCAAAGCAATGAAATAACACATAGAATTATGTAGTAACCAAAAAAGTGTTAAACAAATCAAAATACATGTATTTTCATTATAATGCATTTGAGCCAATCAGTTGACTTGTGACAAGGTAGAGGTGATATACAGAAGATAGCCCTATTTGGTAAAAGACCAAGTCCATATTATGGCAAGAACAGCTCAAATAAGCAAAGAGAAACGACAGTCCATCATTACTTTAAGACATGAAGGTCAGTCAATGCGGAAAATATCAAGAACTTTGATAGTTTCATCAAGTGCAGTCGCAAAAACCATCAATCGATATGATGAAACTTGCTATCATGAGGACCGCCACAGGAAAGGAAGACCCAGAGATACCTCTGCTGCAGAGGATAAGTTCATTAGAGTTACCAGCCTCAGCAATTTCAACCCAAATAAATGCTTCACAGAGTTCAAGTAACAGACACATCTCAACAGCAACTGTTCAGAGTAAACTGCATTGAATCAGGCCTTCATGGTCGAATTGCTGCAAAGTAACCACTACAAAGGACACCAATAATAAGAAGAATCTTGCTTGGGCCAAGAAACACAAGTAATGGACATTAGACCTGTGGAAACCTGTCCTTTGGTCTGATGAGTACCAATTTGAGATTTGTGGTTCCAACCGACATGTCTTTCTGAGATTCAGAGTAGGTGAACGGAAGATCTCCATATGTGTGGTTCCCACCATGAAGCATGGAAGAGGAGGTGTGATGGTGCTTTGCTGGTGACACTGTCAGTGATTTATTTAGAATTCAAGGCATACTTAACCAGCATGGCTACCACAGTATTCTGCAGCGATACGCCATCCCCCCTGGGTTGCGCTTAGTGGGACTATCATATGTTTTTCAACAGGACAATGACCCAACACACCTGCAGGCTGTGTAAGGGATATTTGACCAACACGGAGAGTGATGGAGTGCTGCATCAGATGACCTGGCCTCCACAATCACCCGACCTCAACCCAATCGAGATGGTTTGGGATGAGTTGGACCACAATACTGTGTGAACTCCTTCGAGACCATTGGAAAAGCATTCCAGGTGAAGGTGGTTGAGAGAATGCCAAGAGTGAGCAAAGCTGTCATCAAGGCAAAGGGTGGCTACAATGAAGAGTCTAAAATATAAAATGTATTTTGATTTGTTTAACACATTTTTTGCTAAATACAGAATATGTACGTGACCAATAACATCTGCTAAATACAGAGTATGTACGCGACCAATAACATCTGCTAAATACAGAATATGTATGTAACCAATAACATCTGCTAAATACAGAATATGTACGCGACCAATAACATCTGCTAAATACACAATATGTACACGACCAATAACATCTGCTAAATACAGAATATGTATGTGACCAATAACATCTGCTAAATACAGAATATGTACACGACCAATAACATCTGCTAAATACACTATGTACGCGACCAATAACATCTGCTAAATACAGAATATGTACGCGACCAATAACATCTGCTAAATACAGAATATGTACACGACCAATAACATCTGCTAAATACACAATATGTACACGACCAATAACATCTGCTAAATACAGAATATGTACGTGACCAATAACATCTGCTAAATACACATTATGTACGTGACCAATAACATCTGCCAAATACAGAATAACATCTTATTTGATGTGTGTTTGACTCGTGATAATTCCCAATTCCTGGATCAGAAATGTCTAAGTTCACGCCAGATGATTCACAATATTTTTATGCGTAAATGTTTCTCATCAACAGGCGTGTCATCGTTTAGAGGCCAAATTAGACGCTTCTCATAGATATATTCCTTAATAAACCCTTCTACTATATTATTTATTATTTATCCTAATTAAACTATGTAAACCAGATCCCAGTGATCGCTCTACCCCTCTCCCGATGATTCTCCTGACTGGTGCACTTTTGCCTTGAACAGAATAAGGTTTCATTTCATTTTCCTGAAGAGAAAATAAAGGTCATTATAAGAGTTTCCATAAACCTCCTTCCCTATTGCCTACTAATGCTTAGAATTTCCATAAACCCCTTTCCCTATTACCTCCTCATTATTAATTTCCCCAACCTCTTTACCTATTGCCTCTTCATTTTTAGAATTTCCATAATCCTCTCTCCCTATTATCTCATTATTATAGTTTAAATTAACCTCTTTCCCTATTACCTCCTCATTATTAGAGTTTCCATTAACTTATTTCTGTAACGTCTGCTTACAACTCGCCCTCTCAAACACATAGATCCCCTGAATGCAGCTCACTCTCCAGATACCAATCACCTGAACTCTGATCAACTGTTCACACTACCTGTATGTCATTATCACATACTATTTAGTTCAGTTCTTTGCACCCCATCATTGTGAGGTATTTTTTGTTTTGTGACAGACTTATATTCCGAGCTCAGTTTGTCCCAGTATTTAATAATCCTGTGTATGATAGTTTTTGTCTGCCTCACTAACAACACCTTTTGCCTATTCCCTGCCTGTACCTTAGCCTATTCCCTGCCTGTACCTTAGCCTATTCCCTGCCTGTACCTTAGCCTATCGGATATCCTGTTATTCACCTACTGACACAACTTCCACCGGAGTTGGTGCCTCTCCTTCTTCGGGCGGCATTCGGCGGTAGTCGTCACCGGATTTCTTGCTGCCACCGATCTACGTTTCTTTTTCCATTTGTATTGTCTTTATTGTACACACCTGGTTCCCATTACGTTATATAATTTATTCCCTATTTAACCCTCTAATTCCGACATGGTGTCATGACGTTGGCCTGGGGGTTAGGTTCATGACAGTCAGAAATACCTCTTCCCCCCTTTTTCCTCTCTCTACCCTACTGAGGTTACGTTTGCAAAACCCTTGGTTAACATAGAGATTCTGGAAACATCAGAAGGTGTGGGTGGGGGGGAATTAACTATATTCTGGTAATCCAACCAATTGAACATATGCGGTGGTACTTAATGAATATGATGTCAGTTCGGTTGTCATCTGAGACATTCTCATCAATGATCAGATTACATAAACTCTGCCGTGGAAATTCTACACTTTCCATGGAAAGTTATCGGATTTACATTTACATTACATTTAAGTCATTTAGCAGACGCTCTTATCCAGAGCGACTTACAAATTGGTGAATTCACCTTCTGACATCCAGTGGAACAGCCACTTTACAATAGTGCATCTAAATCATTTAAGGGGGGGGGTGAGAAGGATTACTTTATCCTATCCTAGGTATTCCTTGAAGAGGTGGGGTTTCAGGTGTCTCCGGAAGGTGGTGATTGACTCCGCTGTCCTGGCGTCGTTAGGGAGTTTGTTCCACCATTGGGGGGCCAGAACAGCGAACAGTTTTGACTGGGCTGAGCGGGAACTGTACTTCCTCAGTGGTAGGGAGGCGAGCAGGCCAGAGGTGGATGAACGCAGTGCCCTTGTTTGGGTGTAGGGCCTGATCAGAGCCTGGAGGTACTGCGGTGCCGTTCCCCTCACAGCTCCGTAGGCAAGCACCATGGTCTTGTAGCGGATGCGAGCTTCAACTGGAAGCCAGTGGAGAGAGCGGAGGAGCGGGGTGACGTGAGAGAACTTGGGAAGGTTGAACACCAGACGGGCTGCGGCGTTCTGGATGAGTTGTAGGGGTTTAATGGCACAGGCAGGGAGCCCAGCCAACAGCGAGTTGCAGTAATCCAGACGGGAGATGACAAGTGCCTGGATTAGGACCTGCGCCGCTTCCTGTGTGAGGCAGGGTCGTACTCTGCGGATGTTGTAGAGCATGAACCTACAGGAACGGGCCACCGACTTGATGTTAGTTGAGAACGACAGGGTGTTGTCCAGGATCACGCCAAGGTTCTTAGCGCTCTGGGAGGAGGACACAATGGAGTCATCAACCGTGATGGCGAGATCATGGAACGGGCAGTCCTTCCCCGGGAGGAAGAGCAGCTCCGTCTTGCCGAGGTTCAGCTTGAGGTGGTGATCCGTCATCCACACTGATATGTCTGCCAGACATGCAGAGATGCGATTCGCCACCTGGTCATCAGAAGGGGGAAAGGAGAAGATTAATTGTGTGTCGTCTGCATAGCAATGATAGGAGAGACCATGTGAGGTTATGACAGAGCCAAGTGACTTGGTGTATAGCGAGAATAGGAGAGGGCCCAGAACAGAGCCCTGGGGGACACCAGTGGTGAGAGCGTGTGGCGAGGAGACAGATTCTCGCCACGCCACCTGGTAGGAGCGACCTGTCAGGTAGGACGCAATCCAAGCGTGGGCCGCGCCGGAGATGCCCAACTCGGAGAGGGTGGAGAGGAGGATCTGATGTTTAACAGTATCGAAGGCAGCCGATAGGTCTAGAAGGATGAGAGCAGAGGAGAGAGAGTTAGCTTTAGCAGTGCGGAGCGCCTCCGTGATACAGAGAAGAGCAGTCTCAGTTGAATGACTAGTCTTGAAACCTGACTGATTTGGATCAAGAAGGTCATTCTGAGAGAGATAGCGGGAGAGCTGGCCAAGGACGGCACGTTCAATTGTTTTGGAGAGAAAAGAAAGAAGGGATACTGGTCTGTAGTTGTTGACATCGGAGGGATCGAGTGTAGGTTTTTTCAGAAGGGGTGCAACTCTCGCTCTCTTGAAGACGGAAGGGACGTAGCCAGCGGTCAGGGATGAGTTGATGAGCGAGGTGAGGTAAGGGAGAAGGTCTCCGGAAATGGTCTGGAGAAGAGAGGAGGGGATAGGGTCAAGCGGGCAGGTTGTTGGGCGGCCGGCCGTCACAAGAAGCGAGATTTCATCTGGAGAGAGAGGGGAGAAAGAGGTCAGAGCACAGGGTAGGGCAGTGTGAGCAGAACCAGCGGTGTCGTTTGACTTAGCAAACGAGGATCGGATGTCGTAGACCTTCTTTTCAAAATGGTTGACGAAGTCATCTGCAGAGAGAGGAGGGGGGGGAGGAGGATTCAGGAGGGAGGAGAAGGTGGCAAAGAGCTTCCTAGGGTTAGAGGCAGAAGCTTGGAATTTAGAGTGGTAGAAAGTGGCTTTAGCAGCAGAGACAGAGGAGGAAAATGTAGAGAGGAGGGAGTGAAAGGATGCCAGGTCCGCAGGGAGGCGAGTTTTCCTCCATTTCCGCTCGGCTGCCCGGAGCACTGTTCTGTGAGCTCGCAGTGAGTCGTCGAGCCACGGAGCGGGAGGGGAGGACCGAGCCGGCCTGGAGGATAGGGGACATAGAGAGTCAAAGGATGCAGAAAGGGAAGAGAGGAGGGTTGAGGAGGCAGAATCAGGAGATAGGTTGGAGAAGGTATGAGCAGGTATGAGCAGAGGGAAGAGATGATAGGATGGAAGAGGAGAGAGTAGCGGGGGGAGAGAGAGCGAAGGTTGGGACGGCGCGATACCATCCGAGTAGGGGCAGTGTGGGAAGTGTTGGATGAGAGCGAGAGGGAAAAGGATACAAGGTAGTGGTCGGAGACTTGGAGGGGAGTTGCAATGAGGTTAGTGGAAGAACAGCATCTAGTAAAGATGAGGTCGAGCGTATTGCCTGCCTTGTGAGTAGGGGGGAAGGTGAGAGGGTGAGGTCAAAAGAGGAGAGGAGTGGAAAGAAGGAGGCAGAGAGGAATGAGTCAAAGGTAGACGTGGGGAGGTTAAAGTCACCCAGGACTGTGAGAGGTGAGCCGTCCTCAGGAAAGGAGCTTATCAAGGCATCAAGCTCATTGATGAACTCTCCGAGGGAACCTGGAGGGCGATAAATGATAAGGATGTTAAGCTTGAAAGGGCTGGTAACTGTGACAGCATGGAATTCAAAGGAGGCGATAGACAGATGGGTAAGGGGAGAAAGAGAGAATGACCACTTGGGAGAGATGAGGATCCCGGTGCCACCACCCCGCTGACCAGAAGCTCTCGGGGTGTGCGAGAACACGTGGGCGGACGAAGAGAGAGCAGTAGGAGTAGCAGTGTTATCTGTGGTGATCCATGTTTCCGTCAGTGCCAAGAAGTCGAGGGACTGGAGGGAGGCATAGGCTGAGATGAACTCTGCCTTGTTGGCCGCAGATCGGCAGTTCGAGAGGCTACCGGAGACCTGGAACTCCACGTGGGTTGTGCGCGCTGGGACCACCAGATTAATGTGGCCGCGGCCACGCGGTGTGGAGCGTTTGTATGGTCTGTGCAGAGAGGAGAGAACAGGGATAGATAGACACATAGTTGACAGGCTACAGAAGAGGCTACGCTAATGCAAAGGAGATTGGAATGACAAGTGGACTACACGTCTCGAATGTTCAGAAAGTTAAGCTTACGTAGCAAGAATCTTATTGACTAAAATGATTGAAATGATACAGTACTGCTGGAGTAGGCTATCTGGCAGTGGCTGCGTTGTTGACTTTGTAGGCTAGCTGGCAGTGGCTGCGTTGTTGACACTACACTAATCAAGTCGTTCCGTCTAGTGTAATAGTTTCTACAGTGCTGCTATTCGGGGGCTAGCTGGCTAGCTAGCAGTGTTGATTACGTTACGTTACGTTAAAAGAACGACAATAGCTGGCTAGCTAACCTAGAAAATCGCTCTAGACTACACAATTGTCTTAGATACAAAGACGGCTATGTAGCTAGCTAGCTACGATCAAACAAATCAAACCGTTGTACTGTAATGAAGTGAAATGAAAATGTGATACTACCTGTGGAGCGAAGCGGATGACCGGGTTGTTGAAGTTCAATTCGGTAGACGTTGGCTAGCTGTTGGCTAGCTAGCTAGCAGTATCTCCTACGTTAAGGACGACAAATAGCTGGCTAGCTAACCTCGGTAAATTAAGATAATCACTCTAAGTCAACACACTCTAAACTACACAATTATCTTGGATACGAAGATAGCAAAGACAACTATGTAGCTAGCTAACACTACACTAATCGAGTCGTTCAGTTGAGTGTAATAGTTTCTACAGTGCTAGTAGACGGTGGACGTTAGCTAGCTGCTGGGCAGATAGCAGTGTAGACTACGTTAGGACGACGAAATACGATAATTACGCAATTATCTTTGATACAAAGACGGCTATGTAGCTAGCTAAGAAGAAATTGCTAAGATTAGACAAATCAAACCGTTGTACTATAATGAAATGTAATGAAAATGTAATGAATGAAAAGTTATACTACCTGCGGACCGAAGTGTAGATGCGACCGCTCGCTCCAACCCGGAACCGGAAAACACATGGAATTGTTGTTCAATTTAAATGTTTGAATATGATGTTATTTGTGATGGAAAGAAATGTGATTTTAGCTTCTAAAATGTGAGATTTGGATTATCATAAGATAGGGCTGCTCAATCAGTGGCCCTCCCCTGGGAAGGGACAAAGGCTATAAAACTTTTCAAACACACCCTCCTCTTCCTTCCTACAACCTATGTATCTTCACGTGGGCGAGCCACTGAGTGAGCAACCCTATCTTATGATCCCGTCTACCACACAACGACGTTACTACAACTTATCCAATTGACCACCAGAGACATTCTTCAAAGGACTCGGTTTGGCAAAACGGCCTTCCATCTACCACCAACCTGCTGAAGCGCAGCTCAGAGTAAATATTTATTGCATTTTCCTTTTCCAAATGGGCGGTAATTTAGAATGCATAAGATACTGTACTTTTGATAGCACAGCTTCGCCTTTGTTCCTGTATTCCCGCACTTTCACTCAAACCCCGCCCCTTTTCCTTTGTGTAACAAGCTGTAATATCTCTTCCGCCCGCTAGGGACGTTCTCCTTTATGATGTCATTTGTAATCAAGTTATGATTTAGTGTATGTGTATGTGTGATTCTATGTGATTAGTTAGGTATTTAGTAAATAAATAATTAAACTCAATGTTGTATTGCTGATTAAAATTGTTAAGAGTTTATTCGGAAGATATCATCTCTATAAATATTATTTTGTGGTGCCCGACTCTCTAGTTA
Organism: Oncorhynchus masou masou; assembly: GCF_036934945.1. Lineage (NCBI taxonomy): Eukaryota > Metazoa > Chordata > Actinopteri > Salmoniformes > Salmonidae > Oncorhynchus > Oncorhynchus masou. The sequence goes on from NC_088239.1 coordinate 89,424,921, forward strand.
ATTAGATTTACATGATTAGCTCAATCAGGTAATAGTAATTACGGAGAAATTATTTTATAGAATAGCATGTCATATCACTTAATCCGGCATAGCCAAAGACACGACAATGGGTTTTGTGCGTGTTTGTTCTTTGTTTAGTGTTCAAGAATTCTGTGAGCTGGTGTGTTTTCCCTGCATGGAAATATGTTGTTTCTTTTAGAGTAAAGTACGTATTTTATTCAGTTCTGTGTCCTGCGCCTGACTCCGTCCTAACCGCTGCACATTGACACTTGACAGAAACACACACCACATATGGAGTCAGCAGCTGCACCCAGTCCTCCGGTACCAGTGGAGGAACTCTGGGATGGCTGCCGGGTGCCAGGGGTTCCTACTCCAAATGGAGCTCTTACCTGGCGATCGTCCACCCGGCTCCCTCGGGATACCAGAGCGTGTCCGCCCTCATCTCCTGTTTGTCGGGGAAAGAGCTTGAGTGGGCCACTGCTAAATGGGGACGTATAGACGCAGTGTTGGTCCGCTATGAGGATTTCACCGGCCACTTCCAGGCGGTTTTCGATCATCCACCTGAGGGGAGAGCAGCGGGGGAACGCTTGGTCCATCTCAGACAGGGGATGAGGAATGCACAGGACTTTGCACTGGACTTCAGGACGCTGGCTGCCAATGCGGGAAGGAATGAGAGGGCCCTGATCGACCATTACCAATGTAGTCTACGTGAGGATGTTCGTCGGGAGCTGGCCTGCAGGGACACCACCCTTACCTTCGACCAGCTTGTGGATTTATCCATCCGGCTGGATAACCTGTTGGCCACCCGCGGACGTCCGGATCGGGGTCCGTCCATTCCATCCCACAGCACCTCCAATCCTACACCTATGGAGCTTTGAGGTGCTGCTCTAAGGGTGACTGGAGGGGGTGCTGTTTCCTGCACCACCTGTGGCCGCAGAGGGAACACTGCTGGTCGGTGCTGGAGAGGTTCCCCAGGGAGTCGAGGCAGCAGGCAGGGCACTGGTGGATCATCCCAGGTGAGTAGGCACCCGACTCACCCAGAGCTCCCTGTTGCACACATGTGTGTATGTATAGAATTTCCTGAGTTTTCCCCGCATTCCCAGCATAAGGCGCTAGTAGATTCAGGCGCAGCTGGGAACTTTATTGACCGTTCATTTGCACTTAGATTAGGGATCCCTATTGTTCCTGTTGATGTGCCCTTCCCTGTACATGCCTTAGATAGTCATCCTTTAGAGTCGGGCCTGATTAGAGAGGTCACAGCTCCACTATGTATTAAAACGCAGGATGGTAATGAGAAGAGAATTAGTCTCTTCCTGATCGATTCTGCTGCGTTTCCTGTGGTGTTGGGGCTTCCCTGGTTGGCCTATCATTACCCCACTATTTCGTGCCAAACAGAGGTCTCTCAAGGGATGGTCACGTCAGTACTCAGGGAGGTGTATAGGTGTTTCCATAGGTCAACTACGGTGGAGAGTCCAAACCAGGTCTCCACCATGCACATCCCCCCTGAATTTGCTGATTTGGCTCTCGCCTTCTGTAAAAAGAAGGGGACTAAATTCCCACCCCATCGACAGGGGGATTGTGCGATAAATCTCCTGGTAGACGCAGCACTTCCCAGGAGTCACGTGCATCCTCTGTCACAAGAGGAGACAGAGGTGATGGAAACATATGTCTTCGAATCTCTGGGACAGGGATACATTAGGCCTTCCACCTCACCTGCATCCTCACGTTTCTTTAATGTGAAGAAAAAGGATGGAGGTATACTCTCATAGCCAGTGTGACCGAGTCATTTTCAACCTGCTGCGTATCCGGGAGGGGGATGAGTGGAAGACGGCATTTAGTACCACCTTTGGGCACTATGAGTACCTTGTCATGCCGTGATGAATGCTCCATCAGTCTTCCAATCCTTTGTAGACAAGATTTTCAGGGACCTGCAAGGGCAGGGTGTGGTGGTGTATATAGATGACATTCTAATATACTCCGCTACACACGCCGAGCATGTGTCTCTGGTGCGCAAGGTGCTTGGTCGACTGATGGAGCATGACCTGTACGTCAAGTCTGAGAATTGTCTGTTCTTCCAACTGTCCGTCTCCTTCCTAGGATACCGCCTGTCCGAGTCAGGGTGGAGCTGGAGAGTGACCGCATTTCAGCCATGCGTAATTGGCCGACTCCAACCATGGTAACGGCGGTGCAGCGGTTCTTAGGGTCTGCCAACTACTACCGGAGGTTTATCCAGGGCTTTGGTCAGGTAGCGGCTCCCATTACGTCCTTGCTGAAGGGGGGACTGGTGCGACTGCAGTGGTCAGCTGGGGCGGACAGGGCTTTTGGTCACCTGAAGGCTCTGTTTACCTCGGTTTCCGTACTGGCTCATCCTGATCCCTCCTTGGCATTCATAGTAGAGGTGGACGCATCCCCCTCATTCCCTTTTACCTCCTAATTCTTAGAGTTTCCATAAACCTCTTTCCCTATTACATCCTCATTATTAAAGATAAATTAATCTTCTTTCCATGCTTCCTCCTCATTATTAGCGGATGCTGAAATCCCTTTCCCTATTATATCAGAGTTTCCATAAACCTCTCTCCTTGTTACCTCATAATCATAGTTTCTATAAAACTATTTCCCTATTACTTCCTCAGTAATGGAGTTTCCATAAACCTCTTTCCCTTTTACCTCATTATTAGAGTTCACATAATCTTATTTCCCTTCTACCTCCTAATTTTTTGAGTTTCATTGAAACTCTTTCCCTATTACCTCCCAATTATTAGAGTTTCCATAAACCTCTTTCCCATTACCTCATTTTTTGATTTTCAATAAACCCTTTTACCCCAACATCGCCTCATTTTTAGTTTCCATTAACCTCTTTTCCTGTTACTTTATTTTATTTGTATTTTTATTTCACCTTTATTTAACCAGGTAGGCTAGTTGAGAACAAGTTATCATTTACATCTGCGACCTGGCCAAGATAAAGCATAGCAGTGTGAACAGACAACACAGACTTACACATGGAGTAAACAATTAACAAGTCAATAACACAGTAGAAAAAAAAAGAAAAAAAGAGAGTCTATATATACATTGTGTGCAAAATGCATGAGGAGGTAGGCAAATAATTACAATTTTGCAGATTAACACTGGAGTGATAAATGATCAGATGGTCATGTACAGGTAGAGATACTGGTGTGCAAAAGAGCAGAAAAGTAAATAAATTAAAAAAAGTATGGGGATGAGGTAAGTAAAATTGGATGAGCTATTTACCGATAAGACTATGTACAGCTGCAGCGATCGGTGAGCTGCTCAGATAGCAGATGTTTGAAGTTGGTGAGGGCGATAAAAGTCTCCAACTTCAGCGACTTTTAGAATTCTTTCCAGTCACAGGCAGCAGAAAACTGGAACAAAAGGCGGCCAAATGAGGTGTTGGCTTTAGGGATGATCAGTGAGATACACCTGCTGGAGCACGTGCTACGGGTGGGTGTTGCCATCGTGACCAGTGAACTGAGATAAGGAGGAGCTTTACCTAGCATGGACTTGTAGATGACCTGGAGCCAGTGGGTCTGGCGACGAATATGTAGCGAGGGCCAGCCGACTTGAGCATACAGGTCGCAGTGGTGGGTGGTATAAGGTGCTTTAGTAACAAGACGGATGGCACTGTGATAAACTGTATCCAGTTTGCTGAGTAGAGTGTTGGAAGCTATTTTGTAGATGAGATCGCCGAAGTCGAGGACCGGTAGGATAGTCAGTTTGGCCGCGTGAGTGAAGGAGGCTTTGTTGCGGAATAGAAAGCCGACTCTAGATTTGATTTTAGATTGGAGATGTTTGATATGAGTCTGGAAGGAGAGTTTACAGTCTAGCCAGACACCTAGGTACTTATAGATGTCCACATATTCTAGGTCGGAACCATCCAGGGTGGTGATGCTAGGTGGGCGTGCGGGTGCAGGCAGCGAACGGTTGAAAAGCATGCATTTGGTTTTACTAGCGTTTAAGAGCAGTTGGAGGCCACGGAAGGAGTGTTGTATGGCGTTGAAGTTCGTTTTGAGGTTAGATAGCACAGTGTCCAAGGAAGGGCCGGACGTATACAGAATGGTGTCGTCTGCGTAGAGGTGGATCAGGGAATCGCCCGCAGCGAGAGCAACATCATTGATATATACAGAGAAAAGAGTCGGCCCGAGAATTGAACCCTGTGGCACCCCCATAGAGACTGCCAGAGGACCGGACAACATGCCCTCCGATTTGACACACTGAACTCTTTCTGCAAAGTAGTTGGTGATCCAGGCAAGGCAGTCATTAGAAAAACCGAGGCTACTGAGTCTGCCGATAAGAATATGGTGATTGACAGAGTCGAAAGCCTTGGCTAGGTTGATGAAGACGGCTGCACAGTACTGTCTTTTATCGATGGGTGGTTATGATATCGTTTAGTACCTTGAGCGTGGCTGAGGTGCACCCGTGACTGGCTCGGTAACCAGATTGCACAGCGGAGAAGGTAGGTGGGATTCGAGATGGTCAGTGACCTGTTTGTTGACTTGGCTTTCGAAGACCTTAGATAGGCAGGGCAGGATGGATATAGGTCTGTAACAGTTTGGGTCCAGGGTGTCTCCCCCTTTGAAGAGGGGGATGACTGCGGCAGCTTTCCAATCCTTGGGGATCTCAGATGATATGAAAGAGAGGTTGAACAGGTTGATAATAGGGGTTGCGACAATGGCGGCGAATAGTTTCAGAAATAGAGGGTCCAGATTGTCAAGCCCGGCTGATTTGTACGGGTCCAGGTTTTGCAGCTCTTTCAGAACATCTGCGATCTGGATTTGGGGGGGGGGGGGGCTGAGCTGTTGGCCGAGGTTGGAGTAGCCAGGAGGATGGCATGGCCAGCCGTTGAGAAATGCTTCTTGACGTTTTCGATAATCATGGATTTATCCACACCACTAGATATCCCTCTAGTGGTGTGGGGGCTGTGCTTTGGCAAAGTGGGTGGGGTTATATCCTTCCTGTTTGGCCCTGTCCGGGGGTGTCCTCGGATGGGGCCACATTGTCTCCTGACCCCTCCTGTCTCAGCCTCCAGTATTTATGCTGCAGTAGTTTATGTGTCGGGGGGCTAGGGTCAGTTTGTTATATCTGGAGTACTTCTCCTGTCCTATTCGGTGTCCTGTGTGAGTTTAAGTGTGCTGCCTCTAATTCTCTCTTTCTTTCTCTCTCGGAGGACTTGAGCCCTCGGACCATGCCTCAGGACTACCTGACATGATGACTCCTTGCTGTCCCCAGTGCACCTGGCCATGCTGCTGCTCCAGTTTCAACTGTTCTGCCTTATTATTATTGGACCATGCTGGTCATTTATGAACATTTGTACATCTTGGCCATGTTCTGTTAAAATCCCCACCTGGCACAGCCAGAAGAGGACTGGCCACCCCACATAGCCTGGTTCCTCTCTAGGTTTCTTCCTAGGTTTTGGCCTTTCTAGGGAGTTTTTCCTGGCCACCGTGCTTCTAAACCTGCATTGCTTGCTGTTTGGGGTTTTAGGCTGGGTTTCTGTACAGCATGTGTGGGAGGTGGGATAAAGGAGGTATCAGAGGTATGAAGAGTGGAACTAGGGGCTCCATTGTAAACTAAAACAATGATAACTAACCTGAACAACAGTATGTATACAAGGCATATTGACATTTGAGAGAGACATACAGCGAGGCATACAGTAATCGCAGGTGTTGATTGGGAGAGCTAGCTAAAACAGCAGGCGAGACAACAACAGCTAATCAGCTAGCACAACAACAGCAGGTAAAATGGTGTTGACTAGGGAGAGAGGGTCGGATTAACTACACACAGAGCCTGAGTGCGGCTGGGGCCGACAGATATAAACATAAACAAACAGAATGGAGTACCGTGATTAATGGACAGTCCAGCAGGCATCAGCTATGTAGCCAAGTGATCACAGTGTCCAGCAGGCATCAGCTATGTAGCCAAGTTTGCAGAAAGGATCCGGTGTTGTATTGGGCTCTAGCCGTGTATGAGAGGGGCTTGGGTGAACAGCTGAGTAGGCCGGGAAGTGGGCCTCAGGGTTAGCTTCGGTACTGCGTGCAAGCTAGCTGTGAAGATCAGAAGTAGTGGTCCAGGGATTACGGCAGGAATTCTGCGTTGTTATGGAGATAAAATTTGATTTGATTTGAGAGACAGTTATCCAGGCTAAAAAAAACTGTCTGGCTGTGCAGAAGGTAAAAGCCGGCTAACAATGACTAAATAGCTTGTAGCTAATAAATAGCGATTCCGTATCACATTGGGTGAGGCAGGTTACCGGAAGGTATAATCGAATTAAAAATCGAAAAGAGATTGAAAATAAATATGGGTCCAGTGAGTGGTTGGGCTAGCTGGGGACACGGCGATTCAGACAGTTAGCAGGCCTGTGCTAACAAGCTAACAGTTAGCAGACCGGGGCTAAACAGGCTTGCGGTTAGTAGACCGGGGCAGGCTAGCAGTTAGCAGGCCGAATTAGCAAGCAAGCAGATAGCAAGTGCTAGAAAGTTAGCCTTTGGGGGACGTCGCGATGGGGTTAAGTCAGTTTATGCCTCTTTATGCGGTGACATCGATAGACCGGTCGTAGGTACGGATATTGTAGCCCAGGAGTATGCTTCGGTGGTAGCACAGGAGCTCTGGCCGGGCTTGCTTCAAGCTAAGTGGATGGAAACGCTAGCCAGGAGTAGTCATCCGGGGTTGCGGTTAGCTAGTTGTGAAGATCCAGATGAAACCGTTCCGTTTGCGGTGGAGAATCCGGGGATACAAATAATAGGTCCGCTATGCTCTGGTTAGAGTCGTGTTGTTCGAACTGGCGAGAGCTTTCCGAGCTAAAGGTGCGCTGATGACCACTAGCAATGGTTTGCTGACTGATAGCTGGTAGTTAGCTGGCTAGCTTCAGTTGAAGGGTTCCAGATCCAAAGTAAATATAAATACTTTAGGAGAAAAAAGCTGATCCACGCTACATTGGGTGAGGCGGGTTGCAGGAGAGTATTTAGATGTTGAGGTTTATCAAAATATTTTAAAAGATATGCGAGGAAAAGTATGTAAAAACGATATATACAAGGGACACGACAGGACAAGACGTCTGTCTGCTACGCCATCTTGGAGTACCTCCTCATTATAAGAGTATAATAAACTGCAAACCCTATTTCCTCCTCATTATTAGAAATAATGAAATGACCTTATTTATAGAGATTCCATAAACCTCTACACCTATTTCCTCCACATGAATAGAGCATCCATCAAGCTCTCTCCCTATTACCTCCTCATTATTAGAGTTTCCATAAACCTTTTTAACTATTACCTTCTCATTATTGGAGATTTCATAAACTTATTTCTCGACTACCTCCTGTTTGTTAGGGGTTTCATAACCCACTTTCCCTATTACCTCATTAGAGTTTCCGTAAATCTCTTTCCCTATTACCTCATCATTATTAGTTTCCATATGTAACGGATGTGAAACGGCTAGCTTAGTTAGCGGTGTTCGTGCTAAATAGCGTTTCAATCGGTGACGTCACTTGCTCTGAGACCTTGAAGTAGTAGTTCCCCTTGCTCTGCAAGGGCCGCGGCTTTTGTGGAGCGATGGGTAACGATGCTTCGTGGGTGTCAGTTGTTGATGTGTGCAGAGGGTCCCTGGTTCGCACCCAGGTATGGGCGAGGGGACGGTCTAACGTTATACTGTTACACATAAACATATTTCCTTACTACCTCTTCATTATTAGTTTCCATAAACCTCTTTCCCTGTTACCTCCTAATTATTAGTTTACATTCATTTTTTTGCATAAACTTCTTTCCGTACTTCAATTTAAGGTGTTTCAAAAACCTCTTTCCCTATTACCACTTCATTATTAGAGTTCCACAAACCTCTTTGCTTTTTACCTCATTAGTAGTTTCCATATACTTCCATATACTTCTTTCCTTATTACCTCATTATTAGGGGTTCCATAAACCTCTTTCCCTATTGTATCCTCATAAGAGTTTCCATAAATCTCTCTCCCTAGTACCTCCTCATTTCATAAACCTCTTTCCTTATTACCACCTCATTTTTTGAAAGTTTCCATTATCCTCTCTACCAATTACCTGGTGAAAGCAGTAAAATTAGATTTAAAAAAATATATTAATTAAAAAAACACCTTATGGAACAGTGGGGACTGTAAAGCAATGCAAACATAGGCACAGACCCATGCATAGAGCCAGTGCAAGAGAGTCAGTGCAAAAATGTTAAGATAAATAAATGAAGAATAAAGCAGGTAAATAGTCCTGGTTCAGCGGTGTTCAGGCTTTGGGTAGAAGCCTTTTGGTCCCAGACTTGACACTCCAGTACCGCTTGCCGTGTGCTAGCAGAGAGAACAGTCTATGATTCGAGTGGCTGGAGTTTGTCAGTTTTTAGGGCCTTCCTAAGACACCGCCTGGTATAGAGCTCCCGATTTGCAGAGAGCTTGGCCCCATTGATGTACTTGGCCATACAAATTACCCTCTGTAGCGCCTTGAGGTCGGATGCCGAGCAGTTGCCATACCAAGCTTTTTGAGGATCATGCCAAATCTTTTCAGCCTCCTGAAGGGGAAGATGCATTGTTGTGCCCACTTCACGACTTCCTTGGTGTGTCTGGACAATGATAGGTCCTTAGGGATGTGGACGCAGAGAAACTTGAAGCTCTCGACCCGCTCCACTACAGCCCCAGTGATGTGAATAGGGATGTGTTCGGCCATCCGTTTCCTGTAGTCCACAAATATCTAATTTGTCTTGACCAGATAGAGGGAGAGGTTGTTGTCCTAGCACCCCACTGCCAGGCCTCTGACCTCCTCCCTATAGGATGTCTCATCTCTTCAGTAATGTTTTTGGAGAGGGAGGCAGTGTCAGTACAATTAAAGTTCAGAAGCCCCTGCTCTTAATGAGCTCCTTAGTTATTCAGTATGTTAGCGGTAAATACTCAGGGGGAAGCGCTTTAAAGCCTACCTCGTTACTTTATAACCATCCACCTGTTCCTCAACCCCCTCATTACCATATTACCATGCAGCTCCTCCTCAATCTCCTAATTAACATATTACCATCCAGCTCCTCCTCAACCCCCTCATTACTGTAATATCATCCAACTACTCCTCAACCCCCTCATTACCATATTACCATGCAGCTCCTCCTCAATCTCCTAATTAACATATTACCATCCAGCTCCTCTTCAATCCCTTCATTACTGTAATACCATCCAGCTACTCCTCAACCCCCTCGTTACCATATTACCATGCAGCTCCTCCTCAATCTCCTAATTAACATATTATCATCCAGCTCCTCCTCAATCTCCTAATTAACATATTACCATCCAGCTCCTCTTCAATCCATTCATTACTGTAATATCATCCAGCTCCTCTTCAATCCCTTCATTACTGTAATACCATCCAGCTACTCCTCAACCCCTCGTTACCATATTACCATGCAGCTCCTCCTCAATCTCTTAATTAACATATTACCATGCATCATCATTACTGTAATATCATCCAGCTCCTCTTCAATCCCTTCATTACTGTAATATCATCCAGCTACTCCTCAACCCCTCGTTACCATATTACCATGCAGCTCCTCCTCAATCTCTTAATTAACATATTACCATGCAGCTCCTCCTCAACCCCCTCATTACTGTAATATCATCCAGCTACTCCTCAACCCCCTCGTTACCATATTACCATCCAGCTACACCCCTCAACCCTCTCGTTACCATATTAACATCCAGCTACACCCCTCAACCCTCTCGTTACCATATTAACATCCAGCTACACCCCTCAACCCTTTTATTACCATATTACCATCCACTTCCTCATACCCCTCATTACTGTTATACCAACCAGCTCCTCCTCAGCCCCCTCATTACCATATAACCATCCAGCTCCTCCTCTACCCACAAGGTGAGAGCAGCGCTAAGCAACGCAACTTACCGGATAATTATTACCTTCATATGGAAATGCCCTCAGTCCCGCTTAGTGTCCTTTTCTTATTAAATTAATTAAAACAATCAATGAAGTTTAAATTAGTCTAGAGTAAAAAAATATCTATTTTTGTACTTTAATAATTAGAAGGCAGTAATGCAACACACAATCATCAATGAACTTTAAATTAGTCTGTAGTAAAAAAAACATCTATTTTTGTGGTTTAATAATTAGCAGGCGGTAATGCAATGGTATTAATTGCATTTAGTCTCCAGCCTCGGGAGACAGAGAGGACATTGGGCCATCTTGTCGCCTCCTGAAATAGAGAGAACCATGAATTTGAGAAAAAATGTAATCCACTCTTTAGCACTAAATATCCCTTGGGAGTGAGAGAAGCCTTAATTAGCCCCTCACTGTGTTCCTCTCAATGTGTTCCTCTCACTGTGCTGAGAAGGATTGAAATGCAGCACAGCAATTATTAAACCTAACAGTTTTTATAACACACACCCCACCATGTGATGATGGTGATGAGAGTGGTGGTGATGGTGCAGATAAGATGGGGTGGTGGTGATTGTAGTTAAAAGGTGGTGATGGTTGTGATGGTAGTTTTGGGGTGGTGATGGAAGTTATGGGGTGGTGATGATGGTAGTTATAGGGTGGTGATGGTAGTTATGGGGGTGATGATGGTAGTTATAGGGTGGTGATGGTTATGGGGGTGATGATGGTAGTTAAAGTGATGATGGTAGTTATGGGGTGATGATGGTAGTTATGGGGTGGTGGTGATGGTATTTTGGGGTTGGTGATGGTAGTTATGGGGTGATGATGGTAGGTATGGTGTGATGATGGTAGTTATGGGGTGGTGGTGATGGTAGTTATGGGGTGGTGATGGTAGTTATGGGGTGGTGGTGATGGTAGTTAAAGGGTGGTGATGGTAGTTATGGGGTGGTGATGGTAGTTATGGGGTGATGATTAACTACCATCATCACCCCCATAACCAACAACCTGCCCACTTGACCCTATCCCCTCCTCTCTTCTCCAGACCATTTCCGGAGACCTTCTCCCTTACCTCACCTCGCTCATCAACTCATCCCTGACCGCTGGCTACGTCCCTTCCGTCTTCAAGAGAGCGAGAGTTGCACCCCTTCTGAAAAAACCTACACTCGATCCCTCCGATGTCAACAACTACAGACCAGTATCCCTTCTTTCTTTTCTCTCCAAAACTCTTGAACGTGCCGTCCTTGGCCAGCTCTCCCGCTATCTCTCTCAGAATGACCTTCTTGATCCAAATCAGTCAGGTTTCAAGACTAGTCATTCAACTGAGACTGCTCTTCTCTGTATCACGGAGGCGCTCCGCACTGCTAAAGCTAACTCTCTCTCCTCTGCTCTCATCCTTCTAGACCTATCGGCTGCCTTCGACACTGTGAACCATCAGATCCTCTTCTCCACCCTCTCCGAGTTGGGCATCTCCGGTGCGGCCCACGCTTGGATTGCGTCCTACCTGACAGGTCGCTCCTACCAGGTGGCGTGGCGAGAATCTGTCTCCTCGCCACGCGCTCTCACCACTGGTGTCCCCCAGGGCTCTGTTCTAGGCCCTCTCCTATTCTCGCTATACACCAAGTCACTTGGCTCTGTCATAACCTCACATGGTCTCTCCTATCATTGCTATGCAGACGACACACAATTAATCTTCTCCTTTCCCCCTTCTGATGACCAGGTGGCGAATCGCATCTCTGCATGTCTGGCAGACATATCAGTGTGGATGACGGATCACCACCTCAAGCTGAACCTCGGCAAGACGGAGCTGCTTTTCCTCCCGGGGAAGGACTGCCCGTTCCATGATCTCGCCATCACGGTTGACAACTCCATTGTTTCCTCCTCCCAGAGCGCTAAGAACCTTGGCGTGATCCTGGACAACACCCTGTCGTTCTCAACTAACATCAAGGCGGTGGCCCGTTCCTGTAGGTTCATGCTCTACAACATCCGCAGAGTACGCCCCTGCCTCACACAGGAAGCGGCGCAGGTCCTAATCCAGGCACTTGTCATCTCCCGTCTGGATTACTGCAACTCGCTGTTGGCTGGGCTCCCTGCCTGTGCCATTAAACCCCTACAACTCATCCAGAACGCCGCAGCCCGTCTGGTGTTCAACCTTCCCAAGTTCTCTCACGTCACCCCACTCCTCCGCTCTCTCCACTGGCTTCCAGTTGAAGCTCGCATCCGCTACAAGACCATGGTGCTTGCCTACGGAGCTGTGAGGGGAACGGCACCGCAGTACCTCCAGGCTCTGATCAGGCCCTACACCCAAACAAGGGCACTGCGTTCATCCACCTCTGGCCTGCTCGCCTCCCTACCACTGAGGAAGTACAGTTCCCGCTCAGCCCAGTCAAAACTGTTCGCTGCTCTGGCCCCCAATGGTGGAACAAACTCCCTCACGACGCCAGGACAGCGGAGTCAATCACCACCTTCCGGAGACACCTGAAACCCCACCTCTTCAAGGAATACCTAGGATAGGATAAAGCAATCCTTCTCACCCCCCCCTTAAATTATTTAGATGCACTATTGTAAAGTGGCTGTTCCACTGATGTCAGAAGGTGAATTCACCAATTTGTAAGTCGCTCTGGATAAGAGCGTCTGCTAAATGACTTAAATGTAAATGTAATGATGGTAGTTATGGGGTGGTGATGGTAGTTAGATGGTGGTGATGGTAGTTATGGGGTGATGATGGTAGTTATGGGGTGGTGATGGTGGTAGTTATTGGGTGGTGATGGTAGTTAGATGGTGGTGATGGTTGGTGTGGTGATGGTAGTTATGGGGTGGTGATGATAGTTATGTGGTGGTGATGATGGTAGTTATGGGGTGATGATGGTAGTTATTAAAATGCAGCTATTCCCTCCATAAGGCTATCAAACAAGCTAAGCGTCAGTACAGAGACAAAGTAGAATCCCAATTCAACGGCTCAGACACACGAGGCATGTGGCAGGGTCTACAGTCAATCACGGACTACAGGAAGAAATCCAGCCCAGTCACGGACCAGGATGTCTTGCTCCCAGGCAGACTAAATAACTTTTTTGCCCGCTTTGAGGACAATACAGTGCCACTGACACTGCCTGCAACGGAAAAATGCGGTCTCTCCTTCACTGCAGCCGAGGTGAGTAAAACATTTAAACGTGTTAACCCTCGCAAGGCTGCAGGCCCAGACGGCATCCCCAGCCGCGCCCTCAGAGCATGCGCAGACCAGCTGGCTGGTGTGTTTACGGACATATTCAATCAATCCCTATACCAGTCTGCTGTTCCCACATGCTTCAAGAGGGCCACCATCGTTCCTGTTCCCAAGAAAGCTAAGGTAACTGAGCTAAACGACTACCGCCCCGTAGCACTCACTTCCGTCATCATGAAGTGCTTTGAGAGACTAGTCAAGGACCATATCACCTCCACCCTACCTGACTCCCTAGACCCACTCCAATTTGCTTACCGCTCAAATAGGTCCACAGACGATGCAATCTCAACCACACCTCACACTGCCCTAACCCATCTGGACAAGAGGAATACCTATGTGAGAATGCTGTTCATCGACTACAGCTCGGCATTCAACACCATAGTACCCTCCAAGCTCGTCATCAAGCTCGAGACCCTGGGTCTCGACCCCGCCCTGTGCAACTGGGTACTGGACTTCCTGACGGGCCGCCCCCAGGTGGTGAGGGTAGGTAACAACATCTCCTGGGGCCCCCCGCTGATCCTCAACACTGGGGCCCCACAAGGGTGCGATTCTGAGCCCTCTCCTGTACTCCCTGTTCACCCACGACTGCGTGGCCACGCACGCCTCCAACTCAATCATCAAGTTTCAACGTCAACAAAACTAAGGAGATGACAGGAGCGAACACCCCTATCCACACGATGGAACAGTGGTGAAGGTCCACTCACGCAGACAGCATCGTACCAGCGCCTCTTCAACCTCAGGAGGCTGAAGAAATTCGGCTTGTCACCAAAAGCACTCGGCTTCTACAGAGGGAGAGCATCCTGGCGGGCTGTATGAGGGCTCCGTCCTCAACTGTAAGGCTCTCCAGAGGGTGTGAGGTCTGCACAACGCATCATCGGGGCAAACTACCTGCCCTCCAGGACACCTACACCACCCGATGTTACAGGAAGGCCATAAAGATCATCAAGGACATCTACCACCCAGCCACTGCCTGTTCACCCCGCTATCATAAGGAGAGGTGCATCAAAGCTGGGACCGAGAGACTGAAAAACAGCTTCTATCTCAAGGCCATCAGACTGTTAAACAGCCACCACTAACATTGAGTGGCTGCTGCCTACACACTGACACTGACTCAACTCCAGCCACTTTAATAATGGGAATTGATGGGAAATGTTGTAAATATATCACTAGCCACTTTAAACAATGCTACCTTATATAATGTTACTTACCCTACATTATTCATCTCATATGCATACCTATATACTGTACTCTATATCATCGACTGCATCCTTATGTAATACATGTATCACTAGCCACTTTAACTATGCCACTTTGTTTACATACTCAACATGTATATGCTGTACTGATACCATCTACTGTATCTTGCCATGCTGCTCTGTACCATGTGACTTAAATATTCTTTAATTTAAACAGTAGATTAGGAATTGTTTTAGATTACTTTTGGTTATTAATGATGAAGCACAAGCAGTTAACCATGTATGTGACAAATAAATTTGATTTGATTTGATTTGGTAATGATGGTAGTTATGGGGTGGTGATGATGGTAATGGTGTGGTGATGGTGGTGTTTTTGTAGATTTGGGTTGGTGATGGTAGTTATGGGGTGGTGGTAATGGTAGTTATGGGGTGGTGATGGTGGTGTTTGTGGTAGATTTGGGTTGGTGATGGTAGTTATGGGGTGGTGGTAATGGTAGTTATGGGGTGGTGATGGGAGTTATCGGTGGTGATGGTGGTTATTGGGAGTTGCTGTTGGAGGTTATGGCTTGTGATGGTTGTTTTGGGGTGCTGATGGTGATGAACATAGTTATGGTGTGATGATGGTAGTTATGGGGTGGTGATGGTAATGATGGTAGTTATGGGTGGTGGTGATGGTAGTTATGGGGTGCTGATGGTAGTTATGGGGTGGTGCTGATGGTAGTTATGGGGTGCTGATGGTAGTTATGGGGTGGTGATGATGGTAGTTATGGGGTGGTTATGGCAGTTATGGGGTCGTGATGATGGTAGTTATGGGGTGGTGATGGTAGTTATGGGGTGGTAATGGTAGTTATGGGGTTGTGATGATGGTAGTTATGGGGTGGTGATGATGGTCGTTATGGGGTGTTGATGATGGGGTGGTGGTGATGGTAGTTATGGGGTATGATGGTAGTCATGGGGTGGTGATGGAAGTTATGGGGTGGTGAGGGTAATAATGGTAGTTATGGGGTGGTGGTGATGGTAGTTATGGGGTGGTTATGGTAGTTATGGGGTCGTGATGATGGTAGTTATGGGGTGGTGATGGTAGTTATGGGGTGGTAATGGTAGTTATGGGGTCGTGATGATGGTAGTCATGGGGTGGTGATGGTAGTTATGGGGTGGTGAGGGTAATAATGGTAGTTATGGGGTGGTGGTGATGGTAGTTATGGGGTGGTGGTGATGGTAGTTACGGGGTGCTGATGGTAGTTATGGGGTGGTGGTGATAGTAGTTATGGGGTGGTGATGATGGTAGTTATGAGGTGGTGATGGTAGTTATGGGATGGTGATGATGGTAGTTATGGGGTGGTGCTGATGGTAGTTATGGGGTTGTGATGGTAGTTATGGGGTCGTGATGATGGTAGTTATGGGATGGTATGATGGTAGTTATTAGGTGGTGGTTATGGTAGTTATGGGGTGTTGATGGTAGTTATGGGGTGGTGGTGATGGTAGTTATGGGGTGGTGATGATGGAAGTTATTAGGTGGTGCTTATGGTAGTTATGGGGTGCTGATGGTAGTTATGGGGTGGTGATGATGGTTATGGGGAGAAGATGGTAGTTATGGGGTGGTCATTGTAGTTATGGGGTGGTGATGATGGTAATGGGGTGGTGATGGTGGTGTTTGTGGTAGCTTTGGGTTGGTGATGGTAGTTATGGGGTGGTGGTAATGGTAGTTATGGGGTGGTGATGGGAGTTATCGGTGGTGATGGTGGTTATTGGGAGTTGCTGGTGGAAGTTATGGCTTGTGATGGTTGTTATGGGGTGGTGATGGTGATGAACATAGTTATGGTGTGATGATGGTAGTTATGGGGTGGTGATGGTAATGATGGTAGTTATGGGGTGGTGGTGATGGTAGTTATGGGGTGCTGATGTTAGTTATGGGGTGGTGATGGTAGTAGTTATGGGGTGGTGATGGTAGTTATGGGGTGATGATGGTAGTTATGGGGTGGTGATGGTAGTAGTTATGGGGTGGTGATGATGGTAGTTATTGGGAGTTGCTGGTGGAAGTTATGGCTTGTGATGGTTGTTATGGGATGGTGATGGTGATGAACATAGTTATGGTGTGAGGATGGTAGTTATGGGGTGGTGATGGTAATGATGGTAGTTATGGGGTGGTGGTGATGGTAGTTATGGGGAGCTGATGGTAGTTATGGGGTGGTGATGGTAGTTATGGGGTGGTGATGATGGTAGTTATGGGGTGGTGGTGATGGTAGTTATGGGGTCGTGATGATGGTAGTTATGGGGTGGAGATGATGGTCGTTATGGGGTGTTGATGATGGTGGTGGTGGGGTGGTTATCATTTTACATTACATTTAAGTCATTTAGCAGACGCTCTTATCCAGAGCGACTTACAAATTGGTGAATTCCCCTTCTGACATCCAGTGGAACAGCGACTTTACAATAGTGCATCTAAATCATTTAAGGGGGGGGGGGTGAGAAGGATTACTTATCCTATCCTAGGTATTCCTTGAAGAGGTGGGGTTTCAGGTGTCTCCGGAAGGTGATGATTGACTCCGCTGTCCTGGCGTCGTGAGGGAGTTTGTTCCACCATTGGGGGGCCGGAGCAGCGAACAGTTTTGACTGGGCTGAGCGGGAACTGTACTTCCTCAGTGGTAGGGAGGCGAGCAGGCCAGAGGTGGATGAACGCAGTGCCCTTGTTTGGGTGTAGGGCCTGATCAGAGCCTGGAGGTACTGCGGTGCCGTTCCCCTCACAGCTCCGTAGGCAAGCACCATGGTCTTGTAGCGGATGCGAGCTTCAACTGGAAGCCAGTGGAGAGAGCGGAGGAGTGGGGTGACGTGAGAGAACTTGGGAAGGTTGAACACCAGATGGGCTGCGGCGTTCTGGATGAGTTGAAGGGGTTTAATGGCACAGGCAGGGAGCCCAGCCAACAGCGAGTTGCAGTAATCCAGACGGGAGATGACAAGTGCCTGGATTAGGACCTGCGCCGC
Organism: Oncorhynchus masou masou; assembly: GCF_036934945.1. Taxonomy (NCBI): domain Eukaryota; kingdom Metazoa; phylum Chordata; class Actinopteri; order Salmoniformes; family Salmonidae; genus Oncorhynchus; species Oncorhynchus masou. The sequence goes on from NC_088239.1 coordinate 89,442,216, forward strand.
TTCCTGTGTGAGGCAGGGTCGTACTCTACGGATGTTGTAGAGCATGAACCTACAGGAACGGGCCACCGCCTTGATGTTAGTTGAAAACGTTGTCCAGGATCACGCCAAGGTTCTTAGCGCTCTGGGAGGAGGACACAATGGAGTTGTCAACCGTGATGGCGAGATCATGGAACGGGCAGTCCTTCCCCGGGAGGAAGAGCAGCTCCGTCTTGCAGAGGTTCAGCTTGAGGTGGTGATCCGTCATCCACACTGATATGTCTGCCAGACATGCAGAGATGCGATTCGCCACCTGGTCATCAGAAGGGGGAAAGGAGAAGATTAATTGTGTGTCGTCTGCATAGCAATGATAGGAGAGACCATGTGAGGTTATGACAGAGCCAAGTGACTTGGTGTATAGCGAGAATAGGAGAGGGCCTAGAACAGAGCCCTGGGGGACACCAGTGGTGAGAGCGCGTGGCGAGGAGACAGATTCTCGCCACGCCACCTGGTAGGAGCGACCTGTCAGGTAGGACGCAATCCAAGCGTGGGCCGCGCCGGAGATGCCCAACTCGGAGAGGGTGGAGAGGAGGATCTGATGGTTCACAGTATCGAAGGCAGCCGATAGGTCTAGAAGGATGAGAGCAGAGGAGAGAGAGTTAGCTTTAGCAGTGCGGAGAGCCTCCGTGATATAGAGAAGAGCAGTCTCAGTTGAATGACTAGTCTTGAAACCTGACTGATTTGGATCAAGAAGGTCATTCTGAGAGAGATAGCGGGAGAGCTGGCCAAGGACGGCACGTTCAAGAGTTTTGGAGAGAAAAGAAAGAAGGGATACTGGTCTGTAGTTGTTGACATCGGAGGGATCGAGTGTAGGTTTTTTCAGAAGGGGTGCAACTCTCGCTCTCTTGAAGACGGAAGGGACGTAGCCAGCGGTCAGGGATGAGTTGATGAGCGAGGTGAGGTAAGGGAGAAGGTCTCCGGAAATGGTCTGGAGAAGAGAGGAGGGGAAAGGGTCAAGAGGGCAGGTTGTTGGGCGGTCGGCCGTCACAAGAAGCGAGATTTCATCTGGAGAGAGAGGGGAGAAAGAGGTCAGAGCACAGGGTAGGGCAGTGTGAGCAGAACCAGCGGTGTCGTTTGACTTAGCAAACGAGGATCGGATGTCGTCGACCTTCTTTTCAAAATGGTTGACGAAGTCATCTGCAGAGAGGGAGGAGGGGGGGAGGAGGATTCAGGAGGGAGGAGAAGGTGGCAAAGAGCTTCCTAGGGTTAGAGGCAGATGCTTGGAATTTAGAGTGGTAGAAAGTGGCTTTAGCAGCAGAGACAAAGGAGGAAAATGTAGAGAGGAGGGAGTGAAAGGATGCCAGGTCCGCAGGGAGGCGAGTTTTCCCTCATTTCCGCTCGGCTGCCCGGAGCACTGTTCTGTGAGCTCGCAATGAGTCGTCGAGCCATGGAGCGGGAGGGGAGGACCGAGCCGGCCTGGAGGAAAGGGGACATAGAGAGTCAAAGGATGCAGAAAGGGAAGAGAGGAGGGTTGAGGAGGCAGAATCAGGAGATAGGTTGGAGAAGGTATGAGCAGAGGGAAGAGATGATAGGATGGAAGAGGAGAGAGTAGCGGGGGAGAGAGAGCGAAGGTTGGGACGGCGCGATACCATCCGAGTAGGGGCAGTGTGGGAAGTGTTGGATGAGAGCGAGAGGGAAAAGGATACAAGGTAGTGGTCGGAGACTTGGAGGGGAGTTGCAATGAGGTTAGTGGAAGAACAGCATCTAGTAAAGATGAGGTCGAGCGTATTGCCTGCCTTGTGAGTGGGGGGGAAGGTGAGAGGGTGAGGTCAAAAGAGGAGAGGAGTGGAAAGAAGGAGGCAGAGAGGAATGAGTCAAAGGTAGACGTGGGGAGGTTAAAGTCGCCCAGGACTGTGAGAGGTGAGACCTCCTCAGGAAAGGAGCTTATCAAGGCATCAAGCTCATTGATGAACTCTCCGAGGGAACCTTTAGGGCGATAAATGATAAGGATGTTAAGCTTGAAAGGGCTGGTAACTGTGACAGCATGGAATTAAAAGGAGGCGATAGACAGATGGGTAAGGGGAGAAAGAGAGAATGACCACTTGGGAGAGATGAGGATCCCGGTGCCACCACCCCGCTGACCAGAAGCTCTCGGGGTGTGCGAGAACACGTGGGCGGATGAAGAGAGAGCAGTAGGAGTAGCAGTGTTATCTGTGGTGATCCATGTTTCCGTCAGTGCCAAGAAGTCGAGGGACTGGAGGGAGGCATAGGCTGAGATGAACTCTGCCTTGTTGGCCGCAGATCGGCAGTTCCAGAGGCTACCGGAGACCTGGAACTCCACGTGGGTCGTGCGCGCTGGGACCACCAGATTAGGGTTGCCGCGGCCACGCGGTGTGGAGCGTTTGTATGGTCTGTGCAGAGAGGAGAGAACAGGGATAGATAGACACATAGTTGACAGGCTACAGAAGAGGCTACGCTAATGCAAAGGAGATTGGAATGACAAGTGGACTACACGTCTCGAATGTTCAGAAAGTTAAGCTTACGTAGCAAGAATCTTATTGACTAAAATGATTGAAATGATACAGTACTGCTGGAGTAGGCTAGCTGGCAGTGGCTGCGTTGTTGACTTTGTAGGCTAGCTGGCGGTGGCTGCGTTGTTGACACTACACTAATCAAGTCGTTCCGTCGAGTGTAATAGTTTCTACAGTGCTGCTATTCGGGGGCTAGCTGGCTAGCTAGCAGTGTTGATTACGTTACGTTACGTTAAAAGAACGACAATAGCTGGCTAGCTAACCTAGAAAATCGCTCTAGACTACACAATTGTCTTAGATACAAAGACGGCTATGTAGCTAGCTAGCTACGATCAAACAAATCAAACCGTTGTACTGTAATGAAGTGAAATGAAAATGTGATACTACCTGTGGAGCGAAGCGGAATGTTGACCGGGTTGATGAAGTTCAATTCGGTAGACGTTGGCTAGCTGTTGGCTAGCTAGCTAGCAGTATCTCCTACGTTAAGGACGACAAATAGCTGGCTAGCTAACCTCGGTAAATAAGATAATCACTCTGAGTCTACACACTCTAAACTACACAATTATCTTGGATACGAAGACAGCAAAGACAACTATGTAGCTAGCTAACACTACACTAATCGAGTCGTTCAGTTGAGTGTAATAGTTTCTACAGTGCTAGTAGACGGTGGACGTTAGCTAGCTGCTGGGCAGATAGAAGTGTAGACTACGTTAGGACGACGAAATACGATAATTACGCAATTATCTTTGATACAAAGACGGCTATGTAGCTAGCTAAGAAGAAATTGCTAAGATTAGACAAATCAAACCGTTGTACTATAATGAAATGTAATGAAAATGTAATGAAAAGTTATACTACCTGCGGACCGAAGTGTAGAAGTGTAGATGCGACCATTCGCTCCAACCCGGAATAGTAGTTATGGGGTGGTGGTGATGGTAGTTATGGGGTATGATGGTAGTCATGGGGTGGTGATGGAAGTTATGGGGTGGTGAGGGTAATGATGGTAGTTATGGGGTGGTGGTGATGGTAGTTATGGGGTGCTGATGGTAGTTATGTGGTGGTGCTGATGGTAGTTATGGGGTAGTGGTGATGGTAGTTATGGGGTGGTGATGATGGTAGTTATGGGGTGGTGATGATGGTGGTGATGGTAGTTATGGGGTGGTGATGGTAGTTATGGGGTGGTGATGATGGTTATGGGGAGAAGATGGTAGTTATGGGAAGGTCATTGTAGTTATGGGGTGGTGATGATGGTAATGGTGTGGTGATGGTGGTGTTTGTAGTTGTGGTTGTTATGGGGTGGTGATGGTGGTGATGGTAAGTATGGGGTGGTGGTGATGGTAGTTATAGGGTGGTGATGATGGTAGTTATGGGGTGATGATGGTAGTTATGGTGTGGTGATGATGGTTATGGGGAGAAGATGGTAGTTACGGGGTGGTGATGATGGTAGTTATGGGGTGGTAGTTATGGGGTGGTGGTGATTATGGGGTGGTGATGATGGTAGTTATGGGGTAGTGGTGATGGTAGTTATGGGGTGGTGATGATGCTAGTTATGGGGTGGTGGTGATGGTAGTTATGGGGTGGTGATGATGGTTATGGGGAGAAGATGGTAGTTATGGGGTGGTCATTGTAGTTATGGGGTGGTGGTGATAGTAGTTATGGGGTGCTGATGGTAGTTATGGTGTGCTGATGGTAGTTATGGGGTGGTGATGATGGTAGTTTTGGGGTGGTGATGATGGTAGTTATGGTGTGCTGATGGTAGTTATGGGGTGGTGATGATGGTAGTTATGGGATGGTGCCGATGATAGTTATGGGGTGGTAATGGTAGTTATGGGGTGTGATGATGGTAGTTATGGGGTGTTGATGATGGTCGTTATGGGGTGTTGATGATGGTGGTGGTGGGGTGGTGATAGTAGTTATGGGGTGGTGGTGATGGTAGTTATGGGGTATGATGGTAGTCATGGGGTGGTGATGGAAGTTATGTGGTGGTGGTGATATTAGTTATGGGGTGGTGATAATGGTAGTTATGGGGTGCTGATGGTAGTAGTTATGGGGTGGTGATGATGGTATTTAAGGGGTGGTGATGGTAGTTTTATGGGGTGCTGATGGTAGTTATGCGGTGGTGGTGATACTAGTTATGGGGTCGTGATTATGGGAGTTATGGGGTGGTGATGATGGTAGTTATGGGGTGGTGATGGTAGTCATGGGGTGGTGATGGTAGTCATGGGGTGGTGATGGAAGATATGGGGTGGTGGTGATATTAGTTATGGGGTTGTGATGGTAGTTATGGTGTCGTGATGATGGTAGTTATGGGGTGGTGATGATGGTAGTTATGGGGTGGTGGTGATGGTAGTTATGGGGTGGTGGTGATGGTAGTTTTGGGGTGCTGATGGTAGTTATGGGGTGGTGGTGATGGTAGTTATGGGGTGGTGATGATGGTAGTTATGGGGTGGTGGTGATGGTAGTTTTGGGGTGCTGATGGTAGTTATGGGGTGGTGGTGATGGTGGTTATGGGGTGGTGATGATGGTAGTTATGGGGTGGTGATGATGGTAGTTATGGGGTGGTGATGGTAGTTATGGGGTGGTGATGATGGTAGTTATGGGGTGGTGATGATGGTAGTTATGGGGTGGTGATGATGGTAGTTATGGAATTGGTGATGGTGTTATGATGGTGATAGTAGTTATGGGGTGATGATGGTAGTTATGGGGTGGTGATGATGGTGGTGATGGTAGTTATGGGGTGGTGATGGTACTTATGGGGTGGTGATTATGGTTATGGGGAGAAGTGATGATGGTGGTGATGGTAGTTATAGGGTGGTGATGATGGTAGTTATGGGGTGATGATGGTAGTTATGGGGTGGTGATGGAGGTGTTTGTGGTAGCTTTGGGTTGGTGATGGTAGTTATGGGGTGGTGGTAATGGTAGTTATGGGGTGGTTATGGGAGTTATCGGTGGTGATGGTGGTTATTGGGAGTTGCTGGTGGAAGTTATGGCTTGTGATGGTAGATATGGGGTGCTGATGGTGATGAACATAGTTATGGTGTGATGATGGTAGTTATGGAGTGGTGATGGTAATGATGGTAGTTATGGGGTGCTGATGGTGATGAACATAGTTATGGTGTGATGATGGTAGTGATGGAGTGGTGATGGTAATGATGGTAGTTATGGGGTGGTGGTGATGGTAGTTATGGGGTGCTGATGGTAGTTATGGGGTGGTGGTGATAGTAGTTATTGGGTGCTGATGATGGTAGTTATGGTGTGCTGATGGTAGTTATGGGGTGGTGATGATGGTAGTTATGGGGTGGTGCCAATGGTAGTTATGGGGTGTTGATGATGGTAGTTATGGGGTGGTGGTGATGGTAGTTTTTGGTGCTGATGGTAGTTATGGGGTGGTGGTGATGATAGTTATGGGGTGGTGATGATGGTAGTTATGTGGTGGTGATGGTAGTTATGGGGTGATGATGTTGGTAGTTATGGGGTGGTGATGGTGGTAGTTATGGGGTGGTGATGATGGTAGTTATGGGGTGGTGATGATGGTTGTTATGGGGTGGTGATGGTAGTTATTGATGTGGTGGTGATAGTAGTTATGGGGTGGTGATGGTAGTTATGGGGTGGTGATGATGGTAGTTATGGGGTGGTGCCGATGGTAGTTATGGGGTGGTAATGGTAGTTATGGGGTCGTGATGATGGTAGTTATGGGGTGGTGATGATGGTCGTTATGGGGTGTTGATGATGGTGGTGGTGGGGTGGTGATAGTAGTTATGGGGTGGTGGTGATGGTAGTTATGGGGTGGTGATGGTAGTTATGGGGCGGTGATGATGGTAGTTATGGGGTGGTGCCGATGGTAGTTATGGGGTGGTAATGGTAGTTATGGGGTCGTGAAGATGGTAGTTATGGGGTGGTGATGATGGTCGTTATGGGGTGGTGATGATGGTAGTTATGGGGTGGTGATGATGGTAGTTATGGGGTGGTGATGATGGTAGTTATGGGGTGGTGATGATGGTAGTTATGGGGTGGTGATGATGGTAGTTATGGGGTGGTGCAGATGGTAGTTATGGGGTGGTGATGATGGTAGTTATGGGGTGGTGTAATGGTAGTTATGGGGTGATGGTAGTTATGGGGTGGTGATGATGGTAGTTATGGGGTGGTGAGGGTAGTTATGGGGTGGTGATGATGTAGTTATGGGGTGGTGATGGTAGTTATGGGGTGTTGATGATGGTAGTTATGGGGTCTGATGATGGTAGTTATGGGGTGGTGATGATGGTAGTTATGATGGTAGTTATGGGGTGGTGATGATGGTAGTTATGGGGTGGTGGTGATGGTAGTTATGGGGTGGTGATGATGGTAGTTATGGGGTGGTGATGATTGTAGTTATGGGGTGGTGATGATGGTAGTTATGGGGTGGTGATGATGGTAGTTATGGGGTGGTGATGGTAGTTTGGGGGGTGATGATGGTAGTTATGGGGTGGTGGTGATGGTAGTTATGGGGTGGTGATTATGGTAGTTATGGGGTGGTGATGATGGTAGTTATGGGGTGGTGATGGTAGTTATGGGGTGGTGATGGTGATGGGGTGGTAGTTATATGGGGTGGTGGTGATGGTAGTTATGGGGTTGTGATGGTAGTTATGGGGTCGTGATGATGGTAGTTATGGGGTGGTGATGATGGTAGTTATGGGGTGGTGGTGATGGTAGTTATGGGGTGGTGATGGTAGTTATGGGGTGGTGTGATGGTAGTTATGGGGTGGTGGTGATGGTAGTTATGGGGTGGTGATGATGGTAGTTATGGGGTGGTGGTGATGGTAGTTATGGGGTGCTGATGGTAGTTATGGGGTGGTGATGATGGTGGTTATGGGGTGGTGATGATGGTAGTTATGGGGTGCTGATGGTAGTTATGGGGTGGTGATGGTAGTTATGGGGTGGTGATGATGGTAGTTATGGGGTGGTGATGATGGTAGTTATGGGGTGGTGATGATGGTTGTTATGGGGTGGTGATGGTAGTTATTGATGTGGTGGTGATAGTAGTTATGGGGTGATGATGGTAGTTATGGGGTGGTGATGATGGTGGTTATGGGGTGGTGATGATGGTAGTTATGGGGTGGTGATTATGGTTATGGGGAGAGATGGTAGTTATGGGGTGGTGATTGTAGTTATGGGGTGGTGATGGTGTTTGTGGTTGTTATGGGGTGGTGATGGTGGTGATGGTTATGGGGTGGTGGTGATGGTTATAGGGTGGTATGGGGTGATGATGGTAGTTATGGGGTGGTGATGGATGGTAGTTATGGGGTGGGTGGTGATGGTAGTTATGGGGTGGTGGTGAAATGGTAGTTATGGGGTGGTGATGGAGATGGTGAGTTATGGGGTGTTGATGGTGATGGTTATGGGGTGGTGATGGTGATGGTAGTTATGGGTGATGATGGGTGAGTGGTGATGGTAATGATGGTAGTTATGGGGTGGTGGTGATGGTAGTTATGGGGTGGTGATGATGGTAGTTATGGGGGTGATGGTGATGATGGTAGTTATGGGGTGGTGATGATGGTAGTTATGGGGTGTTTGATGGTAGTTATGGGGTGGTGGTGATGGTAGTTATGGGGTGGTGATGATGGTAGTTATGGGGTGCTGATGGTAGTTATGGGGTGGTTATGATGATGGTAGTTATGGGGTGGTGATGATGGTAGTTATGGGGTGGTGATGATGGTAGTTTATGGGATGGTGGTGATGGTAGTTATGGGGTGGTGATGATGGTAGTTATGGGGTGGTGATGATGGTAGTTATGGGGTGGTGATGATGGTAGTTATGGGGTGGTGATGATGGTAGTTATGGGGTGTGCTGATGGTAGTTATGGGGTGGTGATGATGGTAGTTATGGGGTGGTGATGATGGTAGTTATGGGGTGGTGATGATGGTAGTTATGGGGTGGTGATGGTAGTTATGGGGTGGTGATGATGGTAGTTATGGGGTGGTGATGGTAGTTATGGGGTGGTGATGATGGTAGTTATGGGGTGGTGATGATGGTAGTTATGGGGTGGTAATGGTAGTTATGGGGTCGTGATGATGGTAGTTATGGGGTGGTGATGATGGTCGTTATGGGGTGTTGATGATGGTGGTGGTGGGGTGGTGATAGTAGTTATGGGGTGGTGGTGATGGTAGTTATGGGGTGGTGATGATGGTAGTTATGGGGTGGTGATGATGGTAGTTATGGGGTGGTGCGATGGTAGTTATGGGGTGGTAATGGTAGTTATGTGAAGATGGTAGTTATGGGGTGGTGATGATGGTAGTTATGGGGTGGTGATGATGGTAGTTATGGGGTGGTGATGATGGTAGTTATGGGGTGGTGATGGTAGTTATGGGGTGGTGATGATGGTAGTTATGGGGTGGTGATGATGGTAGTTATGGGGTGGTGATGATGGTAGTTATGGGGTGCTGATGGTAGTTATGGGGTGGTGGTGATAGTAGTTATGGGGTGGTGATGATGGTAGTTATGGTGTGCTGATGGTAGTTATGGGGTGGTGATGATGGTAGTTATGGGGTGGTGATGGTAGTTATGGGGTGGTGATGATGGTAGTTATGGGGTGGTGGTGATGGTAGTTTTGGGGTGCTGATGGTAGTTATGGGGTGGTGGTGATGGTAGTTATGGGGTGGTGATGATGGTAGTTATGGGGTGGTGATGGTAGTTATGGGGTGGTGATGATGGTAGTTATGGGGTGGTGATGATGGTAGTTATGGGGGGTGATGATGGTAGTTATGGGGTGGTGATGATGGTAGTTATGGGGTGGTGATGGTAGTTATGGGGTGGTGATGATGGTAGTTATGGGGTGGTGATGGTAGTTATGGGGGTGGTGATGATGGTAGTTATGGGGTGGTGTGGTGATGGTAGTTATGGGGTTAATGGTAGGGGTCGTGATGATGGTAGTTATGGGGTGGTGATGATGGTCGTTATGGGGTGTTGATGATGGTGGTGGTGGGGTGGTGATAGTAGTTATGGGGTGGTGGTGATGGTAGTTATGGGGTGGTGATGGTAGTTATGGGGTGGTGATGATGGTAGTTATGGGGTGGTGCCGATGGTAGTTATGGGGTGGTAATGGTAGTTATGGGGTGGTGATGATGGTAGTTATGGGGTGGTGATGATGGTAGTTATGGGGTGGTGATGATGGTAGTTATGGGGTGGTGATGATGGTAGTTATGGGGTGGTGATGGTAGTTATGGGGTGGTGATGATGGTAGTTATGATGATGGTAGTTATGGGGTGGTGATGATGGTAGTTATGGGGTGGTGATGATGGTAGTTATGGGGTGGTGTAGTTATGGGGTCGTGATAGTAGTTATGGGGTGGTGATGATGGTAGTATGGGGTGGTGATGGTAGTTATGGGGTGGTGATGATGGTAGTTATGGGGTGTTGATGGTAGTTATGGGGTGGTGATGATGGTAGTTATGGGGTGGTGATGATGGTAGTTATGGGGTGGTGATGATGGTAGTTATGGGGTCGTGATGATGGTAGTTATGGGGTGGTGATGATGGTAGTTATGGGGTGGTGATGATGGTAGTTATGGGGTGGTGATGATGGTAGTTATGGGGTGGTGATGGTAGTTATGGGGTGGTGATGATGGTAGTTATGGGGTGGTGATGATGGTAGTTATGGGGTGGTGATGATGGTAGTTATGGGGTGCTGATGGTAGTTATGGGGTGGTGATGATGGTAGTTATGGGGTGGTGATGATGGTAGTTATGGGGTGGTGATGATGGTAGTTATGGGGTGGATGATGGTAGTTATGGGGTGGTGATGGGTCATGGGGTGGTGATGGTAGTTATGGGGTGGTGGTGATGGTAGTTATGGGGTGGTGTGATGGTAGTTATGGGGTGGTGATGATGGTAGTTATGGGGTGGTGATGATAGTTATGGGGTGGTGATGATGGTAGTTATGGGGTGGTGGTGATGGTAGTTATGGGGTGCTGATGGTAGTTATGGGGTGGTGGTGATGGTAGTTATGGGGTGGTGATGATGGTAGTTATGGGGTGGTGGTGATGGTAGTTATGGGGTGCTGATGGTAGTTATGGGGTGGTGGTGATGGTAGTTATGGGGTGGTGATGATGGTAGTTATGGGGTGGTGATGATGGTAGTTATGGGGTGGTGATGGTAGTTATGGGGTGGTGATGATGGTAGTTATGGGGTGGTGATGATGGTAGTTATGGGGTGGTGATGATGGTAGTTATGGGGTGGTGATGATGGTGTTATGGGGTGGTGATGGTAGTTATGGTGGTGGTGGTGATGATGGTAGTTATGGGGTGATGATGGTAGTTATGGTATGATGGTGGTGATGGTAGTTATGGGGTGGTGATGGTAGTTATGGGGTGGTGATGATGGTATGGGGAGAAGATGGTAGTTATGGTGGTGATGGTAGTTATGGGGTGGTGATGATGGTAGTTATGGGGTGGTGATGATGGTATGGTTATGGGTGGTGGTGATGGTAGTTATAGGGTGGTGATGATGGTAGTTATGGGGGGTGATGATGGTAGTTATGGGGTGGTGATGATGGTAGTTATGGGGTGGTGATGATGGTAGTTATGGGGTGGTGGTAATGGTAGTTATGGGGTGGTGATGATGGTAGTTATGGGGTGGTGATGGTGGTTATGGGGTGTTGTTGCTGGTGGTAGTTATGGTGTGATGGTAGTTATGGGGTGGTGGTGATGGTAGTTATGGTGGTGATGATGGTAGTTATGGAGTGTGATGTAATGATGGTAGTTATGGGGTGGTGATGATGGTAGTTATGGGGTGTGATGATGGTAGTTATGGGGTGGTGATGATGGTAGTTATGGGGTGGTGGTGATGGTAGTTATGGGGTGATGATGGTAGTTATGGGGTGGTGGTGATGGTAGTTATGGGGTGGTGATGATGGTAGTTATGGGGTGGTGATGATGGTAGTTATGGGGTGGTGATGATGGTAGTTATGGGGTGGTGCCAATGGTAGTTATGGGGTGGTGATGATGGTAGTTATGGGGTGGTGGTGATGGTAGTTTTTGGGTGCTGATGGTAGTTATGGGGTGGTGGTGATGGTAGTTATGGGGTGGTGATGATGGTAGTTATGGGGTGGTGATGGTAGTTATGGGGTGGTGATGTTGGTAGTTATGGGGTGGTGATGATGGTAGTTATGGGGTGGTGATGATGGTAGTTATGGGGTGGTGATGATGGGTTATGGGGTGATGATGGTAGTTATGGGGTGGTGGTGATGGTAGTTATGGGGTGGTGATGGTAGTTATGGGGTGGTGATGATGGTAGTTATGGGGTGGTGATGGTGTTATGGGGTGGTAATGGTAGTTATGGGGTGGTGATGATGGTAGTTATGGGGTGGTGATGATGGTAGTTATGGGGTGTGATGATGGTGTTATGGGGTGGATGATGGTAGTTATGGGGTGGTGGTGATGGTAGTTATGGGGTGGTGATGATGGTAGTTATGGGGTGGTGATGATGGTAGTTATGGGGTGGTGATGATGGTAGTTATGGGGTGGTAATGGTAGTTATGGGGTCGTGAAGATGGTAGTTATGGGGTGGTGATGATGGTAGTTATGGGGTGGTGATGATGGTAGTTATGGGGTGGTGATGATGGTAGTTATGGGGGGTGGTGATGGTAGTTATGGGGTGGTGATGATGGTAGTTATGGGGTGGTGATGATGGTAGTTATGGGGTGGTGATGATGGTAGTTATGGGGTGGTGATGATGGTAGTTATGGGGTGGGTGGTGATGGTAGTTATGGGGTGGTGATGATGGTAGTTATGGGGTGGTAAGGGTAGTTATGGGATGGTGATGATGGTAGTTATGGGGTGGTGAAGATGGTAGTTATGGGGTGTTGATGATGGTGGTGATGATGGTAGTTATGGGGTGGTGATGATGGTAGTTATGGGGGGGTGGTGATGGTAGTTATGGGGTGGTGATGATGGTAGTTATGGGGTGGTGATGATGGTAGTTATGGGGTGGTGATGATGGTAGTTATGGGGTGGTGATGATGGTAGTTATGGGGTGGTGATGATGGTAGTTATGGGGTGGTGATGATGGTAGTTATGGGGTGGTGATGATGGTAGTTATGGGGTGGTGATGGTAGTTATGGGGTGGTGATGATGGTAGTTATGGGGTGGTGATGATGGTAGTTATGGGGTGGTGATGATGGTAGTTATGGGGTGGTGATGATGGTGGTGTTATGGTGGTGCTGATGGTAGTTATGGGGTGGTGGTGATGGTAGTTATGGGGTGGTGATGGTAGTTATGGGGTGGTGATGATGGTAGTTATGGTGTGCTGATGGTAGTTATGGAGTGGTGTTGATGTTAGTTATGGGGTGGTGATGATGGTCGTTATGGGGTGTTGATGATGGTGGTGGTGGGGTGGTGATAGTAGTTATGGGGTGGTGGTTATGGTAGTTATGGGGTGATGATGGTAGTTATGGGGTGGTGGTGATGGTAGTTATGGGGTGGTGATGATGGTAGTTATGGGGTGGTGATGATGGTAGTTATGGGGTGGTGATGATGGTAGTTATGGGGTGGTAATGGTAGTTATGGGGTCGTGAAGATGGTAGTTATGGGGTGGTGATGATGGTCGTTATGGGGTGTTGATGATGGTGGTGGTGGGGTGGTGATAGTAGTTATGGGGTGGTGGTGATGGTAGTTATGGGGTGGTGATGGTAGTTATGGGGTGGTGGTGATGGTAGTTATGGGGTGGTGATGATGGTAGTTATGGGGTGTTGATGGTAGTTATGGGGTGGTGATGGTAGTAGTTATGGGGTGGTGATGATGGTATTTAAGGGGTGGTGATGGTAGTTTTATGGGGTGCTGATGGTAGTTATGGGGTGGTGGTGATAGTAGTTATGGGGTGGTGATGATGGTAGTTATGGGGTGGTGCCAATGGTAGTTATGGGGTGGTGATGATGGTAGTTATGGGGTGGTGGTGATGGTAGTTTTTGGGTGCTGATGGTAGTTATGGGGTGGTGGTGATGGTAGTTATGGGGTGGTGATGATGGTAGTTATGGGGTGGTGATGGTAGTTATGGGGTGGTGATGTTGGTAGTTATGGGGTGGTGATGATGGTAGTGATGGTGTGGTGATGATGGTAGTTATGGGGTGGTGATGATGGTTGTTATGGGGTGGTGCCGATGGTAGTTATGGGGTGGTAATGGTAGTTATGGGGTGGTGATGATGGTAGTTATGGGGTGGTGATGATGGTAGTTATGGGGTGGTGATGATGGTATGGGGTGGTGATAGTAGTTATGGGGTGGTGGTGATGGTAGTTATGGGGTGGTGATGGTAGTTATGGGGTGGTGATGATGGTAGTTATGGGGTGGTGGATGATGGTAGTTATGGGGGGTGGTGATGGTAGTTATGGGGTGGTGTGATGGTAGTTATGGGGTGGTGATGATGGTAGTTATGGGGTGGTGATGATGGTAGTTATGGGGTGGTGATGATGGTAGTTATGGTGGTGGTGATGGTAGTTATGGGGTGGTGATGATGGTAGTTATGGGGTGGTGATGATGGTAGTTATGGGGTGGTGATGATGGTAGTTATGGGGTGGTGATGGTAGTTATGGGGTGGTGATGATGGTAGTTATGGGGTGGTGATGGTAGTTATGGGGTGGTGATGATGGTAGTTATGGGGTCGTGATGATGGTAGTTATGGGGTGGTGAAGATGGTCGTTATGGGGTGGTGATGATGGTGGTGGGGTGGTGATGATGGTAGTTATGGGGTGGTGATGGTAGTTATGGGGTGGTGATGATGGTAGTTACGGGGTGGTGCTGATGGTAGTTATGGGGTGCTGATGGTAGTTATGGGGTGGTGATGATGGTAGTTACGGGGTGGTGCTGATGGTAGTTATGGGGTGCTGATGGTAGTTATGGGGTGGTGATGATGGTAGTTATGGGGTGGTGATGATGGTAGTTATGGTGCTGATGGTAGTTATGGGGTGCTGATGGTAGTTGTGGGGTGGTGATGATGCTAGTTATGGGGGGGTGATGATGGTAGTTATGGGGTGGTGATGATGGTAGTTATGGGGTGGTGATGATGGTAGTCATGGGGTCCTGATGGTAGTTATGGGGTGGTGGTGATAGTAGTTATGGGGTGCTGATGGTAGTTATGGTGTGCTGATGGTAATTATGGGGTGGTGATGGTAGTTATGGGGTGGTGATGATGGTAGTTATGGTGTGCTGATGGTAGTTATGGGGTGGTGATGGTAGTTATGGGGTGGTGATGATGGTAGTTATGGTGTGCTGATGGTAGTTATGGGGTGGTGATGATGGTAGTTATGGGGTGGTGATGATGGTAGTTATGGGGTGGTGATGATGGTAGTTATGGGGTGGTGATGATGGTAGTTATGGGGTGGTGATGGTAGTTATGGGGTGGTGATGATGGTAGTTATGGGGTGGTGATGATGGTCATTATGGGGTGGTGATGATGGTAGTTATGGGGTGGTGATATGGTAGTTATGGGGTGGTGATGATGGTAGTTATGGGGTGGTGATGATGGTAGTTATGGGGTGTTGATGATGGTGGTGGTGGGGTGGTGATAGTAGTTATGGGGTGGTGGTGATGGTAGTCATGGGGTGGTGATGGAAGTTATGGGGTGGTGGTGATATTAGTTATGGGGTGGTGGTGATATTAGTTATGGGGTGGTGATGATGGTAGTTATGGGGTGGTGATGATGTTAGTTATGGGGTGGTGATGATGGTAGTTATGGGGTGGTGGTGATGGTAGTTATGGGGTGTGATGATGGTAGTTATGGGGTGGTGATGATGGTAGTTATGGTGGTGATGATGGTAGTTATGGGGTGGTGATGATGGTAGTTATGGGGTGGTGATGATGGTAGTTATGGGGTGGTGATGATGGTAGTTATGGGGTGGTGCGATGGTAGTTATGGGGTGGTAATGGTAGTTATGGGGTGGTGATGATGGTAGTTATGGGGTGGTGATGATGGTAGTTATGGGGTGGTGATGGTAGTTATGGGGTGGTGATGGTAGTTATGGGGTGGTGATGATGGTAGTTATGGGGTTGTGATGATGGTAGTTATGGGGTGGTGAAGATGGTCGTTATGGGGTGTTGATGATGGTGGTGGTGGGGTGGTTATAGTAGTTATGGGGTGGTGGTGATGGTAGTTATGGGGTGGTGATGATGGTAGTTACGGGGTGGTGCTGATGGTAGTTATGGGGTGCTGATGGTAGTTATGGGGTGGTGATGATGGTAGTTACGGGGTGGTGCTGATGGTAGTTATGGGGTGCTGATGGTAGTTGTGGGGTGGTGATGATGGTAGTTATGAGGGGTGATGATGGTAGTTATGGGGTGTGATGATGGTAGTTATGGGGTGGTGATGATGGTAGTTATAGGGTGGTGATGATGGTAGTTATGGGGGATGATGGTAGTTATGGTGGTGCTGATGGTAGTTATGGGGTGGTGGTGATGGTAGTTATGGGGTGGTGATGATGGTAGTTATGGGGTGGTGATGGTAGTTATGGGGTGGTGATGATGGTAGTTATGGGGTGGTGATGATGGTAGTTATGGGGTGGTGATGATGGTAGTTATGGGGTGGTGATGATGGTCGTTATGGGGTGTTGATGATGGTGGTGGTGGGGTGGTGATAGTAGTTATGGGGTGGTGGTGATGGTAGTTATGGGGTGGTGATGATGGTAGTTATGGGGTGGTGATGATGGTAGTTATGGGGTGGTGATGATGGTAGTTATGGGGTGGTGATGATGGTAGTTATGGGGTGGTGATGATGGTAGTTATGGGGTGGTGATGATGGTAGTTATGGGGTGGTAATGGTAGTTATGGGGTCGTGAAGATGGTAGTTATGGGGTGGTGATGATGGTAGTTATGGGGTGTTGATGATGGTAGTTATGGGGTGGTGATGGTAGTTATGGGGTGGTGATGATGGTAGTTATGGGGTGGTGGTGATGGTAGTTATGGTGGTGATGATGGTAGTTATGGGGTGGTGATGATGGTAGTTATGGGTGGTGGTGATGATGGTAGTTATGGGGTAGTGATGATGGTAGTTATGGGGTGGTGATGATGGTAGTTATGGGGTGGTGATGGTAGTTATGGGGTGGTGATGATGGTAGTTATGGGGTGGTGATGATGGTAGTTATGGGGTGGTGATGGTAGTTATGGGGTGGTGATGGTAGTTATGGGGTGGTGATGATGGTAGTTATGGGGTGGTGATGATGGTAGTTATGGGGTGGTGATGATGGTAGTTATGGGGTGGTATGATGGTAGTTATGGGGTGGTGATGATGGTAGTTATGGGGTGGTGATGATGGTAGTTATGGGGTGGTGATGTGGTTATGGGGTGGTGATGGTAGTTATGGGGTGGTGGTGATGGTAGTTATGGGGTGGTGATGATGGTAGTTATGGGGTGGTGATGATGGTAGTTATGGGGTGGTGATGATGGTAGTTATGGGGTGGTGCCGATGGTAGTTATGGGGTGGTGATGATGGTAGTTATGGGGTGGTGTGATGGTAGTTATGGGGTGGTGATGATGGTAGTTATGGGGTGGTGATGATGGTAGTTATGGGGTGGTGATGATGGTAGTTATGGGGTGGTGATGATGGTAGTTATGGGGTGGTGATGATGATGATGGTAGTTATGGGGTGGTGATGATGGTAGTTATGGGGTGGTGATGATGGTAGTTATGGGGTGGTGATGATGGTAGTTATGGGGTGGTGATGATGGTAGTTATGGTGGTGATGATGGTAGTTATGGGGTGGTGATGGTAGTTATGGGGTGGTGATGATGGTAGTTATGGGGTGGTGATGATGGTAGTTATGGGGTGGTGATGATGGTAGTTATGGTGGTGGGGTGATGATGGTAGTTATGGGGTGGTGATGATGGTAGTTATGGGGTGGTGATGATGGTAGTTATGGGGTGGTGATGGTAGTTATGGGGTGGTATGATGGTAGTTATGGGGTGGTGGTGATGGTAGTTATGGGGTGGTGATGATGGTAGTTATGGGGTGGTGTGATGGTAGTTATGGGGTGGTGATGATGGTAGTTATGGGGTGGTGATGGTAGTTATGGGGTGTGATGATGGTAGTTATGGGGTGGTGATGATGGTAGTTATGGGGTGGTGATGATGGTAGTTATGGGGTGGTGATGATGGTAGTTATGGGGTGGTGATGATGGTAGTTATGGGGTGGTGATGATGGTAGTTATGGGGTGGTGATGATGGTAGTTATGGGGTGGTGATGATGGTTGTTATGGGGGTGGTGATGATGGTAGTTATGGGGTGGTATGATGGTAGTTATGGGGGGTGATGATGGTAGTTATGGGGTGGTGATGATGGTAGTTATGGGGTGGTGGTGATGGTAGTTATGGGGTGGTGATGGTAGTTATGGTGTGGTGGTGATGGTAGTTTTTGGGTGATGATGGTAGTTATGGGGTGGTGATGATGGTAGTTATGGGGTGGTGATGATGGTAGTTATGGGGTGGTGATGATGGTAGTTATGGGGTGGTGATGATGGTAGTTATGGGGTGTGATGATGGTAGTTATGGGGTGGTGATGATGGTCGTTATGGGGTGGTGATGATGGTAGTTATGGGGTGGTGATGATGGTAGTTATGGGGTGGTGATGATGGTAGTTATGGGGTGGTGATGATGGTAGTTATGGGGTGGTGAGGGTAGTTATGGGGTGGTGATGATGGTAGTTATGGGGTGGTGATGATGGTAGTTATGGGGTGGTGATGATGGTAGTTATGGGGTGGTGATGATGGTAGTTATGGGGTGGTGATGATGGTAGTTATGGGGGTGGTGATGGTAGTTATGGGGTGGTGGTGATGGTAGTTATGGGGTGGATGATGGTAGTTATGGGGTGGTGATGGTAGTTATGGGGTGGTGATGATGGTAGTTATGGGGTGGTGATGATGGTAGTTATGGGGTGGTGATGATGGTAGTTATGGGGTGGTGATGGTAGTTATGGGGTGGTGATGATGGTAGTTATGGTGGATGGTAGTTATGGGGTGGTGATGATGGTAGTTATGGGGTGGTGATGGTAGTTATGGGGTGCTGATGGTAGTTATGGGGTGGTGGTGATAGTAGTTATGGGGTGGTGATGATGGTAGTTATGGGGTGGTGATGGTAGTTATGGGGTGGTGATGATGGTAGTTATGGGGTGGTGATGATGGTAGTTAAGGGGTGGTGGTAATGGTAGTTATGGGGTGGTGATGATGGTAGTTATGGGGTGGTGATGATGGTAGTTATGGGGTGGTGATGATGGTAGTTATGGGGTGGTGATGGTAGTTATTGGGTGATGATGGTAGTTGTGTGGTGGTGATGATGGTAGTTATGGGGGGGTGATGATGGTAGTTATGGTGATGATGGTGTTATGGTGGTGATGATGGTAGTTATGGGGTGGTGATGGTAGTTATGGGGTGATGATGGTAGTTATGGGGTGGTGTGATGGTAGTTATGGGGTGGTGTGATGGTAGTTATGGGGTGGTGATGGTAGTTATGGGGTGGTGGTGATGGTAGTTATGGGGTGGTGATGATGGTAGTTATGGGGTGGTGATGATGGTAGTTATGGGGTGGTGATGATGGTAGTTATGGGGTGGTGTGATGGTAGTTATGGGGTGGTGATGATGGTAGTTATGGGGTGGTGATGATGGTAGTTATGGGGTGGTGATGATGGTAGTTATGGGGTGGTGTGATGGTAGTTATGGGGTGGTGATGGTAGTTATGGGGTGGTGTGATGGTAGTTATGGGGTGGTGGATGATGGTAGTTATGGGGTTGGTGGTGATGGTAGTTATGGGGTGGTGGTGATGGTAGTTATGGGGTGGTGATGATGGTAGTTATGGGGTGGTGATGATGGTAGTTATGGGGTGGTGATGATGGTAGTTATGGTGTGGTGATGATGGTAGTTATGGGGTGGTGATGATGGTAGTTATGGGGTGGTGATGATGGTAGTTATGTGGTGGTGATGATGGTAGTTATGGGGTTGTGGTGATGGTAGTTATGGTGTCGTGATGATGGTACTTATGGGGTGGTGATGGTAGTTATGGGGTGGTGATGATGGTAGTTATGTAGTGGTGGTGATGTAGTTATGGGGTGGTGATGATGGTAGTTATGGGGTGGTGATGATGGTAGTTATGGGGTGGTGATGATGGTAGTTATGGTGGTGATGATGGTAGTTATGGGGTGGTGATGGTAGTTATGGGGTGGTGATGATGGTAGTTATGGGTGGTGGTGATGTTAGTTATGGGGTGGTGATGATGGTAGTTATGGGGTGTGCGATTGTAGTTATGGGGTGATGGTAGTTATGGGGTCGTGATGGTAGTTATGGGGTGGTGATGATGGTAGTTATGGGGTGGTGAGGGTAGTTATGGGGTGGTGATGATGGTAGTTATGGGGTGGTGATGGTAGTTATGGGGTGGTGATGATGGTAGTTATGGGGTGGTGCTGATGGTAGTTATGGGGTGCTGATGGTAGTTGTGGGGTGGTGATGATGGTAGTTATGGGGGGGTGATGATGGTAGTTATGGGTTGATGATGGTAGTTATGGGGTGGTGATGATGGTAGTTATGGGGTGGTGATGGTAGTTATTGGGTGATGATGGTAGTTATGGGGTGGTGATGATGGTAGTTATGGGGTGGTAATGGTAGTTATGGGGTGCTGATGGTAGTTATGGGGTGGTGGTGATAGTAGTTATGGGGTGGTGATGATGGTAGTTATGGGGTGGTGATGATGGTAGTTATGGGGTGGTGATGATGGTAGTTTATGGGGTGGTGATGGTAGTTATGGGGTGGTGGTGATAGTAGTTATGGGGTGGTGATGATGGTTGTTATGGGGTGGTGTGATGGTAGTTATGGGGTGGTGATGATGGTAGTTATGGGGTGGTGATGATGGTAGTTATGGGGTGGTGATGATGGTAGTTATGGTGTGGTGATGATGGTAGTTATTGGGTGGTGATGGTAGTTATGGGTGTTGGATATGGTAGTTATGGGGTTGTGGTGATGGTAGTTATGGGGTGGTGATGATGGTAGTCATGGGGTGGTGATGGTAGTTATGGGGTGGTGATGATGGTAGTTATGGGTGGTGGTGATGGTTAGTTATGGGGTGGTGATGATGGTAGTTATGGGGTGGTGATGGTAGTTATGGGGTGGTGATGATGGTAGTTATGGGGTGGTGATGATGGTAGTTATGGGGTGGTGATGATGGTAGTTATGGGGTGGTGATGATGGTAGTTATGGGGTGGTGATGATGGTAGTTATGGGGTGGTGATGATGGTAGTTATGGGGTGGTGCCGATTGTAGTTATGGGGTGGTAATGGTAGTTATGGGGTGGTGTGATGGTAGTTATGGGGTGGTGATGATGGTAGTTATGGGGTGGTGATGGTAGTTATGGGGTGGTGATGATGGTAGTTATGGGGTGGTGATGGTAGTTATGGGGTGGTGATGATGGTAGTTATGGGGTCGTGATGATGGTAGTTATGGGGTCGTGATGATGGTAGTTATGGGGTGGTGAAGATGGTCGTTATGGGGTGTTGATGATGGTGGTGGTGGGGTGGTTATAGTAGTTATGAGGTGGTGGTGATGGAAGTTATGGGGTGGTGATGATGGTAGTTACGGGGTGGTGCTGATGGTAGTTATGGGGTAGTGCCGATTGTAGTTATGGGGTGGTAATTGTAGTTATGTGGTCGTGATGGTAGTTATGGGGTGGTGATGATGGTAGTTATGGGGTGGTGAGGGTAGTTATGGGGTGGTGATGATGGTAGTTATGGGGTGGTGATGGTAGTTATGGGGTGGTGATGATGGTAGTTATGGGGTGGTGATGATGGTAGTTATGGGGTCGTGATGATGGTAGTTATGGGGTGGTGAAGATGGTCGTTATGGGGTGTTGATGATGGTGGTGGTGGGGTGGTTATAGTAGTTATGAGGTGGTGGTGATGGAAGTTATGGGGTGGTGATGATGGTAGTTACGGGTTGGTGCTGATGGTAGTTATGGGGTGCTGATGGTAGTTATGGGGTGGTGATGATGGTAGTTACAGGGTGGTGCTGATGGTAGTTATGGGTTGCTGATGGTAGTTGTGTGGTGGTGATGATGGTAGTTATGGGGGGGTGATGATGGTAGTTATTGGGTTGATGATGGTAGTTATGGGGTGGTGATGATGGTAGTTATGGGGTGGTGATGGTAGTTATTGGGTGATGATGGTAGTTATGGGGTGGTGATGATGGTAGTTATGGGGTGGGGATGATGGTAGTTATGGGGTGGTGTGATGGTAGTTATGGGGTGGTGATGGTAGTTATGGGGTGGTGATGATGGTAGTTATGGGGTGGTGATGATGGTAGTTATGGGGTGGTGATGGTAGTTATGGGGTGGTGATGGTAGTTATGGGGTGGTGATGATGGTAGTTATGGGGTCGTGATGATGGTAGTTATGAGGTGGTGAAGATGGTCGTTATGGGGTGTTGATGATGGTGGTGGTGGGGTGGTTATAGTAGTTATGAGGTGGTGGTGATGGAAGTTATGGGGTGGTGATGATGGTAGTTACGGGTTGGTGCTGATGGTAGTTATGGGGTGCTGATGGTAGTTATGGGGTGGTGATGATGGTAGTTACGGGGTGGTGCTGATGGTAGTTATGGGTTGCTGATGGTAGTTGTGTGGTGGTGATGATGGTAGTTATGGGGGGGTGATGATGGTAGTTATTGGGTTGATGATGGTAGTTATGGGGTGGTGATGATGGTAGTTATGGGGTGGTGATGGTAGTTATTGGGTGATGATGGTAGTTATGGGGTGGTGATGATGGTAGTTATGGGGTGGGGATGGTGGTAGTTATGGGGTGGTGGTGATGGTAGTTTTGGGGTGCTGATGGTAGTTATGGGGTGGTGGTGATAGTAGTTATGGGGTGGTGATGATGGTATGGGGTGGTGGGTAGTTATGGGGTGGTGATGGTAGTTATGGGGTGGTGATGATGGTAGTTATGGGGTGGTGATGATGGTAGTTATGGGGTGGTGATGATGGTAGTTATGGGGTGGTGATGGTGGTAGTTATGGGGTGGTGATGATGGTAGTTATGGGGTGGTGATGATGGTAGTTATGGGGTGGTGATGATGGTTAGTTGATGGTCGTTATGGTGGTGATGATGGTAGTTATGGGGTGGTGGATATGGTAGTTATGGGGTTGTGGTGATGGTAGTTATGGGGTGGTGGTGATGGTAGTTATGGGGTGGTGATGATGGTAGTTATGGGGTGGTGGTGGTAGCTATGGGGTGGTGATGGTGGTTGTTATGGGGTGGTGGTGATGGTAGTTATGGGGTTGTGATGGTGGTAGTTATGAGGTGGTGATGGTGGTAGTTATGTGATGGTGTGAATGGTTGTTATGGGGTTGTGATGGTAGTTATGGGGTGGTGCTGATGGTAGTTATGGGGTAGTGTGAATGGTAGTTATGGGGTGATTATGGTGGTTATGGGGAGGTGATGGTGGTTGTGATGGTTTTTATGCGTTGGTAATGGTGGTTATAGGGTGGTGGTGAAGATGGAATTTGTGGGGAGGTGATGGTGGTGATAATATTTACGGGGTGGTGATGGTAGTTATGGGGTGGTGATGGTAGTTATGGGGTGGTGATGGTAGTTATGGGGTATTGGCGATAGTTATGGGGTGGTGATGGTAGTTATGGTGTTGTGATGGTGGTAGTTATGGGGTGGTGATGTTATGTGTAGTTATGGGGTGGTGATGTTAGTTATGGAGTGGTGATGGTGGTTGTGATGGTTTTTATGCGTTGGTGATGGTGGTTGTGGGGTGCTGGTGATGATGGGATTTATGGGGTGGTGATGGTGGTGTTTGTGGTAGCTTTGGGTTGGTGATGGTAGTTATGGGTTGGTGGTGGTAGTTATGGCTTGTGATGGTGGTTATGGGGTGGTGGTGGTAGCTATGGGGTGGTGATGGTGGTTGTTATGGGGTGGTGGTGATGGTAGTTATGGGGTTGTGATGGTGGTAGTTATGAGGTGGTGATGGTGCTAGTTATGTGATGGTGTGAATGGTTGTTATGGGGTTGTGATGGTAGTTATGGGGTGGTGCTGATGGTAGTTATGGTGTGATTATGATGGTAGTTATGGGGTGGTTATGATGGTAGTTATGGGGTAGTGTGAATGGTAGTTATGGGGTGATTATGGTGGTTATGGGGAGGTGATGGTGGTTGTGATGGTTTTTATGCGTTGGTGATGATGGTAGTTATGGGGTGGTGCCGATTGTAGTTATGGGGTGGTAATGGTAGTTATGGGGTCGTGATGGTAGTTATGGGGTGGTGATGATGGTAGTTATGGGGTGGTGAGGGTAGTTATGGGGTGGTGATGATGGTAGTTATGGGGTGGTGATGGTAGTTATGGGGTGGTGATGATGGTAGTTATGGGGTCGTGATGATGGTAGTTATGGGGTGCTGATGGTAGTTATGGGGTGGTGATGATGGTAGTTATGGGGTGGTGCTGATGGTAGTTATGGGTTGCTGATGGTAGTTGTGTGGTGGTGATGATGGTAGTTATGGTGTCGTGATGATGGTAGTCATGGGGTGGTGATGGTAGTTATGACGTGTTGGATATGGTAGTTATGGGGTTGTGGTGATGGTAGTTATGGTGTCGTGATGATGATAGTCATGGGGTGGTGATGGTAGTTATGGGGTGGGGATGGTGGTAGTTATGGTGGTGGTGTGCTGATGGTAGTGGGGTGGTGGTGATAGTGGTGTTGCTGATGGTAGTTATGGGGTGGTGATGGTAGTTATGGGGTGATGATGGTAGTTATGGGGTGATGATGGTAGTTATGGGGTGGTGGTGATAGTAGTTATGGGGTGGCGATGATGGTAGTTATGGGGTGGTGATGGTAGTTATGGGGTGGTGATGATGGTAGTTATGGGGTGGTGATGATGGTAGTTATGGGGTGGTGATGATGGTAGTTATGGGGTGGTGATGATGGTAGTTATGGGGTGGTTGATGGTAGTTATGGGGTGGTGATGATGGTAGTTATGGGGTGGTGATGATGGTAGTTATGGGGTTATGGTAGTTATGGTGGTGATGATGGTAGTTATGGGGTGGTGATGGTAGTTATGGGGTGCTGATGGTAGTTATGGGGTGGTGGTGATAGTAGTTATGGGGTGGTGATGATGGTAGTTATGGGGTGGTGATGGTAGTTATGGGGTGGTGTGATGGTAGTTATGGGGTGGTGATGATGGTAGTTAAGGGGTGGTGATGGTAGTTATGGTGGTGATGATGGTAGTTATGGGGTGGTGATGATGGTAGTTATGGGGTGGTGATGGTAGTTATGGGGTGGTGATGATGGTAGTTATGGTGTGGTGATGATGGTAGTTATGGGGTGGTGATGATGGTAGTTATGGGGTGGTGATGATGGTGGTGGTGGGGTGGTGATAGTAGTTATGGGGTCGTGGTGATGGTAGTTATGGGGTGGTGATGGTAGTTATGGGGCGGTGATGATGGTAGTTATGGGGTGGTGCCAATGGTAGTTATGGGGTGGTAATGGTAGTTATGGGGTCGTGAAGATGGTAGTTATGGGGTGGTGATGATGGTCGTTATGGGGTGGTGATGATGGTAGTTATTGTGGTGGTGATGATGGTAGTTATGGGGTGGTGATGGTAGTTATGGGGTGGTGATGATGGTAGTTATGGGGTGGTGCCGATGGTAGTTATGGGGTGGTGATGATGGTAGTTATGGGGTGGTGCCGATTGTAGTTATGGGGTGGTAATGGTAGTTATGGGGTCGTGATGGTAGTTATGGGGTGGTGATGATGGTAGTTATGGGGTGGTGAGGGTAGTTATGGGGTGGTGATGATGGTAGTTATGGGGTGGTGATGGTAGTTATGGGGTGGTGATGATGGTAGTTATGGGGTGGTGATGATGGTAGTTATGGGGTCGTGATGATGGTAGTTATGGGGTGGTGAAGATGGTCGTTATGGGGTGTTGATGATGGTGGTGGTGGGGTGGTTATAGTAGTTATGAGGTGGTGGTGATGGTAGTTATGGGGTGGTGATGATGGTAGTTACGGGTTGGTGCTGATGGTAGTTATGGGGTGCTGATGGTAGTTATGGGGTGGTGATGATGGTAGTTACGGGGTGGTGCTGATGGTAGTCATGGGGTGGTGATGGTAGTTATGAGGTGTTGGATATGGTAGTTATGGGGTTGTGGTGATGGTAGTTATGGTGTCGTGATGATGGTAGTCATGGGGTGGTGATGGTAGTTATGGGGTGGTGATGATGGTAGTTATGGAGTGGTGGTGATGTTAGTTATGGGGTGGTGATGATGGTAGTTATGGGGTGGTGATGATGGTAGTTATGGGGTGGTGATGATGGTAGTTATGGTGTCGTGATGATGGTAGTCATGGGGTGGTGATGGTAGTTATGGGGTGGTGATGATGGTAGTTATGGAGTGGTGGTGATGTTAGTTATGGGGTGGTGATGATGGTAGTTATGGGGTGGTGATGATGGTAGTTATGGGGTGTTGATGATGGTGGTGGTGGGGTGGTTATAGTAGTTATGGGGTGGTGGTGATGGTAGTTATGGGGTATGATGGTAGTCATGGGGTGGTGATGGTAGTTATGGGGTGGTGATGATGGTAGTTATGGGGTGGTGATGATGGTAGTTATGGGGTGATGTTGGTCGTTATGGGATGGTGATAATGGTTGTTATGAGGTGGTGGATATGGTAGTTATGGGGTTGTGGTGATGGTAGTTATGGGGTGGTGATGATGGTAGTTATGGGGTGGTGATGATGGTAGTTATGGGGTGATGATGGTAGTTATGGGGTGGTGATGATGGTAGTTATGGGGTGGTGATGATGGTAGTTATGGGGTGGTGATGGTAGTTATGGGGTGGTGATGATGGTAGTTATGGGGTGGTGATGATGGTAGTTATGGGGTGGTGATGATGGTAGTTATGGGGTGGTGCCGATTGTAGTTATGGGGTGGTAATGGTAGTTATGGGGTCGTGATGGTAGTTATGGGGTGGTGATGATGGTAGTTATGGGGTGGTGATGATGGTAGTTATGGGGTGGTGATGATGGTAGTTATGGGGTGGTGATGGTAGTTATGGGGTGGTGATGATGGTAGTTATGGGGTGGTGATGATGGTAGTTATGGGGTGGTGATGATGGTAGTTATGGGGTGGTGATGATGGTAGTTATGGGGTGTTGATGATGGTGGTGGTGGGGTGGTTATAGTAGTTATGAGGTGGTGGTGATGGAAGTTATGGGGTGGTGATGATGGTAGTTATGGGGTGGTGCTGATGGTAGTTATGGGGTAGTGCCGATTGTAGTTATGGGGTGGTAATGGTAGTTATGGGGTCGTGATGGTAGTTATGGGGTGGTGATGATGGTAGTTATGGGGTGGTGAGGGTAGTTATGGGGTGGTGATGATGGTAGTTATGGGGTGGTGATGGTAGTTATGGGGTGGTGATGATGGTAGTTATGGGGTGGTGATGATGGTAGTTATGGGGTCGTGATGATGGTAGTTATGGTGTCGTGATGATGGTAGTCATGGGGTGGTGATGATGGTCGTTATGGGGTGTTGATGATGGTGGTGGTGGGGTGGTGATAGTAGTTATGGGGTCGTGGTGATGGTAGTTATGGGGTGGTGATGGTAGTTATGGGGTGGTGATGATTGTAGTTATGGAGTGGTGGTGATGTTAGTTATGGGGTGGTGATGATGGTAGTTATGGGGTGGTGATGATGGTAGTTATGGGGTGGTGATGATGGTAGTTATGGGGTGGTGATGGTAGTTATGGGGTGGTGATGATGGTAGTTATGGTAGTGGGTGGTGGTGATGGTAGTTATGGGGTGGTGATGATGGTAGTTATGGGGTGGTGATGATGGTAGTTATGGGGTGGTGATGATGGTAGTTATGGGGTGGTGATGGTATGGGGGTGATGGTAGTTATGGGGTGGTGATGATGGTAGTTATGGGGTGGTGGTGATGGTAGTTATGGGGTGGTGATGATGGTAGTTATGGGGTGGTGATAGTTATGGGGTGATGATGGTAGTTATGGTGTTGTGATGGTGGTAGTTATGGGGTGGTGATGTTAGTGGTGATGGTAGTTATGGGGTGGTAATGGTAGTTATGGGGTGGGGATGGTGGTAGTTATGGGGTGGTGGTGATGGTAGTTTTGGGGTGCTGATGGTAGTTATGGGGTGGTGGTGATAGTAGTTATGGGGTGGTGATGATGGTAGTTATGGGGTGGTGATGGTAGTTATGGGGTGGTGATGGTAGTTATGGGGTGGTGATGATGGTAGTTATGGGGTGGTGATGATGGTAGTTATGGGGTGGTGGATAATGGTAGTTATGGGGTGGTGATGATGGTAGTTATGGGGTGGTGATGATGGTAGTTATGGGGTGGTGATGATGGTAGTTATGGGGTGGTGGTGATGGTAGTTATGGGGTGGTGATGATGGTAGTTATGGGGTGGTGATGATGGTAGTTATGGGGTGGTGATGATGGTAGTTATGGGGTGGTGATGGTTGTTATGGGGTGGTGATGATGGTAGTTATGGGGTGGTGATATGGTAGTTATGGGGTTGTGGTGATGGTAGTTATGGGGTGGTGGTGATGGTAGTTATGGGGTGGTGATGATGGTAGTTATGGGGTGGTGATGATGGTAGTTATGGGGTGGTGATGATGGTAGTTATGGGGTGGTGATGATGGTAGTTATGGGGTGGTGATGATGGTAGTTATGGGTAGTTATGGTGATGATGGTAGTTATGGGGTGGTGATGATGGTAGTTATGGGGTGGTGGATGATGGTAGTTATGGGGGTGGTGATGGTAGTTATGGGGTGGTGATGATGGTAGTTATGGGGTGGTGATGATGGTAGTTATGGGGTGGTGATGATGGTAGTTATGGGGTGGTGATGATGGTAGTTATGGTGGGATGATGGTAGTTATGGGGTGGTGATGGTAGTTATGGGGTGGTGATGATGGTAGTTATGGGGGTGGTGATGGTAGTTATGGTGTCGTGATGATGGTACTTATGGGGTGGTGATGGTAGTTATGGGGTGGTGATGATGGTAGTTATGGAGTGGTGGTGATGGTAGTTATGGGGTGGTGATGATGGTAGTTATGGGGTGGTGAGGGTAGTTATGGGGTGGTGATGATGGTAGTTATGGGGTGGTGATGGTAGTTATGGGGTGGTGATGATGGTAGTTATGGGGTCGTGATGATGGTAGTTATGGGGTTGTGATGATGGTAGTTATGGGGTGGTGAAGATGGTCGTTATGGGGTGTTGATGATGGTGGTGGTGGGGTGGTTATAGTAGTTATGAGGTGGTGGTGATGGAAGTTATGGGGTGGTGATGATGGTAGTTATGGGGTTGGTGCTGATGGTAGTTATGGGGTGCTGATGGTAGTTATGGGGTGGTGATGATGGTAGTTATGTGGTGCTGATGGTAGTTATGGGGTGTGTGATGGTAGTTATGGGTGTTGGATATGGTAGTTATGGGGTTGTGGTGATGGTAGTTATGGTGGTGATGATGGTAGTTATGGGGTGGTGATGGTAGTTATGGGGTGGTGATGATGGTAGTTATGGAGTGGTGGTGATGTTAGTTATGGGGTGGTGATGATGGTAGTTATGGGGTGGTGATGATGGTAGTTATGGGGTGGTGATGATGGTAGTTATGGGGTGGTGATGATGGTAGTTATGGGGTGTTGATGATGGTGGTGGTGGGGTGGTTATAGTAGTTATGGGGTGGTGGTGATGGTAGTTATGGGGTATGATGGTAGTCATGGGGTGGTGATGGTAGTTATGGGGTGGTGATGATGGTAGTTATGGGGTGGTGATGATGGTAGTTATGGGGTGATGTGTAGTTATGGGATGGTGATAATGGTAGTTATGGGTGGTGGATATGGTAGTTATGGGGGTGGTGATGGTAGTTATGGGGTGGTGATGATGGCAGTTATGGGGTGGTGATGATGGTAGTTATGGGGTGGTGATGATGGTAGTTATGGGGTTGTGGTGATGGTAGTTATGGTGTTGTGATGATGGTAGTCATGGGGTGGTGATGGTAGTTATGGGGTGGTGGTGATGTTAGTTATGGGGAGGTGATGATGGTAGTTATAGGGTGGTGATAATGGTAGTTATGGGGTGGTGATGATGGTAGTTATGGTGTCGTGATGATGGTTGTCATGGGGTGGTGATGATGGTAGTTATGGGGTGGTGATGGTAGTTATGGGGTGGTGGTAGTTATGGTGGTGATGATGTAGTTATGGGGTGGTGATGATGGTAGTTATGGGGTGGTGATGATGGTTGTTATGGGGTGGTGATGATGGTAGTTATGGGGTGGTGATGATGGTAGTTATGGGGTGGTGGTGATGGTAGTTATGGGGTGGTGGTGATGGTAGTTATGGGGTGGTGATGATGGTAGTTATGGGGTGGTGATGATGGTAGTTATGGGGTGGTGATGATGGTAGTTATGGGGTGGTGATGGTAGTTATGGGGTGGTAATGGTAGTTATGGGGTGGTGATGGTGGTAGTTATGGGGTGGTGGTGATGGTAGTTTTGGGGTGCTGATGGTAGTTATGGGGTGGTGGTGATGGTAGTTATGGGGTGGTGATGATGGTAGTTATGGGGTGGTGATGGTAGTTATGGGGTGGTGATGGTAGTTATGGGGTGTAGATGATGGTAGTTATGGGGTGGTGATGATGGTAGTTATGGGGTGGTGGATATGGTGTTTATGGGGTGGTGGTGATGGTAGTTATGGGGTGGTGATGATGGTAGTTATGGGGTGGTGATGATGGTAGTTATGGGGTGGTGGTAATGGTAGTTATGGGGTGGTGATGATGGTAGTTATGGGGTGGTGATGATGGTAGTTATGGGGTGGTGATGATGGTAGTTATGGGGTGATGATGGTAGTTATGGGGGTGATGGTCGTTATGGGGTGGTGATGATGGTAGTTATGGGGTGGTGTTGATGGTAGTTATGGGGTTGTGGTGATGGTAGTTATGGGGTGGTGGTGATGGTAGTTATGGGGTGGTGATGATGGTAGTTATGGGGTGGTGATGATGGTAGTTATGGGGTGGTGATGATGGTAGTTATGGGGTGGTGATGATGGTAGTTATGGTGGTGATGATGGTAGTCATGGGGTGGTGATGGTAGTTATGGGGTGTTGGATATGGTAGTTATGGGGTTGTGGTGATGGTAGTTAGTGATGATGGAGTGGTGGTGATGGTAGTTATGGGGTGGTGATGATGGTAGTTATGGGGTGGTGATGATGGTAGTTATGGGGTGGTGATGATGGTAGTTATGGGGGGTGGTGATGGTAGTTTTGGGGTGCTGATGGTAGTTATGGGGTGGTGATGATGGTAGTTATGGGGTGGTGATGATGGTAGTTATGGGGTGGTGATATGGTAGTTATGGGGTGGTGGTGATGGTAGTTATGGGGTGGTGATGATGGTAGTTATGGGGTGGTGATGATGGTAGTTATGGGGTGGTGATGATGGTAGTTATGGGGTGGTGATGATGGTAGTTATGGTGGTGATGATGGTCGTTATGGGGTGGTGATGATGGTAGTTATGGGGTGGTGGATATGGTAGTTATGGGGTTGTGGTGATGGTAGTTATGGGGTGGTGGTGATGGTAGTTATGGGGTGGTGATGATGGTAGTTATGGGGTGGTGATGATGGTAGTTATGGGGTGGTGATGATGGTAGTTATGGGGTGGTGATGATGGTAGTTATGGTGGTGATGATGGTAGTCATGGGGTGGTGATGGTAGTTATGGGGTGTTGATATGGTAGTTATGGGGTTGTGGTGATGGTAGTTATGGTGTTGTGATGATGGTAGTTATGGGGTGGTGATGGTAGTTATGGGGTGGTGGTGATGGTAGTTATGGGTGGTTATGATGGTAGTTATGGGGTGGTTATGATGGTAGTTATGGGGTAGTGTGAATGGTAGTTATGGGGTGATTATGGTGGTTATGGGGAGGTGATGGTGGTTGTGTGGTTTTTATCGTTGGTGATGGTAGTTATGGGGTGGTGGTGAAGATGGTAGTTATGGGGTGGTGATGGTGGTGATAATAGTTATGGTGGTGGTGATGGTAGTTATGGGGTGGTGATGGTAGTTATGGGGTGGTGATGGTAGTTATGGGGTGGTGATGGTAGTTATGGGGTGGTGATGGTAGTTATGGGTTATGGTTATGGGGTGGTGATGGTAGTTATGGTGTTGTGATGGTGGTAGTTATGGGGTGGTGATGTTAGTGGTGATGGTAGTTATGGGGTGGTGATGATGGTAGTTATGGGGTGGTGATGGTAGTTATGGATGGTGGTGATGGTAGTTATGGGGTGGTGATGATGGGATTTGGGGTGGTGATGATGGTAGTTATGGGGTGGTGATGATGGTAGTTATGGGGTGGTGATGGTAGTTATGGGGTGGTGATGATGGTAGTTATGGGGTGGTTTTGATGGTAGTTATGGGGTGGTGATGGTAGTTATGGGGGTGATGGTGTTATGGATAGTTATGTGGTGATGGTATTTATGGGGTGGTGATGGTGGTTATGGGGAGTGATGAATGGTAGTTATGGGGTGGTGATGATGGTGGTGATGGTAGTTATGGGGTGGTGATGGTAGTTATGGGGTGGTGATGATGGGTGTTTTGGTGATGGTAGTTATGGGGTTGGTGGTGATGGTAGTTATGGGGTGGTGTTGGTAGTTATGGGTTGGTGATGATGGTAGTTATGGGGTGGTGATGGTAGTTATGGGGTGGTAATGGTAGTTATGGGGTCGTGATGATGGTAGTTATGGGGTGGTGGTGATGTTAGTTATGGGGTGGTGATGATGGTAGTTATGGGGTGGTGGAGATGGTAGTTATGGGGTGGTGGTGATGGTAGTTATAGGGTGGTGTTGATGGTAGTTATGGTGTGGTGATGATGGTAGTTATGGGGTGGTGATGATGGTAGTTATGGGGTGGTGATGGTAGTTATGGGGTGGTGATGATGGTAGTTATGGGGTGGTGATGATGGTAGTTATGGGGTGGTGATGATGGTAGTTATGGGGTGGTGATGATGGTAGTTATGGGGTGGTGATGGTAGTTATGGGGTGGTGATGATGGTAGTTATGGGGTGGTGCCGATGGTAGTTATGGGGTGGTGATGATGGTAGTTATGGGGTGGTGCCGATGGTAGTTATGGGGTGGTAATGGTAGTTATGGGGTCGTGATGGTAGTTATGGGGTGGTGATGATGGTAGTTATGGGGTGGTGATGGTAGTTATGGGGTGGTGATGATGGTAGTTATGGGGTGGTGATGGTAGTTATGGGGTGGTGATGATGGTAGTTATGGTTGTGGTAATGGTAGTTATGGGGTGGTGATGATGGTAGTTATGGGGTCGTGAAGATGGTAGTTATGGGGTGGTGATGATGGTAGTTATGGGGTGTTGATGATGGTGGTTATGGGGTGGTTATAGTAGTTATGGGGTGGTGGTGATGGTAGTTATGGGGTGGTGATGATGGTAGTTATGGGGTGGTGATGGTAGTTATGGGGTGGTGATGATGGTAGTTATGGGGTGGTGATGATGGTAGTTATGGGGTGATGATGGTAGTTATGGGGTGGTGATGATGGTAGTTATGGGGTGGTGTGATAGTAGTTATGGGGTGGTGGTGATGGTAGTTATGGGGTATGATGGTAGTCATGGGGTGGTGATGGAAGTTATGGGGTGGTGGTGATATTAGTTATGGGGTGGTGGTGATATTAGTTATGGGGTGGTGATGATGGTAGTTATGGGGTGGTGATGATGGTAGTTATGGGGTGGTGATGGTAGTAGTTATGGGGTGGTGATGATGGTATTTATGGGGTGGTGATGGATGGTGAGTTATGGGGTGGTGATGATGGTAGTTATGGGGTGGTGATGATGGTAGTTATGGGGTGGTGATGATGGTAGTTATGGGGTGGTGATGATGGTAGTTATGGGGTGGTGATGATGGTAGTTATGGGGTGGTGGTGATGGTAGTTTTGGGGTGGTGATGGTAGTTATGGGGTGGTGATGATGGTAGTTATGGGGTGGTGGTGATAGTAGTTATGGGGTGGTGATGATGGTAGTTATGGGGTGGTGATGATGGTAGTTATGGGGTGGTGATGATGGTAGTTAAGGGGTGGTGGTGATGGTAGTTATGGGGTGGTGATGATGGTAGTTATGGGGTGGTGATGATGGTAGTTATGGTAGGGTGGTGATGATGGTAGTTATGGGGTGGTGATGATGGTAGTTATGGGGTGGTGATGATGGTAGTTATGGGGTGGTGATGATGGTAGTTATGGGGTGGTGATGATGGTAGTTATGGGGTGGTGATGGTGTTATGGGGTGGTGATGATGGTAGTTATGGGGTGGTGATGATGGTAGTTATGGGGTGGGATGATGGTAGTTATGGGGTGGTGATGATGGTATGGGGTGGTTATGGGGGTGGTGATGATGGTAGTTATGGGGTGGTGATGATGGTAGTTATGGGGTGGTGATGATGGTAGTTATGGTGATGATGGTAGTTATGGGGTGGTGATGATGGTAGTTATGGGGTGGTGATGATGGTAGTTATGGGGTGGTGGATGATGGTAGTTATGGGGTGGTGATGGTAGTTATGGGGTGGTGATGGTAGTTATGGGGTGGTGATGATGGTAGTTATGGGGTGGTGATGATGGTAGTTATGGGGTGGTGATGATGGTAGTTATGGGGTGGTGATGATGGTAGTTACGGGGTGGTGATGATGGTAGTTATGGGGTGGTGATGATGGTAGTTATGGGGTGGTGATGATGGTAGTTATGGGGTGGTGATGATGGTAGTTATGGGGTGGTGATGATGGTAGTTATGGGGTGGTGATGATGGTAGTTATGGGGTGGTGATGATGGTAGTTATGGGGTGGTGATGATGGTAGTTATGGGGTGGTGATGATGGTAGTTATGGGGTGGTGATGATGGTAGTTATGGGGTGGTGATGATGGTAGTTATGGGTGGTGATGATGGTAGTTATGGGGGGGTGGTGATGGTAGTTATGGGGTGGTGGATGATGGTAGTTATGGGGTGGTGGTGATGGTAGTTATGGTGTGGTGATGATGGTAGTTATGGGGTGGTGGTGATGGTAGTTATGGGGTGGTGATGATGGTAGTTATGGGGTCGTGATGATGGTAGTTATGGGGTTGTGATGATGGTAGTTATGGGGTGGTGATGATGGTAGTTATGGGGTGGTGATGATGGTAGTTATGGGGTGGTGATGATGGTAGTTATGGGGTGGTGATGATGGTAGTTATGGGGTGGTGATGATGGTAGTTATGGGGTGGTGATGATGGTAGTTATGGGGTGGTGATGATGGTAGTTATGGGGTGATGATGGTAGTTATGGGGTGGTGATGATGGTAGTTATGGGGTGGTGGATGATGGTAGTTATGGGGTGGTGGTGATGGTAGTTATGGGGTGGTGATGATGGTAGTTATGGGGTGGTGATGATGGTAGTTATGGGGTGGTGATGATGGTAGTTATGGGGTGGTGATGATGGTAGTTATGGTGTGATGATGGTAGTTATGGGGGGTGGTGATGGTAGTTATGGGGTGGTGGATGATGGTAGTTATGGGGTGGTGATGATGGTAGTTATGGGGTGGTGATGATGGTAGTTATGGGGTGGTGATGGTAGTTATGGGGTGGTGATGATGGTAGTTATGGGGTTGATGATGGTAGTTATGGGGTGGTGATGATGGTAGTTATGGGGTGGTGTGATGGTAGTTATGGGGTGATTATGGTGGTTATGGGGTGGTGATGGTGGTTATGATGGTGGTGGTGATGGTAGTTATGGGGTGGTGATGATGGTAGTTATGGGGTGGTGGATGGTGGTGATGATAGTTATGGGGTGGTGATGATGGTAGTTATGGGGTGGTGATGGTAGTTATGGGGTGGTGATGATGGTAGTTATGGTGGTGTGATGGTAGTTATGGGGTGGTGATGGTAGTTATGGGGTGGTGATGATGGTAGTTATGGGGTGGATGATGGTAGTTATGGGGTGTGATGATGGTAGTTATGGGGTGGTGATGTTAGTGGTGATGGTAGTTATGGGGTGGTGATGGTAGTTATGGATGATGGTGGTTGTGATGGTAGTTATGGGGTGGTGGTGATGGTAGTTATGGGGTGGTGATGATGGTAGATTATGGGGTGGTGGTGATGGTAGTTATGGTGTGGTGGTGATGGTAGTTATGGGGTGGTGATGGTAGTTATGGGGTGGTGATGGTAGTTATGGGTTTTGATGGTAGTTATAGGGTGGTGATGGTATTATGGGTTTATGATGGTAGTTATGGGGTGATGGTAGTTATGGGGTGGTGTGATGGTAGTTATGGGGTGGTGATGGTGGTTATGGGGTAGTTATGGTAGTTATGGGGTGGTGATGATGGTAGTTATGGTGGTGGATGAGTTATGGGGGGTGGTGATGGTAGTTATGGGGTGGTGATGATGGATTTTGGTGATGGTAGTTATGGGGTTGGTGGTTATATGGGTGGTGATGATGGTAGTTATGGGGTGGTGATGATGGTAGTTACGGGGTGGTGCTGATGGTAGTTATGGGGTGCTGATGGTAGTTGTGGGGTGGTGATGATGCTAGTTATGGCGGGGTGATGATGGTAGTTATGGGGTGGTGATGATGGTAGTTATGGGGTGGTGATATGGTAGTTATGGGGTGGTGGTGATGGTAGTTATGATGGTAGTTATGGGGTGATGATGGTAGTTATGGGGTGGTGATGATGGTAGTTATGGGGTGGTGATGGTAGTTATGGGGTGGTGATGATGGTAGTTATGGGGTGGTGATGATGGTAGTTATGGGGTGGTGATGATGGTAGTTATGGGGTGGTGATGATGGTAGTTATGGGGTGGTGATGGTAGTTATGGGGTGGTGATGATGGTAGTTATGGGGTGGTGGTGATGGTAGTTATGGGGTGGTGATGATGGTAGTTATGGGGTGGTGATGATGGTAGTTATGGGGTGGTAATGGTAGTTATGGGGTCGTGATGGTAGTTATGGGGTGGTGATGATGGTAGTTATGGGGTGGTGAGGGTAGTTATGGGGTGGTGATGATGGTAGTTATGGGGTGGTGATGGTAGTTATGGGGTGGTGATGATGGTAGTTATGTGGTAATGGTAGTTATGGTGGTGATGGTAGTTATGGGGTGGTGATGATGGTAGTTATGGGGTGGTGATGATGGTCGTTATGGGGTGTTGATGGTGGTGGTGGGGTGTTATGGTAGTTATGGGGTGGTGGTGATGGTAGTTATGGGGTGGTGATGGTAGTTATGGGGTGGTGATGGTAGTTATGGGGTGGTGATGATGGTAGTTATGGGGTGGTGATGGTAGTTATGGGGTGGTGATGGTAGTTATGGGGTGGTGATGATGGTAGTTATGGGGTGGTGATGATGGTAGTTATGGGGTGGTGATGGTAGTTATGGGGTGGTGATGATGGTAGTTATGGGGTGGTGGTGATGGTAGTTATGGGGTGGTGGTGATGGTAGTTATGGGGTGGTGATGATGGTAGTTATGGGGTGGTGATGATGGTAGTTATGGGGTGGTGATGATGGTAGTTATGGGGTGGTGATGATGGTAGTTATGGGGTGGTGATGATAGTAGTTATGGGGTGGTGTGATAGTTATGGGGTGGTATGATGGTAGTTATGGGGTGGTGATGATGGTAGTTATGGGGTGGTGTGATGGTAGTTATGGGGTGGTGATGGTAGTTATGGGGTGGTGATGATGGTAGTTATGGGGTGGTGATGATGGTAGTTATGGGGTGGTGATGATGGTAGTTATGGGGGGTGGTGATGATGGTAGTTATGGGGTGGTGATGATGGTAGTTATGGGGTGGTGATGATGGTAGTTATGGGGTGGTGATGATGGTAGTTATGGGGTGGTGATGATGGTAGTTATGGGGTGGTGGTGATGGTAGTTATGGGGTGGTGATGATGGTAGTTATGGGGTGGTGATGATGGTAGTTATGGGGTGGTGATGATGGTAGTTATGGGGTGGTGATGATGGTAGTTATGGTGGTGGTGATGGTAGTTATGGGGTGGTGATGATGGTAGTTAGGGGTTGTGGTGGTGTTATGGGGTGATGGTAGTTATGGGGTGGTGATGATGGTAGTTATGGGGTGGTGATGATGGTAGTTATGGGGTGGTGATGGTAGTTATGGGGTGGTGATGATGGTAGTTATGGGGTGGTGATGTGGTGTTATGGGGTGTGATGGTAGTTATGGGGTGGTGATGATGGTAGTTATGTGGTGATGGTAGTTATGGGGTGGTGATGATGGTAGTTATGGGGTGGTGTTATGGGGTGGTGATGGTAGTTATGGGGTGTGATGATGGTAGTTATGGGGTGGTGATGATGGTAGTTATGGGGGTCGTGATGATGGTAGTTATGGGGTGGTGATGGTAGTTATGGGGTGGTGGTGATGGTAGTTATGGGGTGGTGGATGATGGTAGTTATGGGGGGTGGTGATGGTAGTTATGGGGTGGTGATGGTAGCTATGGGGTGGTGATGATGGTGCTGATTTTGATGGTAGTTATGGGGTTGGTGGTGATGGTAGTTATGGGGTGGTGATGATGGTAGTTATGGGGTGGTGATGATGGTAGTTATGGGGTGGTGATGATGGTAGTTATGGGGTGGTGATGATGGTAGTTATGGGGTGGTGATGATGGTAGTTATGGGGTGGTGGTGATGGTAGTTATGGGGTGGTGATGATGGTAGTTATGGGGTGATGATGTGATGGTAGTTATGGGGTGGTGATGATGGTAGTTATGGGGTGGTGATGGTAGTTATGGGGTGGTGATGATGATGGTTATAGTTATGGGGTAGTTATGGTGGTGATGATGGTAGTTATGGGGTGGTGATGATGGTAGTTATGGGGTGGTGATGATGGTAGTTATGGGGTGGTGATGATGGTAGTTATGGGGTGGTGATGATGGTAGTTATGGGGTGGTGATGATGGTAGTTATGGGGTGGTGATGATGGTAGTTATGGGGTGGTGGATGGTAGTTATGGGGTGGTGATGATGGTAGTTATGGGGTGGTGATGATGGTAGTTATGGGGTGGTGATGATGGTAGTTATGGGGTGGTGATGATGTGGTAGTTATGGGGTGGTGATGATGGTAGTTATGGGGTGGTGATGATGGTAGTTATGGGGTGGTGGTGATGGTAGTTATGGGGTGGTGATGATGGTAGTTATGGGGTGGTGATGATGGTAGTTATGGGTTTATGGGGTGGTGATGATGGTAGTTATGGGGTGGTGGTGATGGTAGTTATGGGGTGGTGATGATGGTAGTTATGGGGTGGTGGATATGGTGTTATGGGGTTGTGGTGATGGTAGTTATGGGGTGGTGGTGATGGTAGTTATGGGGTGGTGATGATGGTAGTTATGGGTAATGGTAGTTATGATGGTAGTTATGGGGTGGTGATGATGGTAGTTATGGGGTGGTGATGATGGTAGTTATGGGTGGTGATGATGGTAGTTATGGGGTGGTGTGATGGTAGTTATGGGTGGTGATATGGTAGTTATGGGGTTGTGGTGATGGTAGTTATGGTGGTGATGATGGTAGTTATGGGGTGGTGATGGTAGTTATGGGGTGGTGATGATGGTAGTTATGGAGTGGTGGTGATGTTAGTTATGGGGTGGTGATGATGGTAGTTATGGGGTGGTGATGATGGTAGTTATGGGGTGGTGATGATGGTAGTTATGGTGTCGTGATGATGGTAGTCATGGGGTGGTGATGGTAGTTATGGGGTGGTGATGATGGTAGTTATGGGGTGGTGGTGATGGTAGTTATGGGGTGGTGATGATGGTAGTTATGGGGTGGTGATGATGGTAGTTATGGGGTGGTGATGATGGTAGTTATGGGGTGGTGATGATGGTAGTTATGGGGTGGTGATGATGGTAGTTATGGGGTGGTGATGATGGTAGTTATGGGGTGGTGATGATGGTAGTTATGGGGTGGTGATGATGGTAGTTATGGGGGTGGTGATGATGGTAGTTATGGGGTGGTGATGATGGTAGTTATGGGGTGCTGATGGTAGTTATGGGGTGGTGATGATGGTAGTTATGGGGTGGTGGTGATGGTAGTTATGGGGTGGTGATGATGGTAGTTATGGGGTGGTGATGATGGTAGTTATGGGGTGGTGGATATGGTGTTATGGGGTGGTGGT
The DNA here is from genome assembly GCF_036934945.1 of Oncorhynchus masou masou. Classification (NCBI taxonomy): domain Eukaryota; kingdom Metazoa; phylum Chordata; class Actinopteri; order Salmoniformes; family Salmonidae; genus Oncorhynchus; species Oncorhynchus masou. The sequence goes on from NC_088239.1 coordinate 89,481,829, forward strand.
GATGGTAGTTATGGGGTGGTGATGATGGTAGTTATGGGGTGTGATGATGGTAGTTATGGGGTGGTGATGATGGTAGTTATGGGGTGGTGATGATGGTAGTTATGGGGTGGTGATGATGGTAGTTATGGGGTGGTGATGATGGTAGTTATGGGGTGATGATGGTCGTTATGGGGTGGTGATGATGGTAGTTATGGGGTGGTGGATATGGTAGTTATGGGGTTGTGGTGATGGTAGTTATGGGGTGGTGGTGATGGTAGTTATGGGGTGGTGATGATGGTAGTTATGGGGTGGTGATGATGGTAGTTATGGGGTGGTGATGATGGTAGTTATGGGGTGGTGATGATGGTAGTTATGGGGTGGTGATGATGGTAGTTATGGGGTGGTGATGATGGTAGTTATGACGTGTTGGATATGGTAGTTATGGGGTTGTGGTGATGGTAGTTATGGTGTCGTGATGATGGTACTTATGGGGTGGTGATGGTAGTTATGGGGTGGTGATGATGGTAGTTATGGAGTGGTGGTGATGTTAGTTATGGGGTGGTGATGATGGTAGTTATGGGGTGGTGATGATGGTAGTTATGGGGTGGTGATGATGGTAGTTATGGGGTGGTGATGATGGTAGTTATGGGGTGGTGGTGATGGTAGTTATGGGGTGCTGATGGTAGTTATGGGGTGGTGGTGATGGTAGTTATGGGGTGGTGATGATGGTAGTTATGGGGTGGTGATGATGGTAGTTATGGGGTGGTGATGATGGTAGTTAAGGGGTGGTGGTCATGGTAGTTATGGTGGTGATGATGGTAGTTATGGGGTGGTGATGATGGTAGTTATGGGGTGGTGATGATGGTAGTTATGGGGTGGTGGTGATGGTAGTTATGGGGTGGTGATGATGGTAGTTATGGGGTGGTGATGATGGTAGTTATGGGGTGGTGATGATGGTAGTTATGGGGTGGTGATGATGGTAGTTATGGGGTGGTGATGATGGTAGTTATGGGGTGATGATGGTCGTTATGGGGTGGTGATGATGGTAGTTATGGGGTGGTGGATATGGTAGTTATGGGGTTGTGGTGATGGTAGTTATGGGGTGGTGATGATGGTAGTTATGGGGTGGTGATGATGGTAGTTATGGGGTGGTGATGATGGTAGTTATGGGGTGGTGATGATGGTAGTTATGGTGTCGTGATGATGGTAGTTATGGTGGTGATGGTAGTTATGGTGGTGATGGTAGTTATGGGGTTGTGGTGATGGTAGTTATGGGGTGGTGATGGTAGTTATGGGGTGGTGATGATGGTAGTTATGGTGTGATTATGATGGTAGTTATGGGGTGGTTATGATGGTAGTTATGGGATAGTGTGAATGGTAGTTATGGGGTGATTATGGTGGTTATGGGGAGGTGATGGTGGTTGTGATGGTTTTTATGCGTTGGTGATGGTGGTTATGGGGTGGTGGTGAAGATGGGATTTGTGGGGTGGTGATGGTGGTGATAATAGTTATGGGGTGGTGATGGTAGTTATGGGGTGGTGATGGTAGTTATGGGGTGGTGATGGTAGTTATGGGGTGGTGATGGTAGTTATGGGGTGGTGATGGTAGTTATGGGGTATTGGCGATAGTTATGGGGTGGTGATGGTAGTTATGGTGTTGTGATGGTGGTAGTTATGGGTGATGTTAGTGGTGATGGTAGTTATGGGGTGGTGATGTTAGTTATGGAGTGGTGATGGTGGTTGTGATGGTTTTATCGTTGATGATGGTGGTTGTGGGGTGTGGTGATGATGGATTTGTGGGGTGGTGATGGTATTTATGGGGTGGTGGTGATGGTAGTTATGGGGTGGTGTGATGGTAGTTATGGGGTGGTGATATTATTTATGGGGTGGTTTTGATGGTAGTTATAGGGTGGTGATGGTATTATGGGTTTGGTGATGGTAGTTATGGGGTATTGGATGATAGTTATGGGGTGGTGATGGTAGTTATGGGGTGGTGATGGTGGTTATGGGGTAGTGAGAATGGTAGTTATGGGGTGGTGTTGTTGGTGGTGATGGTAGTTATGGGGTGGTGATGGTAGCTATGGGGTGGTGATGATGGTGCTGATTTTGGTGATAGTAGTTATGGGGTTGGTGGTGTTATTTATGGGGTGGTCACGATGTTAGTTATGGGGTGGTGATGATGGTAGTTATGGGGTGGTGGTGATGGTAGTTATGGGGTGGTAATGGTAGTTATGGGGTCGTGATGATGGTAGTTATGGGGTGGTGGTGATGTTAGTTATGGGGTGGTGATGATGGTAGTTATGGGGTGGTGGATATGGTAGTTATGGGGTGGTGGTGATGGTAGTTATGGGGTGGTGTTGATGGTAGTTATGGGGTGATCATGGTAGTTATGGGGTGGTGATGGTAGTTATGGGGTGGTGATGATGGTAGTTATGGGGTCGTGAAGATGGTAGTTATGGGGTGGTGATGATGGTAGTTATGGTGTGGTGATGATGGTAGTTATGGGGTGGTGATGTTGGTAGTTTTGGGGTGGTGATGGTAGTTATGGGGTGGTGATGATGGTAGTTATGGGGTGGTGTGATGGTAGTTATGGGGTGGTGATGATGGTAGTTATGGGGTGGTGCCGATGGTAGTTATGGTGGTAATGGTAGTTATGGGGTGGTGATGGTAGTTATGGGGTGATGATGGTAGTTATGGGGTGGTGATGATGGTAGTTATGGGGTGTTGATGATGGTGGTGGTGGGGTGGTTATAGTAGTTATGGGGTGGTGGTGATGGTAGTTATGGGGTATGATGGTAGTCATGGGGTGGTGATGGTAGTTATGGGGTGGTGATGATGGTAGTTATGGGGTGGTGATGATGGTAGTTATGGGGTGATGATGGTCGTTATGGGGTGGTGATGATGGTAGTTATGAGGTGGTGGATATGGTAGTTATGGGGTTGTGGTGATGGTAGTTATGGTGGTGGATGGTAGTCATGGGGTGGTGATGGTAGTTATGGGGTGGTGATGATGGTAGTTATGGGGTGGTGATGTTAGTTATGGGGTGGTGATGATGGTAGTTATGGGGTGGTGATGATGGTAGTTATGGGGTGGTGATGATGGTAGTTATGGTGTCGTGATGATGGTAGTCATGGGGTGGTGATGGTAGTTACTGGGTGGTGATGATGGTAGTTATGGAGTGGTGGTGATGTTAGTTATGGGGTGGTGATGATGGTAGTTATGGGGTGGTGATGATGGTAGTTATGGGGTGGTGGTCATGGTAGTTTTGGGGTGCTGATGGTAGTTATGGGGTGGTGATGATGGTAGTTATGGGGTGGTGGTGATGGTAGTTATGGGGTGGTGATGATGGTAGTTATGGGGTGGTGATGATGGTAGTTATGGGGTGGTGGATATGGTGTTTATGGGGTGGTGGTGATGGTAGTTATGGGGTGGTGGTGATGGTAGTTATGGGGTGGTGATGATGGTAGTTATGGGGTGGTGGTAATGGTAGTTATGGGGTGGTGGTGATGGTAGTTATGGGGTGGTGATGATGGTAGTTATGGGGTGGTGATGATGGTAGTTATGGGGTGGTGATGATGGTAGTTATGGGGTGGTGATGATGGTAGTTATGGGGTGATGATGGTCGTTATGGGGTGGTGATGATGGTAGTTATGGGGTGGTGATGATGGTAGTTATGGGGTGGTGGTGATGGTAGTTATGGGGTGGTGGTGATGGTAGTTATGGGGTGGTGATGATGGTAGTTATGGGGTGGTGATGATGGTAGTTATGGGGTGGTGATGATGGTAGTTATGGGGTGGTGATGATGGTAGTTATGGGGTGGTGATGGTAGTTATGGGGTGGATGATGGTAGTTATGGGGTGTGGTGATGGTAGTTATGGTGTGTGATGATGGTAGTTATGGGGTGGTGATGGTAGTTATGGGGTGGTGATGATGGTAGTTATGGAGTGGTGGTGATGTTAGTTATGGGGTGGTGATGATGGTAGTTATGGGGTGGTGATGATGGTAGTTATGGGGTGGTGATGATGGTAGTTATGGGGTGGTGGTCATGGTAGTTTTGGGGTGCTGATGGTAGTTATGGGGTGGTGATGATGGTAGTTATGGGGTGGTGATGATGGTAGTTATGGGGTGGTGGATATGGTGTTTATGGGGTGGTGGTGATGGTAGTTATGGGGTGGTGATGATGGTAGTTATGGGGTGGTGATGATGGTAGTTATGGGGTGGTGATGATGGTAGTTATGGGGTGGTGATGATGGTAGTTATGGGGTGGTGATGATGGTAGTTATGGGGTGGTGATGATGGTAGTTATGGTGTCGTGATGATGGTAGTCATGGGGTGGTGATGGTAGTTATTGGGTGGTGGTGATGGTAGTTATGGGGTGGTGATGATGGTAGTTATGGGGTGGTGATGATGGTAGTTATGGGGTGGTGATGATGGTAGTTATGGTGTCGTGATGATGGTAGTCATTGGGTGGTGATGGTAGTTATGAGGTGTTGGATATGGTAGTTATGGGGTTGTGGTGATGGTAGTTATGGTGTCGTGATGATGGTAGTCATGGGGTGGTGATGGTAGTTATGGGGTGGTGATGATGGTAGTTATGGAGTGGTGGTGATGTTAGTTATGGGGTGGTGATGATGGTAGTTATGGGGTGGTGATGATGGTAGTTATGGGGTGGTGATGATGGTAGTTATGGGGTGGTGGTGATGGTAGTTATGGGGGGTGATGATGGTAGTTATGGGGTGGTGATGATGGTAGTTATGGGGTGGTGATGATGGTAGTTATGGGGTGGTGGATATGGTGTTATGGGGTGGTGGTGATGGTAGTTATGGGGTGGTGATGATGGTAGTTATGGGGTGGTGATGATGGTAGTTATGGGGTGGTGATGATGGTAGTTATGGGGTGGTGATGATGGTAGTTATGGGGTGGTGATGATGGTAGTTATGGGGTGGTGATGATGGTAGTTATGGTGTCGTGATGATGGTAGTCATGGGGTGGTGATGGTAGTTATGGGGTTGGATGATGGTAGTTATGGGGTGTGGTGATGGTAGTTATGGGGTGGTGATGATGGTAGTTATGGGGTGGTGATGGTAGTTATGGGGTGGTGATGATGGTAGTTATGGTGTGGTTATGATGGTAGTTATGGGGTGGTGGTGATGTTAGTTATGGGGTGGTGATGATGGTAGTTATGGGGTGGTGATGATGGTAGTTATGGGGTGGTGGTCATGGTAGTTTTGGGGTGCTGATGGTAGTTATGGGGTGGTGATGATGGTAGTTATGGGGTGGTGGTGATGGTAGTTATGGGGTGGTGATGATGGTAGTTATGGGGTGGTGATGATGGTAGTTATGGGGTGGTGGATATGGTGTTTATGGGGTGGTGGTGATGGTAGTTATGGGGTGGTGATGATGGTAGTTATGGGGTGGTGATGATGGTAGTTATGGGGTGGTGGTGATGGTAGTTATGGGGTGGTGATGATGGTAGTTATGGGGTGGTGATGATGGTAGTTATGGGGTGGTGATGATGGTAGTTATGGGGTGGTGATGATGGTCGTTATGGGGTGGTGATGATGGTAGTTATGGGGTGGTAGATATGGTAGTTATGGGGTTGTGGTGATGGTAGTTATGGGGTGGTGGTGATGGTAGTTATGGGGTGGTGATGATGGTAGTTATGGGGTGGTGATGATGGTAGTTATGGGGTGGTGATGATGGTAGTTATGGTGTGGTGATGATGGTAGTCATCGGGTGGTGATGGTAGTTATGGCGTGTTGGATATGGTAGTTATGGGGTTGTGGTGATGGTAGTTATGGTGTCGTGATGATGGTACTTATGGGGTGGTGATGGTAGTTATGGGGTGGTGATGATGGTAGTTATGGAGTGGTGGTGATGTTAGTTATGGGGTGGTGATGATGGTAGTTATGGGGTGGTGATGATGGTAGTTATGGGGTGGTGATGATGGTAGTTATGGGGTGGTGGTCATGGTAGTTTTGGGGTGCTGATGGTAGTTATGGGGTGGTGATGATGGTAGTTATGGGGTGGTGATGATGGTAGTTATGGGGTGGTGGATATGGTGTTTATGGGGTGGTGGTGATGGTAGTTATGGGGTGGTGATGATGGTAGTTATGGGGTGGTGATGATGGTAGTTATGGGGTGGTGATGATGGTAGTTATGGGGTGGTGATGATGGTAGTTATGGGGTGGTGATGATGGTAGTTATGGGGTGATGATGGTCGTTATGGGGTGGTGATGATGGTAGTTATGGGGTGGTGGATATGGTAGTTATGGGGTTGTGGTGATGGTAGTTATGGGGTGGTGGTGATGGTAGTTATGGGGTGGTGATGATGGTAGTTATGGGGTGGTGATGATGGTAGTTATGGGGTGGTGATGATGGTAGTTATGGGGTGGTGATGATGGTAGTTATGGTGTCGTGATGATGGTAGTCATCGGGTGGTGATGGTAGTTATGACGTGTTGGATATGGTAGTTATGGGGTTGTGGTGATGGTAGTTATGGTGTCGTGATGATGGTACTTATGGGGTGGTGATGGTAGTTATGGGGTGGTGATGATGGTAGTTATGGTGTGATTATGATGGTAGTTATGGGGTGGTTATGATGGTAGTTATGGGGTAGTGTGAATGGTAGTTATGGGGTGATTATGGTGGTTTTGGGGAGGTGATGGTGGTTGTGATGGTTTTTATGCGTTGGTGATGGTGGTTATGGGGTGGTGGTGAAGATGGGATTTGTGGGGTGGTGATGGTGGTGATAATAGTTATGGGGTGGTGATGGTAGTTATGGGGTGGTGATGGTAGTTATGGGGTGGTGATGGTAGTTATGGGGTGGTGATGGTAGTTATGGGGTGGTGATGGTAGTTATGGGGTATTGGCGATAGTTATGGGGTGGTGATGGTAGTTATGGTGTTGTGATGGTGGTAGTTATGGGGTGGTGATGTTAGTGGTGATGGTAGTTATGGGGTGGTGATGTTAGTTATGGAGTGGTGATGGTGGTTGTGATGGTTTTTATGCGTTGGTGATGGTGGTTGTGGGGTGCTGGTGATGATGGGATTTGTGGGGTGGTGATGGTATTTATGGTGTGGTGGTGATGGTAGTTATGGGGTGGTGATGGTAGTTATGGGGTGGTGATATTATTTATGGGGTGGTTTTGATGGTAGTTATAGGGTGGTGATGGTATTATGGGTTTGGTGATGGTAGTTATGGGGTATTGGCGATAGTTATAGGGTGGTGATGGTATTTATGGGGTGGTGATGGTGGTTATGGGGTAGTGAGAATGGTAGTTATGGGGTGGTGATGATGGTGGTGATGGTAGTTATGGGGTGGTGATGGTAGCTATGGGGTGGTGATGATGGTGCTGATTTTGGTGATAGTAGTTATGGGGTTGGTGGTGTTATTTATGGGGTGGTCACGATGTTACTTATGGGTTGGTGATGATGGTAGTTATGGGGTGGTGCCGATGGTAGTTATGGGGTGGTAATGGTAGTTATGGGGTCGTGATGATGGTAGTTATGGGGTGGTGGTGATGTTAGTTATGGGGTGGTGATGATGGTAGTTATGGGGTGGTGGATATGGTAGTTATGGGGTGGTGGTGATGGTAGTTATAGGGTGGTGTTGATGGTAGTTATGGGGTGATGATGGTAGTTATGGGGTGGTGATGGTGGTAGTTGTGGGGTGGTAATGGTAGTTATGGGGTCGTGAAGATGGTAGTTATGGGGTGGTGATGATGGTCGTTATGGTGTGGTGATGATGGTAGTTATGGGGTGGTGATGATGGTAGTTATGGGGTGGTGATGGTAGTTATGGGGTGGTGATGATGGTAGTTATGGGGTGGTGCCGATGGTAGTTATGGGGTGGTGATGATGGTAGTTATGGGGTGGTGCCGATGGTAGTTATGGGGTGGTAATGGTAGTTATGGGGTCGTGATGGTAGTTATGGGGTGGTGATGATGGTACTTATGGGGTGGTGATGGTAGTTATGGGGTGGTGATGATGGTAGTTATGGGGTGGTGATGGTAGTTATGGGGTGGTGATGATGGTAGTTATGTTGTGGTAATGGTAGTTATGGGGTGGTAATGGTAGTTATGGGGTCGTGATGATGTTAGTTATGGGGTGGTGATGATGGTCGTTATGGGGTGTTGATGATGGTGGTGGTGGGGTGGTTATAGTAGTTATGGGGTGGTGGTGATGGTAGTTATGGGGTATGATGGTAGTCATGGGGTGGTGATGGTAGTTATGGGGTGGTGATGATGGTAGTTATGGGGTGATGATGGTCGTTATGGGGTGGTGATGATGGTAGTTATGAGGTGGTGGATATGGTAGTTATGGGGTTGTGGTGATGGTAGTTATGGTGTCGTGATGATGGTAGTCATGGGGTGGTGATGGTAGTTATGGGGTGGTGATGATTGTAGTTATGGAGTGGTGGTGATGTTAGTTATGGGGTGGTGATGATGGTAGTTATGGGGTGGTGATGATGGTAGTTATGGGGTGGTGATGATGGTAGTTATGGTGTCGTGATGATGGTAGTCATGGGGTGGTGATGGTAGTTACTGGGTGGTGATGATGGTAGTTATGAAGTGGTGGTGATGTTAGTTATGGGGTGGTGATGATGGTAGTTATGGGGTGGTGATGATGGTAGTTATGGGGTGGTGATGATGGTAGTTATGGGGTGGTGGTCATGTAGTTTTGGGGTGCTGATGGTAGTTATGGGGTGGTGATGATGGTAGTTATGGGGTGGTGGTGATGGTAGTTATGGGGTGGTGATGATGGTAGTTATGGGGTGGTGATGATGGTAGTTATGGGGTGGTGGATATGGTGTTTATGGGGTGGTGGTGATGGTAGTTATGGGGTGGTGATGATGGTAGTTATGGGGTGGTGATGATGGTAGTTAAGGGGTGGTGGTAATGGTAGTTATGGGGTGGTGATGATGGTAGTTATGGGGTGGTGATGATGGTAGTTATGGGGTGGTGATGATGGTAGTTATGGGGTGGTGATGATGGTAGTTATGGGGTGATGATGGTCGTTATGGGGTGGTGATGATGGTAGTTATGGGGTGGTGGATATGGTAGTTATGGGGTTGTGGTGATGGTAGTTATGGGGTGGTGGTGATGGTAGTTATGGGGTGGTGATGATGGTAGTTATGGGGTGGTGATGATGGTAGTTATGGGGTGGTGATGATGGTAGTTATGGGGTGGTGATGATGGTAGTTATGGTGTCGTGATGATGGTAGTCATCGGGTGGTGATGGTAGTTATGACGTGTTGGATATGGTAGTTATGGGGTTGTGGTGATGGTAGTTATGGTGTCGTGATGATGGTACTTATGGGGTGGTGATGGTAGTTATGGGGTGGTGATGATGGTAGTTATGGAGTGGTGGTGATGTTAGTTATGGGGTGGTGATGATTGTAGTTATGGGGTGGTGATGATGGTAGTTATGGGGTGGTGATGATGGTAGTTATGGGGTGGTGGTCATGGTAGTTTTGGGGTGCTGATGGTAGTTATGGGGTGGTGATGATGGTAGTTATGGGGTGGTGATGATGGTAGTTATGGGGTGGTGGATATGGTGTTTATGGGGTGGTGGTGATGGTAGTTATGGGTGGTGATGATGGTAGTTATGGGGTGGTGATGATGGTAGTTATGGGGTGGTAATGGTAGTTATGGGGTGGTAATGGTAGTTATGGGGTCGTGATGATGGTAGTTATGGGGTGGTGATGATGGTCGTTATGGGGTGTTGATGATGGTGGTGGTGGGGTGGTTATAGTAGTTATGGGGTGGTGGTGATGGTAGTTATCGGGTATGATGGTAGTCATGGGGTGGTGATGGTAGTTATGGGGTGGTGATGATGGTAGTTATGGGGTGATGATTGTCGTTATGGGGTGGTGATGATGGTAGTTATGAGGTGGTGGATATGGTAGTTATGGGGTGGTGGTGATGGTAGTTATGGGGTGGTGATGATGGTAGTTATGGGGTGGTGATGATGGTAGTTATGGGGTGGTGATGATGGTAGTTAAGGGGTTGTGGTGATGGTAGTTATGGTGTCGTGATGATTGTAGTCATGGGGTGGTGATGGTAGTTATGGGGTGGTGATGATTGTAGTTATGGGGTGGTGATGATGGTAGTTATGGGGTGGTGATGATGGTAGTTATGGTGTCGTGATGATGGTAGTCATGGGGTGGTGATGGTAGTTATGGGGTGGTGATGATGGTAGTTATGGAGTGGTGGTGATGTTAGTTATGGGGTGGTGATGATGGTAGTTATGGGGTGGTGATGATGGTAGTTATGGGGTGGTGATGATGGTAGTTATGGGGTGGTGGATATGGTGTTTATCGGGTGGTGGTGATGGTAGTTATGGGGTGGTGATGATGGTAGTTATGGGGTGGTGATGATGGTAGTTAAGGGGTGGTGGTAATGGTAGTTATGGGGTGTTGATGATGGTAGTTATGTGGTGGTGATGATGGTAGTTATGGGGTGGTGATGATGGTAGTTATGGGGTGATGATGGTCGTTATGGGGTGGTGATGATGGTAGTTATGGGGTGTTGGATATGGTAGTTATGGGGTTGTGGTGATGGTAGTTATGGGGTGGTGGTGATGGTAGTTATGGGGTGGTGATGATTATAGTTATGGGGTGGTGATGATGGTAGTTATGGGGTGGTGATGATGGTAGTTATGGGGTGATGATGGTCGTTATGGGGTGGTGATGATGGTAGTTATGGGGTGGTGGATATGGTAGTTATGGGGTTGTGGTGATGGTAGTTATGGGGTGGTGGTGATGGTAGTTATGGGGTGGTGTTGATGGTAGTTATGGGGTGGTGATGATGGTAGTTATGGGGTGGTGATGATGGTAGTTATGGGGTGGTGATGATGGTAGTTATGGTGTCGTGATGATGGTAGTCTTGGGGTGGTGATGGTAGTTATGGGGTGGTGATGATGGTAGTTATGGGGTGTTGATGATGGTGGTGGTGGGGTGGTGATAGCAGTTATGGGGTGGTGGTGATGGTAGTTATGGGGTATGATGGTAGTCATGGGGTGGTGATGGAAGTTATGGGGTGGTGGTGATATTAGTTATGGGGTGGTGATGATGGTGGTTATGGGGTGGTGATGTAGTAGTTATGGGGTGTTGATGATGGTGGTGGTGGGGTGGTTATAGTAGTTATGGGGTGGTGGTGATGGTAGTTATGGGGTATGATGGTAGTCATGGGGTGGTGATTGTAGTTATGGGGTGGTGATGGTAGTTATGGGGTGGTGATGGTATTTAAGGGGTGGTGATGGTATTTAAGGGGTGGTGATGGTATTTAAGGGGTGGTGATGGTAGTTTTGGGGTGGTGATGATAGTTATGGGGTGGTGATGGTAATGATGGCAGTTATGGGGTGGTGGTGATGGTAGTTATGTGGTGGTGATGGTAGTTATGGGGTGCTAATAGTAGTTTTTGGGAGGTGATAATGGTGGTGATTATGATAGTAGTTATAGGTTGGTGATGGTAGTTATGGGGTGGTCATAGTCGTGATGGTGGGTGTGATGTTGTGGTTAAGGGGTGGTTAAGGGGTGCTGGTGGTTAAGGGGTGCTGGTGATGATGGGATTTGTGGTGTTGTGATGGTGGTTATGGGGTGGTGATGGTATTTATGGGGTGGTGATGGTAGTTATAGGGTGGTGATGGTAGTTATGGCGTGGTGGTGATGGTAGTTATGGGGTAGTGACGGTAGTTATGGAGTGGTGGTGATGGTAGTTATGGGGTAGTGACGGTAGTTATGGGGTGGTGGTGGTGATGGTACTTTAGGGGTGGTGATGATGGTGGTGATGGTAGTTGTGGGGTTGGTGATGGTAGTTATGTGATGGTGATGGTAGTAATGGGGTATTGGTGGTAGTTATGGGGTTGTGATGGTAGTTATGGGGTTGTGATGGTGTTAGTTATGGGGTGGTGATGGTATTATGGGTTGTAATGCTAGTTATGGGGTGATGATGGTAGTTATGGGGTGGGGATGGTAGTTATGGGGTGGTGATGGTGATGGTAGTTTAGGAGTGGTTATGATGGTGGTGATGGTAGTTGTGTGGTGGTGATGATGGTATTATGGGGTTGGTGATGGAAGTTATGGGGTGATGATGGTAGTAATGGGGTATTGGTGGTAGTTATGGGGTGGTGATGGTAGTTATGGGGTTGTGAGGGTGGTAGTTAAGGGGTATTGATGGTAGTTATGGGGTGCTAATGGTAGTTATGGGGTGGTGATGGTTGTGATGGTAGTTATGGGCTATTGGTGGAAGTTATTGGGTGGTGATGGTAGTTATGGTGTTGTGATGGTGCTAGTTATGGGGTGGTGATGGTAGTTATGGGGTGAGACCAGCCTGGCTAACAGGAGAGAACACCTCTAGACACACTGAGACCAGCCTGGCGAACAGGAAAGAACACCTCTAGACACACTGAGACCAGCCTGGCTAACAGGAGAGAACACCTCTAGACACACCGAGACCAGCCTGGCTAACAGCAGAGAACACCTCTAGACACACCGAGACCAGCCTGGCTAACAGGAGAGAACACCTCTAGACACCCCGAGACCAGCCTGGCGAACAGGAGAGAACACCTCTAGACACCCCGAGACCAGCCTGGCGAACAGGAGAGAACACCTCTAGACACACTGAGACCAACCTGGCTAACAGGAGAGAACACCTCTAGACACACTGAGACCAACCTGGCTAACAGGAGAGAACACCTCTAGACACACTGAGACCAACCTGGCTAACAGGAGAGAACACCTCTAGACACACTGAGACCAGCCTGGCTAACACGAGAGAACACCTCTAGACACACTGAGACCAACCTTGCTAACAGGAGAGAGCACCTCTAGACACACTGAGACCAACCTGGCTAACAGGAGAGAACACCTCTAGACACACTGAGACCAGCCTGGCTAACAGGAGAGAACACCTCTAGACACACTGAGACCAGCCTGGCTAACACGAGAGAACACCTCTAGACACACTGAGACCAACCTTGCTAACAGGAGAGAGCACCTCTAGACACACTGAGACCAACCTGGCTAACAGGAGAGAACATCTCTAGACACACTGAGACCAGCCTGGCTAACAGGAGAGAACACCTCTAGACACACTGAGACCAGCCTGGCTAACAGGAGCACCAGTGTGTCACTACTTCAGGACACAATAGTCTTGTTGCCATGATGTATAGATCATGTAGTCGGGGATCATGACAGTAGGTCTTCAGAAGGAAATCAGTAATATGTTATGTTTATATGGTTTAGTTACCATGTGAATGAAGCTAGCCATTACAATCACAACTCTCAGAGCAGCTGCTATCTTGGAGAGATTATAGCTGCTTCCATCTGTTGTTTATAACAGGAAGTGCAAGCAGCCACTGTTCATTGCAATTATTTGGTAGGTTTCCCATGTCATTTACAAGATGTCTGTGTACTCTAGAGCATTTCAGACCAAAGGTGTATCCTACAAAGCAGATTTGAGGAGTTAACTAGATATCTCTGAGTTCATCTCAGGTTAACCAATACCATGAAAGTGTTTAAACTTCTGCCATGTACATTTCTATGGCAACGAATCCTTCAGAACTATCTTGCTCCGGAGCAGGCTAACTCAGTCCTAACTCCATTTATACTGAATGAAGTGTCTGATCCACGAGTTGATCACCAATGAAATCAGAATCACTCCATATTGCAAAGATTGAGACATCATCCCCTTCATTAAAAAAATATCAATCAAATGTGTTTTTTGTGTATTAAAATATACCATATTACACATTTAGTTATTACAGAATGCATTTTAAACTTCACGTAACTTAACACTTTAGTATGACTTAACTTAACTAGCAACACCAAGAAATAAATATAAAAATATGTATTATAATAATACATATTCATATTTAGCCTTCATTTAGGCCATAAATTAATATTTTCATTTGCATGACTCAAAATGTCATAGGTAATGCATTGCAAACACCTCAACCATCCGGTCGAGTTGCCAAATTAGAGTAAATTAATTCTGTATTGGAATTTACATAGACTTTTAACATCAACAAAATTCGACATTAATTAACATTAAGGGATTCATTTATGCACTGGGCGGTAGTGCTATATGTTTTGGGGTGTGGCAGAAATATTTTTGCCATTTTCACAAGCACAATTACCGGCGCAGTTGTTGGCATGAAGGGGCTGGGTTTTGATGAATATACAAGTTGTGGGTGTGTCGAGGCTTGGCCCCTCACTGGCCAATCAGAATGTGCTCCATGGCTAAATATGCGGTTGCTTCAAGTTATGTATTTATGGTCTTACATATTGCCTTGGAATCAACTCCAATTCAATGTTGACGGTTATAGTTTGTTAAAACAGCTTACATAAACAAAATAACTAAATGTAGACCTATCCCATCTTTGCTAAATAGGTTACCTTGAACCAGTTGCAGTCAACATTGTTCTAAGAAATTGCATGGCTTCAATGTTGAAATATATACTGTACCTAGTATTCACACTGATATGGGACTAGGCCTACTGTAAATTGCATTACGGCTGAGCATGGGCATGCCAAAAGTTGTCAGTAAGCAAGATTACATTCACAAAAAATAATTCTAATAATTCTAATCAAATTCTAAACATCTTGTTTTAAATAGGTTATGTCTGAATACTCTTACAGGCACCATAATTGCTTCCCATGGGCATATAATATTAAAACTATGCAGACTACAGAGGGATTTCTGCACATCTAAACGTTTCACAGTAGCTGGACAACAATCCAATATAAAGAGCAAGGGGGAATGTCCACTCATCCTACAACTTCTCACAAATATAATTTGTTATATACATATTTGAACCATTTTACAGATTGCATTCACACTTCTCCAGAAATTGCAAGTTTGACATTAGCACCACCTTAAACGCCAAACAAATATAGAACTCTAAGTCTGCTTCAATTACTTATAATGGAAGACAGGCCTAGTTAAATGAGGACAGATATCAAATAGAAATATTATATGATACATGTGTAAAAATATGAATATTAAAATATATGTAAATGGTTTACTGTTCATACATTGCCTTCGGAAAGTATGCAGACCCCTTGACACCATTTTGTTAGGTTACAGCCTTATTCTAAAATGCATTGAATCATTTTCTTTCCCTCATCAATTTCTTTCCCATAATGACAAAGCGAAAACAGTATTGTAGAAATGTTTGCTAATTTATTAAACATAAAAAAATGAAACAACACATTTACATAAGTATTTAAACACTTTACTCAGTACTTTGCTGAAGCACTGTTGGCAATGAGTACAGCCTCGAGACTTTTTGGGAATGATGCTACAAGGTTGGCACACCTGTATTTGGGGGAGTTCTCCCATCCTTCTCTGCAGATGCGCTCAAGCACTGTCAGATTGGATTGGGAGCGTTGCTGCACAACTATTTTCATGTCTCTCCAGAGATGTTTGATCGGGTTCAAGTCCGAACACTAGCTGGGCCACTCAAGGGCATTCAGAGACTTGTCCCGAAGCCACTCCTGTGTTGTCTTGGCTGTGTGCTTAGGGTCTTGGCTGTGTGCTTGTCCTGTTAGAAGGTGAACCTTCGCTCCAGTCTGAGGTCCTGAGTGCTGGCCACTCAACAATAAAGGCCTGATTTTTGGAGTGCTGCAGAGATGGTTGTCTTTCTGGAAGGTTCTCCCATCTCTACAGAGAAACTCTAGAGCTCTTTCAGATTGACCATCGGTTTGTTGGTCAACACCCTGACCAAGGCCCTTCTCCTCCGATTACTCAGTTTGGCCGGGTTGCCAGCTCTAGAAAGAGTGTTGGTGGTTCCAAACTTCTTCCCTTGAAGAATGATGGAGGCCACTGTGTTCTCGGGGACCTTCAATGCTGCAGAAATGTTTTCGTACCTTTTCCCAGATTTGTGCCTCGACACAATTCTGTCTCGGAGCACTATGGACAATTCCTTCAACCTCATGGCTTGTTTTTTGCTCTGACATACATTGTGTGTGTGTCTTTCCAAATCATGTCATATCAGGTGGACTCCAATCAAGTTAGAGAAACATCCCAAGGATGATCAATGGAAACAGGATGCACCTGAGCTCAATTTCGAGTCTTATAGTGAAGGGACTGAATACTTATGTAAATGAGGTATTTCTGTTTTTTGCTTTGTCATTATGAGGTATTGTGTGTAGATTGCCGAGGATTTGTTGTTATTTATTCCATTATAGTATAAGGCTGTAACGTAAGAAAATGTGGAAAAGTCAAGGGGTCCGAATACTTCCCGAAGACACTGTATATACTCACAATATCAGTAATATGACATGTACTGAATGACATTGTAAAACACATTAAAGATAACAGGCAGACAGTAAATACTGATATGAATATGAAAAGATTTTTGCATTTGCACAGACAAAAGAATCCCATAATATTTCTCCATTATCCATAACAACTAGCTTTGACTAAATTGCATGCCTTTGATGGGAAACTCAATTGCCGGTTAGAGCATATTTCCTAAATTTATAAAATAACAATAATTTCATCATTCTAAGATTATGTTTTACAGGTCAACAACATTTTACAGTCTTTTAATATCCCGTTTTATACACAATTAGTACTGAAAATGTGTGATTAATGAGGTTAGTTTTTGCTAACATTAACTTCCTGGTTTTCAACCATCTTTGAATGTGTGTTTACAAAAATACATGATAATGGCATTGGTTGAGATAAAATATTCCAAACAAAATTCATATGGTCAGTTACATTTCAAATAGGTTGTCAAAATTGTCTCAAAACGAATTTATTGGAGTGGGAAAAAGTGCTTGTGCATCAAAAACGCACATCAAAGACGGCGTTAACGACAATAATAAAATAAAGACATTTCTAAAAGCCAATTTCACTTCATAGCCTGATTCATTTAAAAGATCACTTTTAAACATGGATTGATATTTCAGCATTGTCTCAATGAAGAGTTCAGAGTTCCACTAGCCATATACAACATGCACATGCAGTTACAAGCCAGCTAAGTTAGCGGCAGTTGGACGAACAATATCCTCCTTCGTAGTATGGATGAAGCCTGAATTGAAATGGGAAGCTAAGTGAAGCTGGCTAGCTTTAGAAAACCTTGAGTAGATCTAGCTTGCTTCGTAGGATACCCCTCTGTTATATCAGTGGTGAATCACTCAGCTCTATGTATACCCATCTGACCTGGCTGGATGATGTTTCTCTGTGTTTGTCTGGGGTTAGGGTTTAGGTTTAGGCTGGCTGGATGATGTTTCTCTGTGTTTGTCTGGGTGATGATTCTCTGGGTTTAGGGTTTAGGTTTAGGCTGGCTGGGTGATGTTTCTCTGTGTTTGTCTGGGGTTAGGGTTGAGGTTTAGGTTGGCTGGGTGATGATTCTCAGGGGTTGAGGTTGAGGCTGGTTGTGTGATGATTCTCTGTGTTTGTCTGGGGTTATGGTTTAGGTTTAGGCTGGCTGGATGATGTTTCTCTGTGTTTGTCTGGGGTTAGGGTTGAGGTTTAGACTGGCTGGGTGATGATTCTCTGTGTTTGTCTGGGGTTAAGGTTTAGGTTTAGGCTGGCTGGGTGATGATTATCTGTGTTTGTCTGGGGTTAGGGATTAGGTTTAGGCTGGCTGGGTGGGTGATGTTTATCTCATGGCTGGGTCTGAGGCTGGCTGTATAAGGTGGGGTCACCTCAAGGATGGCTGTGTGGCCCTAACTTGCTGTCCCTGCTCCCCTGCTCTTTGTCACTGCTTACTGCTAGTGGAAAACTCATCTGAGGCTAATTAATTTGACTCCAGTTACTTTCTGTCCTCCATGCCAGACCAGGCCGGTGCAGCATGGAGAAAGAGTCTCCCAGGACATCCAACACGCCACTCTGGACATGTCAATAGGACAAAGGATTCCTCAAGCCTATTGTGATGCTCCCAGGGTCAGGTATAGGTTATGACAACGTCTTAATTAGCTTATACATGATTAACAAAACAAACAAAGAACCTTCTAGGTTTAGTCTGGGGTCAGGAAAGTCAGATGTAAAGGACTCTTAAAGAAACCCTACCCAGGAACAGTAGACATGTTCTATCAATGACACATTAGAAACCTAGAGAACCAAGCACAAAGTCAAGCTCATCTCTAACGTAAACATAAATACAACATTAGAGGGGATTCTGTTCATCTAATGGGAAACACTAGATATCTATATATATACACATTTAGAAACACTGGACTATATATCTATATATATACACATTTAGAAACACTGGACTATATATCTACATATATACACATTTAGAAACACTGGACTATATATCTACATATATACACATTTAGAAACACTGGACTATATATCTACATATATACACATTTAGAAACACTGGACTAGATATCTATATATATATACACATTTAGAAACACTGGACTAGAAAGCTCTATATATATATACACATTTAGAAACACTGGACTATATATCTACATATATACACATTTAGAAACACTGGACTAGATATCTATATATATACACATTTAGAAACACTGGACTAGATATCTATATATATACACATTTAGAAACACTGGACTATATATCTACATATATACACATTTAGAAACACTGGACTAGATATCTATATATATATACACATTTAGAAACACTGGACTAGAAAGCTCTATATATATATACACATTTAGAAACACTAGACTAGATATCTATATATATATATATATATACACACATTTAGAAACACTGGACTAAATATCTATATATATATATATATATATACACATTTAGAAACACTGGACTAAATATCTATATATATACACACATTTAGAAACACTGGACTAGATATACAGTTGAAGTCGGAAGTTTACATACACCTTAGCCAAATACATTTAAACTCAGTTATTCACAATTCTTGACATATAATCCTAGTAACAATGCCCTGTCTTAGGTCAGTTAGAATCCCCATTTTATTTTAAGAGTGTGAAATGTCAGAATAATAGTAGAGAGAATTATTTATTTCAGCTTTTATTTCTTTCATCACATTCCCAGTGGGTCAGAAGTTTACATAAACTCAATTAGTATTTGGTAGCATTGCCTTTAAATAGTTTACAAGCTTCCTACAATAAGTTGGGAGAATTTTGGCCCATTCCTCCTCACAGAGCTGGTGTAACTGAGGCAAGTTTGTAGGCCTTCTTGCTCGCACACGCTTGTTCAGTACTGCCCACACATTTTCTATAGGATTGAGGTCAGGGCTTTGTGATGGCCACTCCAATATCTTGACTTTGTTGTCCTTAGGCCATTTTGCCACAACTTTGGAAGTATGCTTAGGGTCATTGTCCATTTGGAAGACCCAGTTGCGACCAAGCTTTAGCTTCCTGACTGATGTCTTTGGTTGATGTTTCAAAAAATCCATGTTATTTTGCTCCCTCATGATGCCTATTTTGTGACTTGCACTAGTCCCTCCTGCAGCAAAGCACCCCCACAACATGATGCTGCCACCCACGTGCTTCACGGTTGGGATGGTGTTCTTCGGCTTGTCAGCCTCCCCTTTTTCCTCCAAATGTAACGATGGTCATTATGGCCACACAGTTCTATTTTTGTTTCATCAGACCAGAGGACATTTCTCCAATAAGTACGACCTTTGTCCCTATCTGCAGTTGCAAACCGTAGTCTGGCTTCTTTTATGGCGGCTTTGGAGCCGTGGCTTCTTCCTTGCTGAGCGGCCTTTCAGTTTATGTCAAAATAGGACTTTTCGCTCAAAAGTACATTCATCTCTAGGAGACAGAACACGTCTCCTTCCTGAGTGGTATGATGGCTGCGTGGTCCCATGGTGTTTATACTTGCGTACTATTGTTTGTACAGATGAATGTGGTACCTTCAGGCGTTTGGGAATTGCTCCCAAGGATGAACCAGACTTGTGGAGGTGTACACATTTTTTCTGAGGTCTTGGCTGATTTCTTTTGATTTTCCCAGGATGTCAAGCAAAGAGGCACTGAGTTTGAAGGCAGGCCTTGAAATCTGTCCACAGGTACACCTCCAATTGTCTCAAATGATGTCAAGATTCTAAAGCCATTACATATTTTTCTGGAATTTTCCAAGCTGTTAAAAGGCACAGTCAACTTAGTGTATGTAAACTTCTGACCCACTGGACTTGTGATACAGTGAATTATATGTGAAATAATCTGTCTGTAAACAATTGTTGGAAAAATTACTTGTGTCAGGCAGTAGATGTCCTAACCAACTTGCCAAAACTATAGTTTTTTAACAATACATTTGTGGAGTGGTTGAAAAACAAGTTTTAATGCCTCCAACCTAAGTGTATTTAAAAATCTAACTTCAACTGTATGTACATATTTAGAAACACTGGACTAGATATATATGTACACATTTAGCAAGGTCTCTATTAAAAATTCATCTTTACAGAAAGTAAAATGTGTGCCTATTTCTGAATACCTTTCTCAAATGGAGAAATATCCTTAATGCTTTTAGTGCATCTGAGTTTAACTTCCAGAAACATATTAATTGGTTTGGGAAATGCTTACTGGTCTGCGTTAATGTGTCACAAGGGGAACGATGTGAAACACTGCCAAACCATAAGGAGCAGCCAGCCTAAATGGTGCATAAATTATGAACCATAATGATGTAACTCACAGAAACCACTTACTCTTACTCAACCTCAGAGAGGCTTTTAATGTGCCAGGATGTTAAACAGTACATTCAGAGGAAAAGGCCCAGGATATAGATGACTAGGAAATACTAAGTAGCTTTAGGAAACCACTATCCTGGCCTCACTATCCTGGCCTTAAAGACATGCTCTGGGACTATTGCGACTCTTAAGTATTTTTTAAACCTCCCACTTTGGGCTGTATGTGTCTGTGTGTAGTTCAGTTCATACATGCATAATCTATAAGTAGAATTACGGTCTTACCTCAATTAGCCACAAAATCCCTAGTTTGAAAGCAAATGTGGGCCAGTCCCCTAGCAATTTGAGTTTCAGCCAATGAGCTTTAGACCCCCCATTTGAGTGACAGCTAGCAAGATGCACACACAGCAGAGCGAGAGAGAGTAATGATGTGGTGCACATATCTGTACATACAGTATCTGACGTAGTATGCCATTTTCAGGGACCACTTGGCTCGTGAGAGCTATTTTCAGAACTACTGGCTAAAAAGTATGTAAAAGTCCCGGAGAATCTCTTTAACAGAGTAACATTGGGAAGAAAGGCAGCAGGCCTGAGCATGGCCATTCCAGCAGTGAACTTTGCATTCACTAAATTAGCTTAAACCTTATTCCTTATAAATCGTAGTTTAAAAATTATAATGCTGTAGTAGCCTATGTTCGACAGGATGTGTTTGTCTACTCAGAAATGCACAATTTCTAAAATGAGTCAATTATGAATATAAGTGAACCGAATAAAGATGGTAGGTTGAATCCCAACCATGTCCTGTGAAAATGTAATAAATGTAAATGTAGTACTTACCTGGTTTAAAACAGTACTGGTTTATTACAGTACTTAGCTGGTTTATTACAATACTTGTATAATACAGTACATAGCTGGCTTGTTTTAGTTTTAAGAAGCCCACCATTTCTTGTAC
Source organism: Oncorhynchus masou masou (assembly GCF_036934945.1). NCBI lineage: Eukaryota > Metazoa > Chordata > Actinopteri > Salmoniformes > Salmonidae > Oncorhynchus > Oncorhynchus masou. The sequence continues at coordinate 89,503,364 of NC_088239.1, forward strand.
TGAGACACATGGTCTAATGGGCTGGTCAACCAGAGGACAGTATACTGAGACACATGGTCTAATGGGCTGGTCAACCAGAGGACAGTATACTGAGACACATGGTCTAATGGGCTGGTCAACCAGAGGACAGTATACTGAGACACATGGTCTAATGGGCTGGCCAACCAGAGGACAGTATACTGAGACATATGGTAAACTGGGCCGGTCAACCAGAGGACAGTAAGGCAGCTGTTTCGTGGATCTGTAGCCCCCTCTAGTGGCCAGACAGAAGTCTTGTTGAAACCTCTACAGAATTCTGAATTACTGTAACAACATTCAGTAGTACAGCAGCAGTATTCAGGAGTACTGTAGAAAAATGTTGTATTACTTTAGCAGTTTCCAGTAGCAATGTAGAAGCATTCAGATGTACTATAGCAGTATTATGTAGTATTGTAGCAGCATTCAGTAGAACTGTAGCAGAATTCAGTAGTACTGTAGCAGCATTCAGTACAACTTTGGTAGTATTCAGGAGTACTGTAGCAGCATTATTTGGGAAAGTAGCAGCATTATTTGGTACTATAGCAGTGTTCAGTAGTACTGTAGCAATATTCAGTAGTACTGTAGTAGTATTCAGTAGTAATGTATCAGTATTTCATAGTACTGTAGCAGGATTTAGTAGAACTGCAGCAGCATTCAGTAGTACTGTAGCAGTATTCAGTAGTATTGTAGCAGGACTCAGTAGTACCGTAGCAGTATTCTGTAGTACTGTAGCAGTATTCTGAAAGTACTGTAGCAGAATTATGTAGTACTGTAGCTGCATTTAGTAGATCTGTAGCAGCATTCAGTAGTACTGTAGCAGCATTCAGTAGTACTGTAGCAGTATTCATTAGTACCGTAGCAGTATTCAGTACTACTGTGGTAGTATCCAGTAGTACTGTAGCAGCATTATTTGGTTCTGTAGCAGCATTAAGTAGTACTGTAGCAACATGAAATAGTACCGTAGCAGCATTCAGTAGTACCGTAGCAGTATTCATTAGTACCATAGCAGTATTCACTAGTAACATAGCAGGATTCAATAGTACCGTAGCAGGATTCAGTAGTAACTTAGCAGTATTCTGTAGAAATCTAGCAGTATTCTGTAACAGTATTCAGTTGTACCGTTGCAGCAATCAGTAGTACCGTAGCAGCATTAAGTAGTACTGTAACAGTATTCAGTAGTACCGTAGCAGGATTCAGTAGTACAGTAGCAGGATTCAGTAGTACTATGTCAGCATTCTGTAGTGCTGTAGCAGTATGCAGTAGTACTGTAGCAGTATTCTGTAGTACTGTAGCAGCATTCTGTAGTACTGTAGCGGTATTCAGTAGTACTGTGACAGGATTCAGTAGTACTATGACAGCATTCTGTAGTGCTGTAGCAGTATGCAGTAGTACTGTAGCAGCATTCTGTAGTACTGTAGCGGTATTCAGTAGTACTGTGACAGGATTCAGTAGTACTATGACAGCATTCTGTAGTGCTGTAGCAGTATGCAGTAGTACTGTAGCAGCATTCTGTAGTACTGTAGCGGTATTCAGTAGTACTGTGACAGGATTCAGTAGTACTATGACAGCATTCTGTAGTGCTGTAGCAGTATGCAGTAGTACTGTAGCAGCATTCTGTAGTACTGTAGCGGTATTCAGTAGTACTGTGACAGGATTCAGTAGTACTATGACAGCATTCTGTAGTGCTGTAGCAGTATGCAGTAGTACTGTAGCAGCATTCTGTAGTACTGTAGCGGTATTCAGTAGTACTGTAGCAGTATTCTGTAGTATTGTAGCAGTATTCTGTAGTGCTGTAGCTGTATTCTGTAGTACTGTTGTCACGACTTCTGCCAAAGTCGTTGCCTCTCCTTGTTCGGGCGGTGCTCGGCGTTCGACGTCACCGGTCTTCTAGCCATCATTGATCCTTTTTTCATTTTCCATTGGTTTTGTCTTGTCTTCCCACACACCTGTTTTCAATCCCATTCATTACCTGTTGTGTATTTAACCCTCTGTTTCCCCTCATGTCTTTGTCAGAGATTGTTTTATTGTCAGTATAGTGTGATTGTTGTATAGGTGCGCGTCGGGTCCTCGTACCCATGTTTGGTTTGTTTGTACATTTATTGTTATGGAGCATACTCTTGGAACTTTATTAAAAGACTCCATTTTACACTCAGTTTGACTCTCCTGCGCCTGACTTCCCTGCCACCTATTACACCTATGCATGACAACTGTAGCAGTTTTATTTAGTACTGTAGCAGTATTCGGTAGTACTGTAGCAGTATTCGGTAGTACTGTAGCAGTACTCTGTAGTGCTGTAGCGGTATTCGGTAGTATTGTAGCAGTATTCTGTATTACTGTAGCGGTATTCAGTATTGCAGCAGTATTCTGTAGTGCTGTAGCGGTATTCTGTAGTACTGTAGCAGTATTCTGTATTACTGTAGCAGTATTTACACTTTAAATTTCAAGTTCAAGTTTTATTAGTCGTGTGTACAGGAAAGGATACAGAAGGTTACACCATCCAGCTAAATATTTACCTGCAGGTTCTTTCTCAACAATGCAGCAAGATTAAGAAGTAATAAAAGATAAGAATACAAACATGTCGAGTGTTTGTCTGTGGGTGAGAGTGCATGTGTGCTAAGGTGCGGAGAATCAGAGCAGGTGGTCAGTCCTGTTAGGGTTAGAATCAGAGCAGGTGGTCAGTCCTGTCAGAATCAGAGCGGTTGGTCAGTCCTGTCAGATTCAGAGCAGGTGGTCAATCCTGTCAGAATCAGGTGGTCAGTCCTGTCAGAATCAGATCAGGTGGTCAGTCCTGTCAGAATCAGAGCAGGTGGTCAGTCCTGTTGGGGTTAGAATCAGAGCAGGTGGTCAGTCCTGTTGGGGTTAGAATCAGAGCAGGTGGTCAGTACTGTTAGGGTTAGAATCAGAGCAGGTGGTCAGTCCTGTCAGAATCAGAGCAGATGGTATGTCCTGTCAGAATCAGAGCAGGTGGTCAGTTCTGTCAGAATCAGAGCAGGTGGCCAGTCCTGTCAGAATCAGAGCAGGTGGTCAGTCCTGTCAGATTCAGAGCAGATGGTCAGTCCTGTTGGGGTTAGAATCAGAGCAGGTGGTCAGTTCTGTTAGGGTTAGAATCAGAGCAGGTGGTCAGTCCTGTCAGAATCAGAGCAGGTGTTCAGTCCTGTCAGAATCAGAGCAGGTGGTCAGTCCTGTCAGAATCAGAGCAGGTGGTCAGTCCTGTCAGAATCAGAGCAGATGGTCAGTCCTGTTAAGGTTAGAATCAGAGCAGGTATCAGTCCTGTTGGGGTTAGAATCAGAGCAGGTGGTCAGTCCTGTTAGGGTTAGAATCAGAGCAGGTGGTCAGTCCTGTTAGGGTTGGAATCAGAGCAGGTGGTCAGTCCTGTCAGAATCAGAGCAGGTGGTCAGTCCTGTCAGAATCAGAGCAGGTGGTCAGTCCTGTCAGAATCAGAGCAGGTGGTGAGTCCGGTTGGGGTTAGAATCTGAGCAGGTGGTCAGTCCTGTTAGGGTTAGAATCAGAGCAGGTGGTCTGTCCTGTCAGAATCAGAGCAGGTGGTCAGTCCTGTCAGAATCAGAGCAGGTGGTCAGTCCTGTCAGAATCAGAGCAGGTGGTCAGTCCTGTCAGAATCAGAGCAGGTGGTCAGTCCTGTCAGAATCAGAGCAGGTGGTCAGTCCTGTCAGAATCAGAGCAGGTGTTCAGTCCTGTCAGAATCAGAGCAGGTGGTCAGTCCTGTCAGAATCAGAGCAGGTGTCAGTCCTGTCAGAATCAGAGCAGGTGGTCAGTCCTGTCAGAATCAGAGCAGGTGGTCAGTCCTGTTGGGGTTAGATTCAGAGCAGGTGGTCAGTACTGTTAGGGTTAGAATCAGAGCAGGTGGTCAGTACTGTTAGGGTTAGAATCAGAGCAGGTGGTCAGTCTTGTCAGAATCAGAGCAGGAGGTCAGTCCTGTCAGAATCAGAGCAGGTGGTCAGTTCTGTCAGAATCAGAGCAGGTGGTCAGTACTGTCAGAATCAGAGCAGGTGGCCAGTCCTGTCAGAATCAGAGCAGGTGGTCAGTCCTGTCAGAATCAGAGCAGGTGGTCAGTCCTGTCAGAATCAGAGCAGGTGTTCAGTCCTGTTGGGGTTAGAATCAGAGCAGGAGGTCAGTCCTGTCAGAATCAGAGCAGGTGTTCAGTCCTGTCAGAATCAGAGCAGGTGTTCAGTCCTGTTGGGGTTAGAATCAGAGCAGGAGGTCAGTCCTGTCAGAATCAGAGCAGGAGGTCAGTCCTGTCAGAATCAGAGCAGGAGGTCAGTCCTGTCAGATTCAGAGCAGGAGGTCAGTCCTGTCAGAATCAGAGCAGGTGTTCAGTCCTGTCAGAATCAGAGCAGGTGTTCAGTCCTGTTGGGGTTAGAATCAGAGCAGGAGGTCAGTCCTGTCAGATTCAGAGCAGGTGGTCAGTCCTGTCAGAATCAGAGCAGGTGGTCAGTCCTGTTAGGGTTAGAATCAGAGCAGGTGGTCAGTCCTGTCAGAATCAGAGCAGGTGGTCAGTCCTGTCAGAATCAGAGCAGGTGGTCAGTCCTGTCAGAATAAGAGCAGGTGGTCAGTCCTGTCAGAATCAGAGCAGGTGGTCAGTCCTGTCAGAATCAGAGCAGGTGGTCAGTCCTGTCAGAATCAGAGCAGGTGTTCAGTCCTTTTGGGGTTAGAATCAGAGCAGGTGGTCAGTCCTGTTAGGGTTAGAATTAGAGCATGTGGTCAGTCCTGTCAGAATCAGAGCAGGTGTTCAGTCCTGTCAGAATCAGAGAAGGTGGTCAGTCCTGTCAGAAATAGAGCAGGTGGTCAGTGCTGTCAGAATCAGAGCAGGTGGTCAGTCCTTTCAGAATCAGAGCAGGTGGTCAGTCCTTTCAGAATCAGAGCAGGTGGTCAGCCCTGTCAGAATCAGAGCAGGTGGTCAGTCCTGTCAGAATCAGAGCAGGTGGTCAGTCCTTTCAGAATCAGAGCAGGTGGTCAGCCCTGTCAGAATCAGAGCAGTTGTTCAGTCCTTTCAGAATCAGAGCAGGTGGTCAGCCCTGTCAGAATCAGAGCAGGTGGTCAGTCCTGTCAGAATCAGAGCAGGTGGTCAGTCCTGTCAGAATCAGAGCAGGTGGTCAGTCCTGTTGGGGTTAGAATCAGAGCAGGTGGTCAGTCCTGTCAGAATAAGAGCAGGTGGTCAGTCCTGTCAGAATCAGAGCAGGTGGTCAGCCCTGTCAGAATCAGAGCAGTTGTTCAGTCCTTTCAGAATCAGAGCAGGTGGTCAGTCCTGTCAGAATCAGAGCAGGTGGTCAGCCCTGTCAGAATCAGAGCAGGTGGTCAGTCCTGTCAGAATCAGAGCAGGTGGTCAGTCCTTTCAGAATCAGAGCAGGTGGTCAGCCCTGTCAGAATCAGAGCAGGTGGTCAGTCCTGTCAGAATCAGAGCAGGTGGTCAGTCCTGTTGGGGTTAGAATCAGAGCAGGTATCAGTCCTGTTGGGGTTAGAATCAGAGCAGGTGGTCAGTCCTGTTAGGGTTCGAATAAGAGCAGGTGGTCAGTACTGTTAGGGTTAGAATCAGAGCAGGTTTCAGTCCTGTTGGGGTTAGAATCAGAGCAGGTGGTCAGTCCTGTTGGGGTTAGAATCAGAGCAGGTTTCAGTCCTGTTGGGGTTAGAATCAGAGCAGGTGGTCAGTCCTGTCAGAATAAGAGCAGGTGGTCAGTCCTGTCAGAATCAGAGCAGGTGGTCAGTCCTGTCAGAATCAGAGCAGGTGGTCAGTCCTGTTGGGGTTAGAATCAGAGCAGGTGGTCAGTACTGTTAGGGTTAGAATCAGAGCAGGTTTCAGTCCTGTTGGGGTTAGAATCAGAGCAGGTGGTCAGTCCTGTTGGGGTTAGAATCAGAGCAGGTTTCAGTCCTGTTGGGGTTAGAATCAGAGCAGGTGGTCAGTCCTGTTAGGGTTAGAATCAGAGCAGGTGGTCAGTCCTGTCAGAATCAGAGCAGTTGTTCAGTCCTTTCAGAATCAGAGCAGGTGGTCAGCCCTGTCAGAATCAGAGCAGGTGGTCAGTCCTGTCAGAATCAGAGCAGGTGGTCAGTCCTGTTGGGGTTAGAATCAGAGCAGGTATCAGTCCTGTTGGGGTTAGAATCAGAGCAGGTGGTCAGTCCTGTTAGGGTTCGAATAAGAGCAGGTGGTCAGTACTGTTAGGGTTAGAATCAGAGCAGGTTTCAGTCCTGTTGGGGTTAGAATCAGAGCAGGTGGTCAGTCCTGTTGGGGTTAGAATCAGAGCAGGTTTCAGTCCTGTTGGGGTTAGAATCAGAGCAGGTGGTCAGTCCTGTCAGAATAAGAGCAGGTGGTCAGTCCTGTCAGAATCAGAGCAGGTGGTCAGTCCTGTCAGAATCAGAGCAGGTGGTCAGTCCTGTTGGGGTTAGAATCAGAGCAGGTGGTCAGTCCTGTCAGAATAAGAGCAGGTGGTCAGTCCTGTCAGAATCAGAGCAGGTGGTCAGTCCTGTCAGAATCAGAGCAGGTGGTCAGTCCAGAGCAGGTGTTCAGTCCTGTTGGGGTTAGAATCAGAGCAGGAGGTCAGTCCTGTCAGAATCAGAGCAGGTGTTCAGTCCTGTCAGAATCAGAGCAGGTGTTCAGTCCTGTTGGGGTTAGAATCAGAGCAGGTGGTCAGTCCTGTTAGGGTTAGAATCAGAGCAGGTGGTCAGTCCTGTCAGAATCAGAGCATGTGGTCAGTCCTGTCAGAATCAGAGCAGGTGGTCAGTCCTGTCAGAATCAGAGCAGGTGGTCAGTCCTGTCAGAATCAGAGCAGGTGGTCAGTCCTGTCAGAATCAGAGCAGGTGGTCAGTCCTGTTGGGGTTAGAATCAGAGCAGGTGGTCAGTCCTGTTAGGGTTAGAATCAGAGCAGGTGGTCAGTCCTGTCAGAATCAGAGCAGGTGTTCAGTCCTGTCAGAATCAGAGAAGGTGGTCAGTCCTGTCAGAATCAGAGCAGGTGGTCAGTGCTGTCAGAATCAGAGCAGGTGGTCAGTCCTGTTAGGGTTAGAATCAGAGCAGGTGGTCAGTCCTGTCAGAATCAGAGCAGGTGGTCAGTCCTGTCAGAATCAGAGCAGGTGGTCAGTCCTGTCAGAATCAGAGCAGGTGGTCAGTCCTGTTGGGGTTAGAATCAGAGCAGGTATCAGTCCTGTTGGGGTTAGAATCAGAGCAGGTGGTCAGTCCTGTTAGGGTTCGAATCAGAGCAGGTGGTCAGTCCTGTTAGGGTTAGAATCAGAGCAGGTGGTCAGTCCTGTCAGAATCAGAGCAGGTGGTGGTCAGAATCCTGTCCTATCAGAATCAGAGCAGGTGGTCAGTCCTGTCAGAATCAGAGCAGGTGGTCAGTCCTGTCTGTCAGAATCAGAGCAGGTGGTCAGTCCTGTCAGAATCAGAGCAGGTGGTCAGTCCTGTCAGAATCAGAGCAGGTGTTCAGTCCTGTTAGGGTTAGAATCAGAGCAGGTGGTCAGTCCTGTCAGAATAAGAGCAGGTGGTCAGTCCTGTCAGAATCAGAGCAGGTGGTCAGTCCTGATGGAATCAGAGCAGGTGGTCAGTCCTGTCAGAATCAGAGCAGGTGGTCAGTCCTGTCAGAATCAGAGCAGGTGGTCAGTCCTGTCAGAATCAGAGCAGGTGGTCAGTCCTGTCAGAATCAGAGCAGGTGGTCAGTCCTGTCAGAATCAGAGCAGGTGGTCAGTCCTGTCAGAATCAGAGCAGGTGGTCAGTCGTGTCAGATTCAGAGCAGGTGGTCAGTCCTGTCAGAATCAGAGCAGGTGGTCAGTCCTGTCAGAATCAGAGCAGGTGTTCAGTCCTGTTGGGGTTAGAATCAGAGCAGGTGGTCAGTCCTGTTAAGGTTAGAATCAGAGCAGGTGGTCAGTCCTGTCAGAATCAGAGCAGGTGGTCAGTCCTGTTGGGGTTAGAATCAGAGCAGGTATCAGTCCTGTTGGGGTTAGAATCAGAGCAGGTGGTCAGTCCTGTTGGGGTTAGAATCAGAGCAGGTGGTCAGTCCTGTTGGGGTTAGAATCAGAGCAGGTGGTCAGTCCTGTCAGAATAAGAGCAGGTGGTCAGTCCTGTCAGAATCAGAGCAGGTGGTCAGTCCTGTCAGAATCAGAGCAGGTGGTCAGTCCTGTTAAGGTTAGAATCAGAGCAGGTGTTCATCCTGTCAGAATAAGAGCAGGTGGTCAGTCCTGTCAGAATCAGAGCAGGTGGTCAGTCCTGTCAGAATCAGAGCAGGTGGTCAGTCCTGTTAAGGTTAGAATCAGAGCAGGTGGTCAGTCCTGTCAGAATAAGAGCAGGTGGTCAGTCCTGTCAGAATCAGAGCATGTGGTCAGTCCTGTCAGAATCAGAGCAGGTGGTCAGTCCTGTCAGAATCAGAGCAGGTGGTCAGTCCTGTCAGAATCAGAGCAGGTATCAGTCCTGTTGGGGTTAGAATCAGAGCAGGTGGTCAGTCCTGTCAGAATCAGAGCAGGTGTTCAGTCCTTTGGGGTTAGAATTAGAGCAGGTGGTCAGTCCTGTCAGAATCAGAGCAGGTGGTCAGTGCTGTCAGAATCAGAGCAGGTGGTCCGTCCTGTTAGGGTTAGAATCAGAGCAGGTGGTCAGTCCTGTCAGAATAAGAGCAGGTGGTCAGTCCTGTCAGAATCAGAGCAGGTGGTCAGTCCTGTCAGAATCAGAGCAGGTGGTCAGTCCTGTCAGAATCAGAGCAGGTGGTCAGTCCTGTTGGGGTTAGAATCAGAGCAGGTGGTCAGTCCTGTTAGGGTTAGAATCAGAGCAGGTGGTCAGTCCTGTCAGAATCAGAGCAGGTGGTCAGTCCTGTCAGAATCAGAGCAGGTGGTCAGTCCTGTCAGAATCAGAGCAGGTGGTCAGTCCTGTCAGAATCAGAGCAGGTGGTCAGTCCTGTCAGAATCAGAGCAGGTGGTCAGTCCTGTCAGAATCAGAGCAGGTGGTCAGTCCTATCAGAATCAGAGCAGGTGGTCAGTCCTGTTAGGGTTAGAATCAGAGCAGGTGGTCAGTCCTGGTAGGGTTAGAATCAGAGCAGGTGGTCAGTACTGTTAGGGTTAGAATCAGAGCAGGTGGTCAGTCCTGTTGGGGTTAGAATCAGAGCAGGTGGTCAGTCCTGTTGGGGTTAGAATCAGAGAAGTCCTGTCAGAGCAGGTGGTCAGTCCTGTCAGAATCAGAGCAGGTGGTCAGTCCTGTCAGAATCAGAGCAGGTGGTCATCAGAATCAGAGCAGGTGGTCAGTCCTTTCAGAATCAGAGCAGGTGTTCAGTCCTGTCAGAATCAGAGCAGGTGTCCTTTCAGAATCAGAGCAGGTGGTCAGTCCTGTCAGAATCAGAGCAGGTGGTCAGTCCTGTTGGGGTTAGAATCAGAGCAGGTGGTCAGTCCTGTTAGGGTTAGAATCAGAGCAGGTGGTCAGTCCTGTCAGAATAAGAGCAGGTGTTCAGTCCTGTCAGAATCAGAGCAGGTGGTCAGTCCTGTCAGAATCAGAGCAGGTTTCAGTGCTGTTGGGGTTAGAATCAGAGTAGGTCAGTCCTGTCAGAATAAGAGCAGGTGGTCAGTCCTGTCAGAATCAGAGCAGGTGGTCAGTCCTGTCAGAATCAGAGCAGGTGGTCAGTCCTGTCAGAATCAGAGCAGGTGGTCAGTCCTGTTGGGGTTAGAATCAGAGCAGGTGGTCAGTCCTGTTAGGGTTAGAATCAGAGCAGGTGTTCAGTCCTGTCAGAATCAGAGCAGGTGGTCAGTCCTGTCAGAATCAGAGCAGGTGTTCAGTCCCGTTAGGGTTAGAATCAGAGCAGGTGGTCAGTCCTGTCAGAATAAGAGCAGGTGGTCAGTCCTCTCAGAATCAGAGCAGGTGTTCAGTCCTGTTAGGGTTAGAATCAGAGCAGGTGTTCAGTCCTGTCAGAATCAGAGCAGGTGGTCAGTCCTGTCAGAATAAGAGCATGTGTTCAGTCCTGTCAGAATAAGAGCAGGTGGTCAGTCCTGTCAGAATCAGAGCAGGTGGTCAGTCAGAATGGTGGTAAGTCCTTTCAGAATCAGAGCAGGTGGTCAGTCCTGTCAGATTCAGAGCAGGTGGTCAGTCCTGTCAGAATCAGAGCAGGTGGTCAGTCCTGTTGGGGTTAGAATCAGAGCAGGTTTCAGTGCTGTTGGGGTTAGAATCAGAGCAGGTGGTCAGTCCTGTCAGAATAAGAGCAGGTGGTCAGTCCTGTCAGAATCAGAGCAGGTGGTCAGTCCTGTTGGGGTTAGAATCAGAGCAGGTGGTCAGTCCTGTTGGGGTTAGAATCAGAGCAGGTTTCAGTCCTGTTGGGGTTAGAATCAGAGCAGGTGGTCAGTCCTGTTAGGGTTAGAATCAGAGCAGGTGGTCAGTCCTGTTAGGGTTAGAATCAGAGCAGGTGGTCAGTCCTGTCAGAATCAGAGCAGGTGGTCAGTCCTGTCAGAATCAGAGCAGGTGGTCAGTCCTGTCAGAATCAGAGCAGGTGGTCAGTCCTGTCAGAATCAGAGCAGGTGGTCAGTCCTGTCAGAATCAGAGCAGGTGTTCAGTCCTGTTAGGGTTAGAATCAGAGCAGGTGGTCAGTCCTGTCAGAATAAGAGCAGGTGGTCAGTCCTGTCAGAATCAGAGCAGGTGGTCAGTCCTGTCAGAATCAGAGCAGGTGTTCAGTCCTGTTAGGGTTAGAATCAGAGCAGGTGTTCAGTCCTGTCAGAATAAGAGCAGGAGGTAAGTCCTTTCAGAATCAGAGCAGGTGGTCAGTCCTGTCAGATTCAGAGCAGGTGGTCAGTCCTGTCAGAATCAGAGCAGGTGGTCAGTCCTGTCAGAATCAGAGCAGGTGGTCAGTCCTGTTGGGGTTAGAATCAGAGCAGGTGGTCAGTCCTGTTAGGGTTAGAATCAGAGCAGGTGGTCAGTCCTGTCAGAATAAGAGCAGGAGGTAAGTCCTTTCAGAATCAGAGCAGGTGGTCAGTCCTGTCAGAATAAGAGCAGGTGGTCAGTCCTGTCAGAATCAGAGCAGGTGGTCAGTCCTGTCAGAATCAGAGCAGGTGGTCAGTCCTGTTAGGGTTAGAATCAGAGCAGGTGGTCAGTCCTGTTACGGTTAGAATCAGAGCAGGTGGTCAGTCCTGTCAGAATAAGAGCAGGTGGTCAGTCCTGTCAGAATCAGAGCAGGTGGTCAGTCCTGTCAGAATAAGAGCAGGTGGTCAGTCCTGTCAGAATCAGAGCAGGTGGTCAGTCCTGTCAGAATCAGAGCAGGTGGTCAGTCCTGTCAGAATCAGAGCAGGTGGTCAGTCCTGTTGGAGTTAGAATCAGAGCAGGTGGTCAGTCCTGTTGGGGTTAGAATCAGAGCAGGTTTCAGTGCTGTTGGGGTTAGAATCAGAGCAGGTGGTCAGTCCTGTCAGAATCAGACCAGGTGGTCAGTCCTGTTGGAGTTAGAATCAGAGCAGGTATCAGTCCTGTTGGGGTTAGAATCAAAGCAGGTGGTCAGTCCTGTTGGGGTTAGAATCAGAGCAGGTGGTCAGTCCTGTCAGAATCAGAGCATGTGGTCAGTCCTGTCAGAATCAGAGCAGGTGGTCAGTCCTGTCAGAATCAGAGCAGGTGGTCAGTCCTATCAGAATCAGAGCAGGTGGTCAGTCCTGTCAGAATCAGAGCAGGTGGTCAGTCCTGTTAGGGTTAGAATCAGAGCAGGTGGTCAGTCCTGTCAGAATAAGAGCAGGTGGTCAGTCCTGTCAGAATCAGAGCAGGTGGTCAGTCCTGTTAGAATCAGAGCAGGTGGTCAGTCCTGTCAGAATCAGAGCAGGTGGTCAGTCCTGTCAGAATCAGAGCAGGTGGTCAGTCCTGTCAGAATCAGAGCAGGTGGTCAGTCCTGTTAGGGTTAGAATCAGAGCAGGTGGTCAGTCCTGTTAGGGTTAGAATCAGAGCAGGTGGTCAGTCCTGTCAGAATCAGAGCAGGTGGTCAGTCCTGTCAGAATCAGAGCAGGTGGTCAGTCCTGTCAGAATAAGAGCAGGTGGTCAGTCCTGTCAGAATCAGAGCAGGTGGTCAGTCCTGTCAGAATCAGAGCAGGTGGTCAGTCCTGTCAGAATCAGAGCAGGTGGTCAGTCCTTTCAGAATCAGAGCAGGTGGTCAGTCCTGTCAGAATCAGAGCAGGTGTTCAGTCCTGTTGGGGTTAGAATCAGAGCAGGTGGTCAGTCCTGTTAGGGTTAGAATCAGAGCAGGTGGTCAGTCCTGTTAGGGTTAGAATCAGAGCAGGTGGTCAGTCCTGTCAGAATCAGAGCAGGTGGTCAGTCCTGTCAGAATCAGAGCAGGTGGTCAGTCCTGTTAGGGTTAGAATCAGAGCAGGTGGTCAGTCCTGTTAGGGTTAGAATCAGAGCAGGTGGTCAGTCCTGTTAGGGTTAGAATCAGAGCAGGTGGTCAGTCCTGTTAGGGTTAGAATCAGAGCAGGTGGTCAGTCCTGTCAGAATCAGAGCAGGTGGTCAGTCCTGTTAGGGTTAGAATCAGAGCAGCAGGTCAGTCCTGTTAGGGTTAGAATCAGAGCAGGTGGTCATTCCTGTTGGGGTTAGAATCAGAGCAGGTTTCAGTGCTGTTGGGGTTAGAATCAGAGCAGGTGGTCAGTCCTGTCAGAATAAGAGCAGGTGGTCAGTCCTGTCAGAATCAGAGCAGGTGGTCAGTCCTGTCAGAATCAGAGCAGGTGGTCATTCCTGTCAGAATCAGAGCAGGTGGTCAGTCCTGTTGGGGTTAGAATCAGAGCAGGTGGTCAGTCCTGTTAGGGTTAGAATCAGAGCAGGTGGTCAGTCCTGTCAGAATAAGAGCAGGTGGTCAGTCCTGTCAGATTCAGAGCAGGTGGTCAGTCCTGTTGGGGTTAGAATCAGAGCAGGTGGTCAGTCCTGTCAGAATCAGAGCAGGTGGTCAGTCCTGTTGGGGTTAGAATCAGAGCAGGTGGTCAGTCCTGTTGGGGTTAGAATCAGAGCAGGTGGTCAGTCCTGTTGGGGTTAGAATCAGAGCAGGTGGTCAGTCCTGTCAGAATCAGAGCAGGTGGTCAGTCCTGTCAGAATCAGAGCAGGTGGTCAGTCCTAGGGTTAGAATCAGAGCAGGTGGTCAGTCCTGTCAGAATCAGAGCAGGTGGTCAGTCCTGTTGGGGTTAGAATCAGAGCAGGTGGTCAGTCCTGTCAGGGTTAGAATCAGAGCAGGTGGTCAGTCCTGTTGGGGTTAGAATCAGAGCAGGTGGTCAGTCCTGTCAGAATCAGAGCAGGTGTTCAGTCCTGTTGGGGTTAGAATCAGAGCAGGTGGTCAGTCCTGTCAGAATCAGAGCAGGTGGTCAGTCCTGTCAGAATCAGAGCAGGTGGTCAGTCCTGTTAGGGTTAGAATCAGAGCAGGTGGTCAGTCCTGTCAGAATCAGAGCAGGTGGTCAGTCCTGTTGGGGTTAGAATCAGAGCAGGTTTCAGTCCTGTTGGGGTTAGAATCAGAGCAGGTGGTCAGTCCTGTCAGAATCAGAGCAGGTGGTCAGTCCTGTTAGGGTTAGAATCAGAGCAGGTGGTCAGTCCTGTCAGAATCAGAGCAGGTGGTCAGTCCTGTTAGGTGGGTTAGAATCAGAGCAGGTGGTCAGTCCTGTTGGGGTTAGAATCAGAGCAGGTGGTCAGTCCTGTCAGAATCAGAGCAGGTGGTCAGTCCTGTCAGAATCAGAGCAGGTGGTCAGTCCTGTCAGAATCAGAGCAGGTGGTCAGTCCTGTCAGAATCAGAGCAGGTGGTCAGTCCTGTTGGGTTAGAATCAGAGCAGGTGGTCAGTCCTGTTAGGGTCAGAATCAGAGCAGGTGGTCAGTCCTGTTGGGGTTAGAATCAGAGCAGGTGGTCAGTCCTGTCAGAATCAGAGCAGGTGGTCAGTCCTGTCAGAATCAGAGCAGGTGGTCAGTCCTGTCAGAATCAGAGCAGGTGTTCAGGTTAGAATCAGAGCAGGTGGTCAGTCCTGTCAGAATAAGAGCAGGTGGTCAGTCCTGTCAGAATCAGAGCAGGTGGTCAGTCCTGTCAGAATCAGAGCAGGTGGTCAGTCCTGTCAGAATCAGAGCAGGTGGTCAGTCCTGTCAGAATCAGAGCAGGTGGTCAGTCCTGTCAGAATCAGAGCAGGTGGTCAGTCCTGTCAGAATCAGAGCAGGTGGGTCAGAATCAGAGCAGGTGGTCAGTCCTGTTGGGGTTAGAATCAGAGCAGGTGGTCAGTCCTGTTAGGGTTAGAATCAGAGCAGGTGGTCAGTCCTGTTAGGGTTAGAATCAGAGCAGGTGGTCAGTCCTGTCAGAATAAGAACAGGTGGTCAGTCCTGTCAGAATCAGAGCAGGTGGTCAGTCCTGTCAGAATCAGAGCAGGTGGTCAGTCCTGTTAGGGTTAGAATCAGAGCAGGTGGTCAGTCCTGTCAGAATCAGAGCAGGTGGTCAGTCCTGTCAGAATCAGAGCAGGTGGTCAGTCCTGTCAGAATCAGAGCAGGTGGTCAGTCCTGTCAGAATCAGAGCAGGTGGTCAGTCCTGTTGGGGTTAGAATCAGAGCAGGTGGTCAGTCCTGTTGGGGTTAGAATCAGAGCAGGTGGTCAGTCCTGTTAGGGTTAGAATCAGAGCAGGTGGTCAGTCCTGTCAGAATCAGAGCAGGTGTTCAGTCCTGTCAGAATCAGAGCAGGTGGTCAGTCCTGTCAGAATCAGAGCAGGTGGTCAGTTCAGAATCAGAGCAGGTGGTCAGTCCTGTTAGGGTTAGAATCAGAGCAGGTGGTCAGTCCTGTTAGGGTTAGAATCAGAGCAGGTGGTCAGTCCTGTCAGAATCAGAGCAGGTGGTCAGTCCTGTTGGGGTTAGAATCAGAGCAGGTGGTCAGTCCTGTCAGAATCAGAGCAGGTGGTCAGTCCTGTCAGAATCAGAGCAGGTGGTCAGTCCTGTTGGGGTTAGAATCAGAGCAGGTGGTCAGTCCTGTTGGGGTTAAAATCAGAGCAGGTGGTCAGTCCTGTTAGGGTTCGAATCAGAGCTAGTGGTCAGTACTGTTATAGTTAGAATCAGAGCAGGTATCAGTCCTGTTGGGGTTAGAATCAGAGCAGGTGGTCAGTCCTGTTAGAATCAGAGCAGGTGGTCAGTCCTGTTATATAATCCTATTTGGTAAGATTTCTGAAAATAATACAAAATATCTATTTGACTAGGAACCCTTTACATCTTAGAATAAGTAAAAATGGATTGATTTCAAGCTATTCTGTCTGGTTTTAAGCATAGCAAGTTTAGTGAAAAAACACTTATTTTCTTTGATATAAATGTCTAATCAAGAGTCCATAATGACCTAAAACAAGCAGAAGAGACTGCCAATAAGACTGAAACTGGATGACTACACTTGTTTCAAGAATATTGCAGGGTAGAAAAATGAGGGCAAACCACTTAAAACATGCTAATTCCATTCAAATAAATGGCATGTATTTCAACATAGCTCACTCCACAATGAATCTAAAAAATAATCAACTCCACAATGAATCTAAACAAGAATCAAGTCCACAATGAATCTAAACAAGAATTAACTCCACAATGAATCTAAACAAGAATAAACTCCACAATGAATCAAATCAAATCAAATTGTATTTGTCACATACACATGGTTAGCAGATGTTAATGCGAGTGTAGCGAAATGCTTGTGCTTCGAGTTCCGACAATGCAGTAATAACCAACGAGTAATCTAACATAACAATTTCACAACATCTACCTTATACACAATCCAAACAAGAATCAACTCCACAATGAATCTAAACAACTCCACAGTGTAGGCATATGCTTTTCTTTATCACTGTATTTCTTATCCAGCATAAGTGTTTATATTACGAAAGAAACCAGGAGCTATATTTTGTGATAATTTAAACCTAAAACTGGAACACGTCAGTTCTAATTTGAATCAGGGTGATATTTAGTTATAGTTAGACTGTCAACAGCCCCAGCCCTGTTGGTGATTGAGAAAAGGCTACATGATGGTTTAGGGTTAAAGTGATTGAGACCAGGCTACATGATGGGTTAGGGTTAAAGTGATTGAGACCAGGCTACATGATGGGTTATAGTTAAAGTGATTGAGACCAGACTACATGATGGTTTAGGGTTAAAGTGATTGAGACCAGGCTACATGATGGTTTAGGGTTAAAGTGATTGAGACCAGGCTACATGATGGTTTATGGTTAAAGTGATTGAGACCAGACTACATGATGGTTTAGGGTTAAAGTGATTGAGAACAGGCTACATGATGGGTTATAGTTAAAGTGATTGAGACCAGGCTACATGATGGGTTATGGTGAAAGTGATTGAGACCAGGCTACATGATGGTTTAGGGTTAAAGTGATTGAGACCAGACTACATGATGGTTTAGGGTTAAAGTGATTGAGACCAGGCTACATGATGGTTTAGGGTTAAAGTGATTGAGACCAGGCTACATGATGGGTTATGGTTAAGTGATTGAGACCAGGCTACATGATGGGTTATGGTTAAAGTGATTGAGACCAGGCTACATGATGGGTTATGGTGAAAGTGATTGAGACCAGGCTACATGATGGTTTAGGGTTAAAGTGATTGAGACCAGGCTACATGATGGTTTAGGGTTAAAGTGATTGAGACCAGGCTACATGATGGTTTAGGGTTAAAGTGATTGAGACCAGACTACATGATGGGTTATGGTTAAAGTGATTGTCTAGTGCTTCTGTTAATATGATTACAGATCTAACTTCCACAATCACCAATTTGCAGGCAAGATAACGCATTTTCTGAAAACATTTTTTATGGAATTTATGTGTTGACTGTAAACACGTTTGATTATGCATTTTAAAATGTTTATGTCAAGCAACTCTTTGCACTTCATAACAACGTTTATTTTGTTGCGACATTGACAGCACAACAGCATGCTACACTAGGAGAAAGGCTATTCAAGCAAAGGGCCCAAGTTCAAGTTTTGATTGCAGTATCAACATTATAGCTGTATTCAACAACCAAAAAACTGAGTGACTAAACCTAACCTAACCCAAACCCAAACCCAACCTAACCCTAACCCGAACCTAAACCTAACCCTAACCAAACCCTAACCAAACCCTAACCCTAACCTAACCTAACCCTAACCCCAACCTAACCTAACCCTAACCGTAACCCAACCCAACCTAACTTAACCTAACCTAACCTAACCCTAACCTAACCCTAACCTACCCTAACCGAACCCAACACTAACCCTAACCGAACACTACCCTAACCCTGACACTAACACTAACCCTAACCTAACTTAACCTAACCCTAACTCAACCAAACCCTAACCTAACTTAACCTAACCCTAATCTAACCTAACCCTAACCCAACCAAACTTAACCTGACCTAACCCTAACCTACCCTACCCTAACCTAACCCTAACTTAACCTAACCCTAATCTAACCCTAACCTAACTGAACCTAACCCTAACCTAACCCTAACCTAACTTAACCTAACTTAACCTGATCTAACCTAACCCTAACCTAACCCGAACCTAACCCGAACCTAACTTAACCCTAACCTAACCCTAACCCTAACCTAACCCTAACTTAACCCAACCCAACCCTAAATGAACCTAACCCAACCCAACCCAACCCTAACATACCTTAAGGGAACATTTCGACAATCACCGTATAGTTAGTGAGAAAGTCCCTATTGGAACTGTACGGTCCCTTACTAGACGTCCGAAAACATTTTAGAAATTCGGGGACGGCGTCGGGCCGAGCGGTAGGGCCAGACCTACCGGGAAGTCATCAAATGAACTTTGTCGGACATTCGGTTTTCGTTTAATAAAATAAACAAATTTTAGCCCATTTTTGCGCAATGCCGAAATATCCCACAAGAGGGCATAAGCAATCATATTGCTATTGGACAAAACATCACGAATCACGACGTGCCATATCTCGGAAACCGAAAATATTTCGAAGCCGAAACTTGGTGGGCGTAGGTTTGGCATTATGGGAAGATGGCCCCGAACAAGATGGCGTCTAGGCCTCAACGGTTTTTGAGTTATGGCCATATTTCTGGGATTAAAGGTCCAAAATGAAAATAGAGAAAAGATTTTTTCACTTCACGTCAAAGTCAAGAGGAGCCTCCGGTGTCAATAAAAAAAATCGGCCATTTATCTATCGTCATTTACGAGAAATCGTACGTTGACCAGATCGTGATGTTCAGATATAGGTGTTTTTTTTTCAACGGTTACAGATCCAGTTGCAGGGTGTTCATACGAGTATTTTTAAAATGTGCTGCGGAGCTCTGCGACATTTCTGTGATTTTCTATGATTTTCCGAAATAACACACACTCACTAAACCCTCCGTAAATAACTCAGTTCTTAACGTAAAGACTTAAAACTCAGGATTCTGTAAAGGCATACCCCAATGAGGATATGAGTTTATGTATAGCT